>NC_088684.1:199187337-199488864 GCF_028017835.1 Emys orbicularis
ACGTACTAGCCTGGGGGGTAAGTGAACCCTAACATTTCTGTGGGTGAGGAATGAAATTTGGGCATAGGAGGAAGGATTTCCGGCACTTGTGCCCTATAAAAGAGGTGACCCACCTCGCTAGCATGTGCTATCTATCCACGATAACTACTAACTATTAGTAGGCCATACTCATTTTCTTTTCAAACTTTAAGTTCCAAGGGGACTAGGCTGGGGCTGATTTCCCTAACTTTTTGTTCTTAGTTTTGTTTATTAGGTTTTAATTTTAAGTTTAAGTTAGTTAAGTAAACTCTAAGTTAGCTTTGACAGCTCTTAGCATTAGCTTCCTCTGCACCTCTCACTCAAGAGTTGAGAAACCTGAACCACCAGAGGCAAGGTCCTGTGTCTTTCATCATCAGGTTATCGAGAAAGGGTGTGAGTATATTAACCAAAGCTTTGTAGCATACAATACCATATTAGCATATGTATCTCTTGAATAACTGTAATACAATTGTAACTTTGTAACTCTGATTATTTTACCATTTAATTACTATTTCATTGATTTTAATAAAAAGTCTTTACGGCTATATCTGTCTCAGTGTGAGCTTCCTGTCACACTCCCGAAGGCCCTTTGTAAATTCTGTGGAGCCTGATTTGGGACAAGAACTTTTATCTTCTGATCAAACAGATTGGCGAGCCTAAAACCTGTACCATCCAAATTAATATTATTAACACACCCTAGATCAGGCTACACTGGCCCTCGGACCCTTTTCAAAAAAACTCACCTGAAAACAATCTTTTCACCCTTGCTTATAACTGTTCATTTCTCTTCCCTCTGGTTTTGGCCTTAATACTGAATTATTATTTTTTTATTTATTCAACATACAAGTCCAGAGCAGTGTAAGGGGCCTTATTGTGCATGAGTCTAAGTTCCACAATGCCTATGCACTCCTGTTTTCTCAGATTATCACCATGTCTTGCCAGCTGTGTCACCTTGGGTATTTCTGTAATTAATTTTATAGCTACAGATCTAGAGATAAAACAGCTACAATAGACTCTATCCAGAATAATGTCACATTGATGTTTATTTTCTTAAATTCATTAATTCCTAAAATCCCTAAGAAACCTGCAGCTTTTGTGCTTTCATTTTAACAGTCTGCAATGGGATTGGAATAGGTGAACTGAAAGGGATTCTCTCCATAAATGCTACAAATATTGACTCTTTCAAAAATTGTACCAAGATCAATGGGGATGTCAGCATTCTACCAGTAGCATTTCTAGGGTAAGTCATCAGCTGATTCGTGTGTGGTGGGGAAGAGGGGTCATGGTTGGTCTTTTACCAGAAGCAGCCATTAAAGTTGATGTGTTCTTTTTCAAATTGCATGATCTGTTTGATTTTTAGTGATGCCTTCACCAAAACAGAACCACTGGACCCAAAGAAACTGGATATCTTCAAAACAGTAAAAGAAATATCAGGTAGTGATATGTTTGGCTTAAAATTTTGTTTGATCTTGTAGTCCCAGAAAACATAAACAAAAGGGGAAAAGGAATAAGAACAGTTTTTGTTAAGAAACTAAATCATCTGAGTTAGTGCCGGTTTTCAGAGTAACACCTTTCAACTGCAGTCAGTGGAGTTACTCTAGATTTACACTCATGTAACTAGGGTGACCAAAAGTCACGATTTTATAGGGACAGTCCTGATTTTTGGGTCTTTTTCTTATATAGGTTCCTATTACTCCCACCCCCTTCCCGATTTTTCACATTTGCTGTCTGGTCACCCTACATGTAACTCAGATCAGAATCTGGTCTAAGGTGTATGGTTTTACCAGTCCATCCCTTTTGCTGAATTGTCAGACATATTAAAGAGCAAAACCAGAACACTTTCAGACACCCAAGAAGTATGATGAAGCAGAGGCACAGGAAATGGCGCTCACTGCTAACCCGCCTTGAAATAATGGCTGCATTTCTATTGGTGGAAAATGTTTCAAAGGTTCTTTGGGAAATTTTATTCCGTTGCTTCCATCATACCAATGGGAGTCACGAATCTGAATGCCTTTTCCTTGGATCCATGCACCGAATGCTCTCAGTGGCAGCACAGATGGCCAGCCTGGGCCTGATTTTGATCTCACACCAACAAAAACCGGGAGTACTTCTGTTGGAGTCAAAGGACTTCACACCATTATAAAAGCAGTGTAAAATCTGAACTGGACCCAGGGTCACCCCTTTTTCTCTCTTATTTTAAATATGTCCAGTTACTTTAAGTATAGTTGTCACTAAATTTAGAAAACTTTTATATAATACTGTTCCCCAAATTCTTTCCCCATTGAATGTCCAAGCAGGGGAAATCAATGTCTTTAGCAGTTAAACTCGGATGTGCTTTTCCCCACTCATTTTTTTCCATTTCCTAAACGCTTCCACTGCTAGAAAGCTCCAGTGATGGCCTCATGTTTCAATGAAATCCAGGGACACTCTACTGCAGCATTTCCTGATAAGAGCAGAAACTCCTGTGGGGTCTCAAGTGCTGCAGGATGTACAGCTCAATAACACACTAGACTTGTACAATGTTAAGCCCTCTTGGTGGCCTGAAAGTAAACTGTTTACAAAGCAGGGTTAAAAATATCTGCAGACTCCCTAAAATGTAATTCTTCATTTTGCAAGTCTCATAAAGATGCGAAGAAGATAAAAGTGCCTTCCCTAGCTCAACAGGAATTCACCATACAAATCCCATTTTCAAGCTGCTGAGGTTTTGGGTTTTTTTTTTTTTTTATTATTCCTGTTTCAGGATTTTTGTTGATTCAAGACTGGCCTGCAAATGACACAGATCTCTATGCTTTTGAAAATCTGGAGATTATACGAGGCAGAACAAAGCAACAGTAAGTAAACCATGTGCCAGAATGAGGGTGAGATAAACTGTGTTTACAGCCACCTTAAATAATAAAAGGTTTTGCAAAACTTGGGCCAAATTCTCTATTGGTGTAAATTTGTGTAGTCCTATTGAAGTCAGTGGAACTGCACCATTTTATACCAGTTTTATACCAATTTGGCCCTGTGTGTCTAAGTGACTGTGTCAAGACATTGTCCCTATTTATATCTGAGAGGAAGGATGGATTTGGGATTGGAGTGCTGGAATGGACCTTGGGAGATGTGGCTTCAATTATTGGTCCTGAGGCAGTCTTCCTCTGTGATCTTGAGCAAGTCACAAAATCTCTCTGGCTCAGATTTTTAAAGGTATTTGGGTGTTGCTCTGCTCAACATTACAACACCTAGGAGCCTAAGTCACTTTTTGAAAATTAGACGTAGGCTCCTAAGTCAGTAAGGCCTGTAACTCAGAGCAGAGCAATGCCTAAATACTCCAAAAATCTGGGCCTCTGGGCTTCAGTTCCATAGCTGTAAAATGGTGATAATATGGGCTTGTCTATACACTGCGGCAATACGCTCTACCAGACTGTGATGTCAAAAGCTCACTGATGAGCTGCACATTAATTGGTCTGGGTAAACCCTGCTGATACAGACTAAAGGTTCCCTAGTACGCTTTAACATAGTACTATTTGAAACAGTAGTGCGCATCAAAAGGGTCTACGTGGACCAATTAATGCTCAACACGTTAGTGGGCTTTAGAAATCACAGCCCCAGAGAGCACATTGCCCCACCATGTAGACAGTCCGAATATTTCATTGCTTCCACTCCTTTTCCGTCTTTTATGTAGATTGTTAGCTCTTTAGTACAGATATTTTCTCTTATTCAGTGCATGTACAGTGCCTAGCACAATGGGGCCCTGATCTCAATTGGTGCCTTTAGGCACAACTGTGATATAACTAATGAATTACAGCAGTGCCCAAAAGTCCTAATACAAATCAAGGCCATGTTGTGCTTGGTGCTACACTAACATGCCGAGTAGTATGGCAGACTCAAGTGCAAAATAATGACTTTAGCTTTACCTCCATATAGTATTAGTGCATACATGATGCAATGGGTCTGTCCTGTGTCAGAGGACTTAACTTTCAGTCCCTACAGAAAATCAGATGTGAATATAGTACCTTTACAATAGATATGGCATAAAAACATCTGTAATATCACACAAATTAAGTTTGGTGGACCAAGCAATATCTTTCCTTGTAAAACACTCAGTTTACAGTAACCCAGATGGGTCTTCGAAATTCAAAAAGAAAATGTACTCAGTAAGACCACATTTAATCTGTTTCCATCTGTTGTTCTTTTTGCCCCACACCCATTTTAGTGGTCAGTATTCTCTTGCCATTGTTAACCTAAAGATACAATCTCTGGGATTGCGCTCCCTCAAGGAAATAAGTGATGGTGATGTCGCCATTATGAAAAACAAGAACCTCTGCTATGCTGAGACAATGAACTGGAATAAACTCTTTGTGACAGAAACTCAGAAAACAAAAATCACATCCAACAGAAATCAAGACGAATGCAGTAAGTTAATACTGTCCTTTTGTCCCTCTTGGAATGCCATTGTGTGGTGCAGAAAAAGAGATTGTGACCAGTAATTTAAGCAAACCTTTCTTCCTCCTTGTATATTGCCACAAACGAAAATCTTTAAGCTGCAGTTGATGTTGTTCAACCTCCTTTTCTATCAACACAATTACTAAAATTCCAGGCATCAGTTAAAGTGATAGTCGCATCCCCCTCAACCTCAATTCAAATGTCTTGCCTGCCAAACACAATAATAACCAAGCACTCCTCTGCTCCATAGCCAGCTCCCATCAATGCCAACATATAACCAAGTACAACTCCCAGTCCCTCACAATCCTCCTCAATCACTCAGTCTTAACTCCACCCTCAGATAGATTGAGATAAGTGGCCTTTGTGTAATGGCAAAGCTCATAATGTGGTGTTTCTCAAGGAGAAAGTGTGAGGTAAGAGTTGAGGTGGTGCATTTGAATGTGATTGTGAGGAAGTGGATGTCTTCATTGTGTTTGGTTATATAGTGGAACTGAAAGGGAGTTTGTTGTGCAAGGCAGGGGGGAAATCCTGACTCCGCTGAAGTGAATGAGAGCTTTGCCACTGACTCTAATGGGGCCAGGATTTCACCTAGGGTGGCTGAGAATGCATATGGGTATGATGCTGTGAATATAGAAAGGCATGTGTGTTGCAGCTAATGTGAATGTCTGCTTCAATGGTGACCTCCTGGAGTGTTAGTTGCAATTTCTGTCCACTTGCATGGCAGAGGCAAGGAAGGTCAGACCCAGAATTTAACTTGTTGCCTGTCAAAGGCTGTGGATGATGCTGTACTAATGTAAACCTGGGAGGAGGGGAGGGCGGGGAGGGGGTTCACCCTTGAGAATATAGACTAAATTGCTTCCTCAGGCTGCCCCATCTCAGCACTCTCAAAGCCTCACCGAGATTCATGAGCTCAAAATTTTGAGGCATTAGCCATGCAGAACCTAGATTCTGGCAGTTTTGGTCCAAACTACCCTTCCCAGTCACACATTGGCAGAGGTTCGATTTATACATCCCAAATGGGGAGCAATATAAAAAGATAAAACTCTCCTCTGAACACATTCACTTGCACTGTAGGGACTGTGTGTGCGTGTGTTTGCATGATGTTGTACTCAAAAGCTGGCCTACCCAGAGGATTAAGGATTAACAATGACTGACAGCTAGGCAAGATCTGCTTTGCTATGGCTCAGCTAGTTAGAGGCTTGTTGTTTTGGAGCAGAAGAACAAGAGTTAAAGTTCGAACTCCACATGTTTGACTCATTCAGTCGGGGTCCAATTTGAGCTTCCCATTGACTTGCATGAACGTTGGATCAGGCCCTTATCATGTCTCTCTGCAGCATATTGATTTGTTTTATGTTTATGTCCATTTTAGGAGTAGATTTCTCTACAACAGATTAATCCGTATCTGGTTAATAAATAGCCACAGAGCAGCATGTGTTTTTATATTGCAAAACTAACAGTCCCATTTAATTTCAAGCTTTGGAAACTAGAGAAAAGCATGAGTGTTTCTCCTCCTGCTCTGTAATGCTGTCAGGATCCTTCAGATCTACTCTAGGTTAATTTGGAAAAATTGGCTCTCAAAAATGAGTCATTTGTGGTGCTCTAATTACTCTCTATGAAATCCCTGGCTATTGTTTGTCTTTGTCTCTGTCTCTCTCAGCTGCTGCGGAACATGTTTGTGACCCCTTATGCTCAGAAGTAGGCTGCTGGGGTCCAGGGCCATTCCATTGCTTTTCCTGTCGTCATTTCAGTCGCCAGAGGGAATGTGTGAAAAAATGCAATGTTATGCAAGGGTAAGGAGGTTTTTTGGGGGCGGGGGAAGAGGGGAAGGGTTAGTGTAGGAAGAAAAATATTCACATTACTAGGGGGAAATAAAAACCAGGAATTCTAGTAGTATCAATTTTTGTTACTTTTGCAAAAATGTTGGTTTGAATGTGGTACCTAAATACAGAAAAGGGGGGAAGAAATACCCTTCTCTAAGAATACTTAGCAGTCTGTTCCCCAGCATCAGTTGGGGGATGTACATGGATAACTCCCCTAAGACTACTGGGAGAAGACTGAAATTTCAAAGGGGCTTAAGGGAACTAAGCACCCAACTACCATTGAAAATCAAGCAGCCTACCTCCTTAGGCCCTCTTGAAAATCTCAGTCTTTAAGCATATTAGGTGAAATTTTGACCGTATTGTAACCAATGGGATTTTGATACTGACTTCACTGGGACCAGGATTTCACCCAGCCTCATTTACTTCAATGGGACAACTCAGTGGAGTTAAATTTATGCACATGCTGCAGTGATTTTGCTGGATCTTGGCCTAAACATCTTAAGGTCAAAGTCTACCCTCAGATTCCCAGGCTCCCATCTAAATTACTGGGAGCCTGGTCCAATTGAATAGTTTGTCCTTACAATTTTTACTCACTTTTATTGCCGAACTGCAGTGGAGGCATGATGAACCTAAATACACTGGCCCCAGCACACCAGGACCAGTAATTTCAGGCAGAATAATCGCATCAGCTTGTCTTATGTTTAGCAACATTTATAAGTGTCCTTGGGTCTTGAAAAGGAGCATTCTCATAATTGTTTAAACCTGTAATATATATGTTAATTTAAAGAAACAGCTAACATCAGTTACGCTGATCCCAAAACTGAAGGATTTTGAATAGTCTGCGTTTTTACAGAGCACAAAATGTTTACTCATCCATAGAACTACCAATGGACATATTTTTCCTATTTCCTTTTTACTAATTCTTTAAAGCTTGTTTAACTTTTAAAAATAATTAATATTATGACACTAATTTACAGTATGCTGGTGTCCATAATGTTTATATTTGTCTAGCAATTTGCAGTTCAGCAGCTGTTGTCTTTTCAAGTGAATTCCCTCCAGCAGATATTATGACCTACAGGGCAGATCTGGGCATTTTTTTAATCAAATGATGGGTAGATTTGGTTTAATTAATAACACAATTACTTGAAGTAGAACAGCTTTATTGCTATCAAAACCATCTGTTCTCAGCTTTCATATTTTAATGATTCATTGTGTGTTATAGGGAGGGCAAGAATCTAATTATCAGCCAATTTGTTTAATTTCCCAAGTTTTATTTAGAGGCTCAGAATCACTAGACATATTTTTGCTGATCAGCAGTGATAGAAAAAATGTTTTGGAGAATATTCTTCATCTTCATTAAAATGTAAAGACTAATTTGTAGTTTACAATCTGGATTGCCCTGTGTGGCACTTTCAGCCAAATTTTCCTTATTCTCACCTTTTCCTGTGTTATGCCCAGCAAGTTATATTGATGTGCTAGGGCTAGTCAAGACGTTCTTCCTATATCCCCTCCCATCTCATTATACTCATCCTAATATAGTCAACCTGGAAAAAGTAGTGGAAGCTCTGAAATGTAAATTTGAAGTTGACATCTTGTCAAGTATTCCTTCTATTCCTTTTTTATTTTTCAGGGAGCCAAGAGAATTTGAAAGAGAATCTGAATGTCTTCAGTGTCACCCAGAATG
Organism: Emys orbicularis; assembly: GCF_028017835.1. Taxonomy (NCBI): domain Eukaryota; kingdom Metazoa; phylum Chordata; order Testudines; family Emydidae; genus Emys; species Emys orbicularis. The sequence goes on from NC_088684.1 coordinate 199,195,285, forward strand.
CCTGGTGCAAAATTCAACTGCGTACAATGCAACCTGCACAGGACCTGTAAGAGCAGTTTTGACCTAACAAACTTGTACACGTAGAGACCCTGTAACATGGTGAACATATTAAAATACTTAGATATTGAACAACCAGATCATCATAAATTATGACACTTCCCGCTATGGAGGCTAATTTTTGCTTACCTGAGGCACTGTATAAATAATAACTATGGCTAATAGTGAAATAATTCACTAACTTTTTGCCTCTGAAGACCAAAGATCAGATTTTAATCAACAGCAGATGTTTATTGGAAAATATTAAGAAAGCAGTTTTTATTTAAAACCAAACTCTACACCCCAACACAATTAAAATGAATGCATCTCTTTTAATGTAAGTGCAAAGTATGGGGTCTTTGTAAAAACAATAGTCAACTTTTCCGAAGTTACTTGAATTTTCTGAGTTTATATAAAGGCCCCTTTTATAAAAGTTAAAATACCTTGGTCTTTCCAAATATCCAATGGCAAAATCCTTCTCAGTTTTATCCTTCTCAGATTTTCAAAATATTTTGTTATTTTCTGAAGTCTCTAGCTTGGCCCGTATGGAAAACAAAGCCCCATCTTTATTTTTTTTTCCCCCCTGGTTGTAACAAATTCAGCCTTGAGGGTAAGAGTCAATGGAGAGTTGTACTTCTTTACACTCAGGGCTGAATTTAGTCCCTTAGTTTTATTTTGCAGGATATTTCAATTCCATGTAGCCATTAGCTCAGTAATATCTTTTTTAGTAAAGGGATGGGGGGAATTTTCTATTTCCTGCCAGAGTGTCACTTTTCTTCCTCCCCAGCACCTTACAGCCCCACTCTTGGAAAAACTCCTGCACCCTCCATTGCAGCCACTATCCTGACACAGGACGACTGTCCACCCTTCATCAGTCAGAAAGTCACTGTTCAATAGTGCAGGGTACTTGCTTCATTCCGTTATGGCTTAGAACAACGGTTCTCAACCTGGTGTCTTCGGCCCCCTGGGGTTCCATGAACAGGTTTGAGGGGGTCTGCCAAGCAGGGCCAGTATTAGACTTGCTGGAATCCATGGCAGAAGCTGTGCCATGGGGCCGTGGGCAATTGCCCTGCTTGCTACCCCCTAATGCCAGCCCTGGCTTTTATATGCAGAAAAATAGTTGTTGTGGCACAGGTGGGCTGTGGAATTTTTGTAACGTGTTGGGGGCGCCTCAGAAAGAAAAAGGTTGAGAACCGCTGGCTTAGAACCCTGGGCCAGATGCCCAGCTACTAAGATTGCAAGCTCCTTGGGGTAGGGGCCATCATTTTGTTGTGTGTTTGTACAGCAGGTAGTACAGTAGAGCCCCAGTCCATGAGAGGGGCTGATAGACACTACAAATAATACACCTCTACCTCAATATAACGCGGTCCTCAGGAGTCAAAAAATCTCACCATGTTATAGGTGAGACCGCGTTCTATCGGGGTAGGGAGAGGAACCGCTCCCTGCCCCAGCTCACCTCCACTCTGCCTCCGCCTCCTCCCTGAGTGCGCTGCCGCCGCTCCGCTTCTCCCTCCCTCCCTCCCTCCCTTCCAGGCTTGCCGCGCCAATCAGCTGTTTGGCCCTGCAAGCCTTGTAGAGAGAGGGGGGGAGAAGTGGAGCGGCGGCGGCATGCTCAGGAGAGGAGGCGGAGATGAGCTGGAGCGGGGAGTGGTTCCTCTGCGCCCCCCGTTACTTGCTGCGGCCCTTCCCAGGGCCCCCGCGCCCCAGCTCACTTCCGTTCCACCTCCTCCCACCAGCGCATCGCAGTTCCGCTTCTCCCCCCTCCCTCCCAGGCTTGCCACACCAATCAACTGATTGGCGCGGCAAGCCTGGGAGGGAGGAGAAGCAGAGCTGAGCGGCGTGCTCGTGGAAGGAGGAGGAGGAGGAGGAGGGGAGCGGTTCCTCTGCGCCCCCCCCACCCCTTACTTGCTGCAGCCCCCCTGCCCCAGGTCACCTCCGCTCTGCCTGCACCTCCTCTCACGAGCGCGCCGCAGCTCTGCTTCTCCTCCGTCCCAGGCTTGCCGTGCCAAACAGCTGATTGGTGTAGCAAGCCTGGGAGGGAGGGGGGAAAAGCCGAGCTGCGGTGCGCTCGTGGGAGGAGGCGGAGCAGAGGTGAGCTGGAGCGGGGGGGGCGGAGGGGGGCCGGGAAGGGCCGCAGCAAGTAATGGGCGGGCGCAGAGGAACCGCTTGCGGTAACACGAATTTGGATATAACAAGGTAAAGCGTTATATCAGGGTAGAGGTGTAATACATAAATACATCAGTGTTGCTCCACTGCAGTCAGTGCTAAGGATCTAGCCTACTACTTTCTGGAGCATACCTGGGGCTCCTATGTGGCAATGAACTAGGCCATCAAGGAAGTTTCTCTTTTAAAGTTAGAATAGTCTCTTCATGTTTGTGATTAATTGCTTACTGGCATCATAAAACTAAAAAGTTATATGCTGCTGACATACTGATTGTCATGAACACAGCTGATTCCTTCTGATTGTCATGAACACAACACTTCCAGCTTTTGCTTCAGAAAAGGCAATTTTGCCTGGGACTACTTGTTCCTCTGTTTAGAGAGTACCTAGATCATTTTGGGTCCTGCCACAATCTCAGTAAAAACAACATTATTTCAGATAATGGCCAGAGCAATTCATCTAAACTTTAGCTAAAAGCACTTCAGATTAGAAATTTGATGGGCTTTTCTATTTTCACCCAGTTTCTCTTTCTGCTTCAGAGTAGAAGAAAAAAATGTTCTCTTAGATTATACAGAGAATGAAAAAGTTTTATGAGTCAGATCCTCATCTGGTATAAATTGATATAGCTCCACTGATTTCAATAGAGTAATGGGGATTTACATTCAATGAGGATCAGGCCCTTTGATTTTAAACTTATTTGCTCTCAGAGCATCTTTATTCACAGTATTAAACCAAAAATGTAAGTTTTTATTAGGACAGAAAATAGGAAAATTACAGAATAGCAGGAATCATACCTCAGCATTGATACCCAGAGAGAGATTTATTTCATTTAACATCAGGTGCTGTATCTCACCCAGCATATTATACAAAAGGATTAAAATTTTGCAAGCATTTCATGTAGTACAATAATAGGATAATAAACTAGGATAAAACATTGAATCATGTTTAGAATTTCAAATGATCAAACATGCATTTATTTATCTTCTGAGGCTTTTCTTGCATATGCCAATATATGGCTTGGGCAAATCTATTACAGACAACAATTTCTTGCTCTTTATTCAGGGTCCGGACAACTGCATAAAGTGTGCCCACTATATAGATGGCCCTCACTGTGTTAAATCCTGCCCTGCTGGAATTCTGGGTGAAAATGATACCTTAGTCTGGAAATACGCAGATGAAAATTCAGTGTGTCAGCTCTGCCATCTGAATTGTACCCGTGGGTAAGTAAAATACTTGCTTACACAGAAGTGGAAGGAGTAAAGTATTTCTTCCTTGTGATTTTTCTTACTGTAAAGTCATCCATTTGAAAAAAATAGAAAACTAAAGAGGTTATGAATTTGCAGGTAATGTAAGCAAAGTGCTGCTGAGTTTGGAATAGGTAAAGTTCTGTAGTGCTTCAAGTCTGCAGGAAAGGCAAAAAAAGTGGAGAAAATGGTTTAGCAGACTTAAAACAAGGTTATTTTTAAAATTAGACTTTCTGGAATTTTACAAGTTTCCTATGTTATGATTCACTTTTTTCCCCACCAGTTGAATGCTTTGTCGGCTGTATTTGTCTGGAGCAATAGTGACATCTGGTGGACTGTGAGATCATTTATAAACGTGTTTCTCACAAGAGTACTAAGAATGTCCCATGCCTTTAAGATGAATGTAATAGTATGAGTGGCTGCTCATGTATCTCATTGTGACTTTGATTTTTTTGGAGCAAAACACCAACAGATTGTCTCAAGCATACACTGCATTTTAATGCTTCCCAGAGGTTCCTCTCTTTTCATATGCTAAGAACATCCGAGCTGCCATACTGAGTCAGAGTGTGGTCCATCTTGCCCAGTATCCTGTCTCCATCAGTGGCCCATACCAGAGCTTCAGGGAGAGTGTACAGAACAAGGCAATTTCACCTGGGTTGGAATTTAGGGCTTGTCTGCCCTATCAGTACAACTGTGTGACAGGGCCTGGCTGCAAACACAGTTCCATTTTGTGTTACAGCCATGGACTGTCCAAGGCACTAGCATAGTTCAGAGACACAGTGAAGTTTTCATCTATAATGGGGTCCCCTCATACACTTGCATTTGTGCGCTTACATTAGATGCACAGAAAGAGGGACGGGGTTTGAAATTTGACTCTTGTCCTGCATTGGTTTCAAGGAATGCTCTCTCATTGGTGTTTTTCCCCAAGGGGCTTTTCCTCTATAGTAGTAGAAATCTTACCTCAAATGCTCACCTAAGTTAACTAAGAGAAGATTTATACACTGCACTCCCAGGCTCAGATTGCCATTTGGCCCAAGTCTCATGTCCTCCTCATGTATTCAGCTACCTCCCTGCCAAGCCTTGAAAAACAGAGCCTGCTTTTGACAAGGCACAAACCCGTACATTCATGGAGAGAAAGAAAGGAGGAGGTTAAATAGGCTACACTATCACTTCATAGATGACTGGAAGCTGTGGAAGTAGAGAAAGAACTGACAGGGATTTGAAGGGGATTTCAATGCAAACAGTCCCCTCTGTGAGCAAGAGTCAGGCTAGCTGTAACCCTAATAATGCGAGATTTGTAGAATCGAGGATTGTGTGAGGCGAGTGGGAAAGAACTGCGTGAGAAGTTGTTGCGACCTTGTGTTAGATAAGTATGGAATGTAGACTATAGTCTAAATAGAGGTGAGAAAAATAAAATATCAGGATGACCTATGTATAAACAAAATGCAGCTGTTGCTCATTATTGTATGTAACAAAAGGTATAAATGCTTGCTGTAATTGTTTACCTGAAGAGAGACCTGTTTAGCTCTCTCCCTCCACACAATTGCTAGAGATAATAAAGTATCTGACTTGCTGCACCCAACCTGAGAGTGAGAACTCTGTTTTTCTCCGACAAAGCTAAGGGCTTGTCTACAAGGAGAAGTTAGTGCGCAGTGAGCTAGGGTGTGCAAGTAAAGTGCACTAGCTATTCCACACTAGCTCCCCATGTAACTTTCAAAATGCACTAAGTTCAGGCACACAAAGCACTCTTAATGCACAGTAACAGTGTCCACATGGGGAATTACTGTGCACTAGGTACTGTGGGCTTTTTCCCAATATAGACACGCCTGAAGCCAGTGTTTCTCAACCTTTTTGATATCGGGGATCAGCTTACTGCCTTCTTAAACTGTCAGAGAGATCTCAGGGACTGGCGCCAGTCTATGGATTGGTCATTGAGAAACACTGCCCTAAGTCACCTGGTGTGTTTCAAGTCTTCATGAAATTCAGTGCAGTGTTTTTCAGATTACGTCATATGGATTGATGATTTCCCTGTGTTTTATCATGATTGCAGACAAAGGTTGTTTGTGCTTTTCAATCATACAATGAATGTTCTTCATTGAAAAATGACACTCCAAGTAACCATTACCATTAGTTCCCATTGATAGAAACTTGGCCATAGTAAACCAGTGTCATTGTTACATGATTGCCCATGTGAAAGCATAGAGTCACAGAGCCATTCTATCATCTAGGCTGACCTCTTGTATGTCACAGGCCACCAATACCACCCAGCACCCGCACACTAAACCCAGCAACCAAAATTAGACAAAAGTATTACAGCCCACTTTAGCTGATAGCTTTAGTAGAACAATGGCTAACCATGTCTAAACAAAGCTTTTAACTGTGTGGTTCTGCTAGAAAGATAGAAAACTGAAGTCAAATGAACAATACATTGTTCAACAACAATACATCAATACAATACAAGTTGCTGAATCTGGATGTAGCTGTCAGTTCTGTAACAGCTTGTTGTGCACTGTTTATGCCTCAGCACAGAGTTTTAAGCAGTTTGAATTTCACCAGGGATGTCAACTTTTCCGCTGGCTTGAGCAGTAGAGAGGTTTAAGATGGCAGAGCCATGGAGGAGGAATGTGTAGTGGGGCAAGATTATTCTAATATCAAAAAAAGGTTCAATGTTTTCCACCATATGACATAGTAAAGCAGTGAATGAAGACTAAAATTCAAATTCATCTCTGATTTGAGTAAGATGTGGGGTAAGTTTGCAGTTGTTGTTTATTTGTATTACAGTAGCTCCTAGAGGTCCCAATTGAGACCAGGACGCAATAGCTGCCCAAATACATAGCAAGAGGCAGCCCATTCTCCAGGCTTTGGCATAAGTTCCCCATTTTGCTCTGGGTTTGTGTACTCACCAGTTCTCTCTTTCTTTATACTTGCTGTTGAGGATTTCACTTCTTTTTCAACTTTTCATAAGGCAAACAGAAAAATGCATCCATCACTTTTTCAGCCCAAATGGCTCTTTCTCTTCCACCTCCCTCTCTAATAGCTTGGGGATTTTTCTGCACTAACTCTCTCTGTCTCTCTCTCCAAGTACAGCTGAGAAAGTACACTCCATTTAAAGAGAGAGTAACTACTCCAAAGCCCTGGAATTACCCAGGTCATACTTCCAGCAACTAATGAAACACATTAACAAGATTAATCTCTCAAACATGAGTGATTTGAATTTCCCTAATTGTTTTCCCAGGATACTACAAGTAAATTTCATTCCAACTGGTGTGGTAGTGCAGTAAGAACTACAAAGAGAGAGGCAGAAGTATAATTAATCGTTCTGGGCTTCATCACTGATAGAGCCTCCCTACAAATTTATTAACCACTGACTTATATATTCTGAGATCATTCATGTTAAATATCCAGGAAGAATTTTTGCAGCCATTGCATGTGTGGGACATATTTGCCTGTCATTTAGAAGGTTAATGAAAAAGAAAGGAGAGAGGAAAGGTCTTTTAAGGCTTTAAAAAAAGCCCAATGGTTTCCCATTTCATTTATGACTGTGAGGTAACCTGTGCTGTTACAGTCTGAGTCTCCTCTGAAAGGCCATAAATCAAAACAACCTGGCTATATTACATCAAATTAGAAACAGTGGGTTCAGGAGAAAGTTGTTTAAAATCTTGATGGAACTGGGAAATAATCAGTTGTATCTGCACCGAGACAATTAATATTTATGTAAACAGATGAAAAAGTTCCAGATAGCACCAGGATAGAATTGTTTCAGGGGCTGTATGCTGCTCTAATTTTACAATAAGTGGATAGCAGAGAGAGATTTCAGAGTACACTCACCATTAGGTTCAGGCTAATATATACTTAAGATCCCCAGACAGTTTATAATACAAGGTCACATTTCTCATTTTAGTTTCTGTAAGAAGTAGAGGAAAAATAATTCAAGAATGGAAAAAAAGTGATATTTTAGATTCCATAAAACATAGCTTACTTATGTTAGGAGTCATCATAAAATTCCACTTTAAGAAAGATGGTTATATTTAGCCTTGGGTGGATATTTGTTATGTACTTTGCTTCTCCTTTGACTTGTGAAATGAATCAGAAAATCACATGGGATTTGAAAAGCACAATCTGATCCATCATTTTTCTCCCCAAGCATCTTTTAACTTTATCTTGGTACCCTTCACATTGATGGATTTTTATGGAGATCCATACTAAAGACCACAAATGAAAATCTACACCCTTTTTTCAGCCTCTAGTTTCTAATCTAATCTTTCAGACTATGGGCATTAAGGGAGCATTTCCTTTGTTGAGAATAATACATCTTCTTTTGAGACAGAAACCATCTGGAGAATTGCTCAGAATGAAGGGAGCATGGAAATTGGAATTTTGTAAAAGAAATGCCCTTGAAGAGGTTATACTGGTGGCCTGAAATAAGGTTTTATTTGCACAGCTATACCAGAAGAGGGTGTTGTACACCTTTTCCCTTCCATTCATTTAGCGGTGTTAGAGGGTGGTGGGACTAGAGCTTGCATCCTAGGCAAATATTCTAGCCAGCTGACCTAAAGGAGAAGCCCTGTGCAAAGAAAACCATAACCAGATGAAGGACATTGGCAAAGTTGCACACTCAGGCTTCAGGAACCAATGTGCAAAATACCTGAAGTGTGTTCTGGACACCAAGATGCAAATTCTTCTATGGGAGCTCAATGCACTCACTGAACCTTTCAGACTCTGAGCCCTGTTGCACTGTGTTAGCACTGAAAACACAAGGAAAGATTAGAATAACAAAGATAGATCCAAGAAAATGAGCAGTAGGCCCCCCAAGGGCCTAGAATAATTTATGGAATAAATTCTCCATCTCCACCTGCCATTTTAAAATGGCTCAGACTCATTTTTCCTACTAATGGAATTCAGAACTGCATTCCTGGCCCTGGCTTACTCCTTATCCCCTGCTTGACCTACTCTGTGTCTGCTTTGAGATGATGTATTTTCGGTAAGAGAGGGAGGCAGAAGCCCCAGACTGGACTCTTCTCCTTGCTCGGCTCCATTTTTCAGAAATGATGTGATTGTTTCTGCAGTGCTGTCCTCTCCTTGGTAGATACCACAAGGACCACAATTCCCAGGAGGCGCACACATCTTACCACTCAGCAGTACTTGAGAATGTTCTGTTTATCTCATACTCTGGCACTTCCAGTTGGAATATGCAGTCACTGTATTTTCATCTTCAAACTGTAGCTGGGGTGTTCATTATATGCTGTCTGCCAAAATGAATTTAAGGCATCTGGATGGTGGTGTGCATTTACACTAATACAGAGGGTGAAATGACTGATTCCTGGGAAGATTCTACATAATATCGTATACATAATATACATTCGAGTACAAATTTACTCAGTGTCAGCAAAACCTGATGCTAGACCCTCAATGAAAAATATCATAGATTCTTATATGGATGGTGCACCCAGTGGTAGAATAGTGCAACCAAATACCATACTATTCACTGATGAAGAGATGTGTCTGCTAGTGATATTTTTCATTAGACTAGAAGACCTGGACACTGACGTCCTTTACTGATCCATAAAACAGGTGCCCTACAGTGTGGTAAGCAGCAATGCAAGCTTTTCCTCATAGGCCCATGCCTTGTATGAAGGATCTCCCCTAGTGAAAGGTTGTTCTGTCTCCAGACGTATTCAGTCCTTGCCGCCCTGTTAACAAAAGGGCCAGCCTGTTGCAGTGAACATTTGCCCACTCAGAGCAAGATCACTAGCTTCTTTCACACAGGCCACCAAACAATTCTTTGTGATCAGTTGTTTTGTGCACCCCCAGGGTAGGGATGAACAAGTCAGTTCTTTTGAAGTTGTTGAATAAAGCAGCACTTGTAGAGACTGCAGAGGTATTGGGGGAAAAAAGAAGCTGGGGATCCGTGGTGCATGGTCCACGTTCATAGGCAGACATTCATAAATTGTCCTTTCAACTGAATATACAGCACACCTTAGCCTGTGGACCCTGATTCTGCAGCAAAGCTTTCAAAATAACACTCCCCAAAAGTTTTATAATTATTAATCAGAAAGTTAATATTCTGACAGCTTTTTAAAAAGGTAAGTTGTGAATGACAATACAGTTATTCCAGAGTAGGTGCTAGTGCTAATATATATTTGTAATTATCGTTTTTTACAGGTGCAAAGGACCAGGTCTTGAAGGCTGTCCATTGGGGTAATTATTGCATTCATCACAATTAATGATATAGTTGGGAAGAACATATCCATATTTACATTTTTGTGCTGGACACTGCATAGTAGTGCCCTGATTCAGTGAAGCATGTCCTTAACTTTAAGCATGTGAATAGTCCTGTTGAAGCCAATGAGACTACTCGAGTGCTTTAGTGCTTCGCTAGCTGAGGGCCTAGATGTATGGGACTCTTGTTGCTGTCAGTGAGAGATCTGTGTACTTCAAGTGCATGGTTTCTAAGGTAAGATCCTTTGTGAGAATCTGAAAGCAAAATTCTGTTCTTATTTTGTATTGAAAGAACTGTTTTAAAATCATCAAGACAAACAGAAAGAGTAAGTAATTCAGAGTAAGTAACTATCACCATCCAATGTGGTGCTTACCATACAGTGTCTCTTCAAAATGGTTTTAAAACTATTTGAGCAGATAGTGATATACAGAATATAAAGAGACCATTACAATGGTTCACCAATCCTAGATTAACATGAGAAAAATATTAATTTGGCTGATTAAGACCAAAGCATACTTTAGGGTCTCAATTACTTATAAAATCCTGAACAATAAAAGGCTGGAAAAAAGGAATCAAGAGATTAAATACATATATACCTCCAGAAGACAAGGTCAAAAATTTTCAAATGAAGTTTTTTTCATTGAAGAATGGCCTTTCTTTTTAATAAAAAATTTAATGCAAAACTGTTGGCTTTTTTTTTTTTCAAAATTTCACATTTTTCACCACATTTACTCTAAATTTTTATTGAAAATGTTCTTGAACCCCTGTTTTCAGTCAAAGAAAATGTTCAAAAATGGTTTCCATAAAGGTTTAATGAAAGCATTTGGAAAAAAATATAAACTTAGGTTTGCCATATTTCCACAATCAAAAAAGAGGACACTGGGGGGAGAGGGGGAGCCCTGCTCTAGCCCCGCCCCCACCCTGCCCCCCCCATCCACTCCCTCCCACTTCCCACCCCCTGACTGCCCCCCTCAGAACCTCCAACCCCCCCCCCGCTCCTTGTCCCCTGACTGCCCCCTCCTGGGACCCCTGCTCCTAACTGCCCTCCAGAACCCCACCCCCTATCTAAGCCTCCCTGCTTCTTATCCCCTGACTGCCCCCTCCTGAGAACCCCCCACCCTAACTGCCCCCCTAGGACCCTACCTGTCCCCTGACTGCCCCGACCCTTATCCACACCCTCACCCCATATTCACACCCCCGGCCCCAGACAGACCCCCCAGGACTCCCATGCCCTATCCAAGTGCTCCCCGCCCCCTGACAGGACCCCCAGAACTCCCAACCCATCCAATCCCCCTGCTCCCTGCCTGCCTCGACCCCTCTCCACACCCCTGCCCCCCTAACAGCCCCCCCAGAACTCCCGACCCATCTAACCCCCCCCCCCGCTCCCTGTCCCCTGACCGCCCCCCTTCTCCAACTCCCCAGCCCCCTTACCGTGCCGCTCGGCTTAGAGCAGGTGTCTGGCTCCGCCCTGCCCAAGCAGCGTGCTGAGGCTGTGGAGGAGGGGGGAAGCGGAGGAGGGGCTCTGGCCGCCGCTGCCAGCCCCACCGCTGCGTTCCGCACAGGTGCACAGCCCCACCCCCCCAGCGCTGTCGGGCGGCGTGGTAAGGCTGTGGAGGAGGGGGGAAGTGGAGGAGGGGCTCTGGCCGCTGCTGCCCAATGTGAGCGGCGCTCGGCCGCCCTGTCAGCCGCTTTTCGCTCTTTAAATAGCCGACCTGGGGGAAATCCCGGACATTTTTAGATTTTTAGAAATCCCCCCTGGACGGCTATTTAAAGAGCGAAAAGCTGGACATGTCCGGGGAAACCCGGACGTATGGTATCCCTATATAAACTGTTCTATTTCAAACCTGCAACTGAAGCCATTTTGAAGTTTAAAAAAAACAAACAACCAGCTCTATATAAAACCCCAAAAACACTGAATGAAAAACTTCAGACTATTGACACCCATGTTGCTTGAATGTAGGTAGATCAAAACTGATCTGAAGCCTGAAGCCTTCAATTGATCATGTTTCTAACATGGAATGCTGTATTGAAAATACACCATTTGTTATACCAAAACAGACCTCTTTCCCCTTTTTTGTCTTCTAGCTCCAAAATCCCATCCATTGCAGCTGGTGTTGTTGGAAGTATCCTTTGTTTGGTTGTGATAGCCTTGGTCATAGGCCTTTACATGCGCAGACGTCACATTGTTAGAAAGCGTACATTGCGCAGGCTGCTTCAGGAAAGGGAGGTACGTACTATAAACAGTTTCTAAATATATTGACCAACTTTATTGATGTGCCACAGAGTCTCAGAAAGAGCTGTTTTATTAGGCCCTGACCTCACCCTAATACAAACATAAAGTACAATATTATCTGGTGTTTGGATAACATGTTATCTGCAGTTCTACTCGGAAAAGTGACTATGTAAATATGACACCATATTACTTAATCTCAGATCTTATCTTGGTGGGTAAAAATTGCAATAGCTCATAGGTGAGTTAGGTGCCTAATTTCCACTGAAAGTCATTGGAAATTAGGCTGCTGAGTCACTTAGGTGCTTTTGAAAATACTACCCTGTTATGATCTGCTTACTCTAGTGACAAAAATAAGGGATTTTTTAATGGCTGTTTTTACTACTCATTACTCCTGTTAATGCTGCAGAGCCAACACAGCTCTGGGACGCTAAGCTGGATTCTGTTCTGGGGCACACATCATGAACAGAACTTTATGGGCTGAGTTTCAGTTTCAAAGCCAACGCTGCCTTCAGTTGCCCCTGTTCCATTCATGTCTTTTTTTGGAATACTATTGCTCGCTAAACTTGAGCTTAACAATAGTGAAAACAGAAGTCTTTTATTATACTATTGGCTACAGTATGTTCAGTGCAGGGAGTGATAACCTGAGAGATTACTCGTACCAACCACTCCACATGGACAACAATATCAGCCTGAATGTAGAAATCTCCCTTAAAGCCGTTGCAAGACAATGTGTTCACCATGCTGGATGAGAACTGGGCTTTCATGCTTCTTGTACTAAACTTTATACACTGCATGGTATAGACTTCATATGGGTTATAGTATTATCCTCTGGGTATTTTACATGTGAAACACCAAAATGCATTATCCAGGATCAAAACAAATCAGGTACGACTCTTCCCTTTCTCCTTCCAATTCAGTTTTAATAAGCTACTAGCAAATTGTATTCACAGTTCTACTGAACACCCTGTTTCCCTCGCTAGCTTTGCAAAATCAAGTGATAAAAGTCCTGAAGCTGCCCTACTTTTTGCTACATTACCTAGCAACCTTTTAAGAGCCTCCATATTCTACAGTTGTAATGTTATAGCACATATTGTGTTTGGTTCACATTATACATTTTGTACTCCTTAATATGAAAATCGTTAACTGAAACAGGAAAATGGCTGGCATGCAGAAAACAGATCTGTATCCAGGCTCAATGTGGGCTTCCAGTTAGGAAAGCTATTCAGGAGAAGGACACAACAAGACGGTAGTAAAAGAGGACTTTAAATATTAGGAAAGCGCCTAATTTCTCATTTGTTGTTTCCTTAGAAAAAATACTGCAACAAAATTCAAATCAAATAAATAAAATCTATTAGTCAACTTAAAACCCCCTTTTTAGCCTGGATAACTAGATAATCTTACCTTAGCATTTGCAGTAATTCCCTATACTAAGCATAGAAACTACTTCTAATACCATAGTAAATTCATCTAGTTAAGCAAGGCAAAGCTACAAAGTTTCAGGGTGACCACAGTGTAACCTTTTAAAATGTAGATAGTTAACTTCTGACTTATTTTTAGAAACAAATCTTTAATTAAACTGGTCAGCATTATGTGCATGTTTTAAGGGTATAAATTTTACATCCTAAAATGAACAATAACATCTCTCCACTTTCTTTTAAAATTTTAGTTACCATGCCAAGGTCACATTCTGCTCTCACTTATGCTACATCAGTCTGGTGTAATAATTCCATGGACTTCATTCTTGTCTCATTTATACAGGTGTAAATCTGGAGTAACTCCACTGAAGTCATGAACTCTGGAGATACTCTAGATTTTCATAGCTGTAAGTCAGAGCAGAATTTACCCCATGTATACTTCATGTGGGACAAAATTTACATTATTGCCAACAGTTTTTGCTCAGTTTCAATAGTTGTGTGCTGCTTGCCTTCCTCCTCTACAGTATATCTTTCTAAAGTCCAATTCCTTTGTACACAATAGCTCGTTGAACCTCTAACACCAAGTGGCGAGGCGCCAAACCAAGCTCTTCTGAGGATTCTAAAGGAAACAGAATTTAAAAAGGTCAAAGTTCTAGGCTCTGGAGCTTTTGGTACTGTTTATAAGGTAAGACCACCATGTTTTTCTCACCACACACACGCACACAAAGCCATCTAAACAGTGTATGCATTGGAAGCTGAAAACATAGTCATGGGGTTTTTTTGAGTTATTTTCAAATCATCTTTAGCTTGGGCCAGGTAAAGTAGATGTGTGAATGAGTGTGTGTGTGTGTGTGTGTGTGTGTGTGTGTGTGTGTGTGTGTGTGTGTGTGTGTGTGTGAGAGAGAGAGAGAGAGAGAACACACAAGAAGTTTTTCATAAGCTCTTATGAGAGCCATACAGCTGAATATGGAGCCGATGTGTCTATTTAAAAAAGTACCACTGCCAGAAATACTTTCTTTGGGATGTTAAAATATTAAGAAGAGAAATCAAAGTATGGCCAACTCAGTCTACTGTGCTAAGCAAAATTTTTATTTTTTTATTTTTATTTTTTTTATCTTCTCTTTTTATTTGTGGATCACTTTTATTGGGTCAAAAGAACCCCACAGGGTTACAGAAAAGCAACTGGAGCCTTTCTATTGTATCGTTGTGCAGAATGATTTCCCTCCCCCTCCACACTCCCATTATTCTTCCTTCTCTAGAGAGTATCTCTCTAAAAGATTTCTCAGTGAGGAAGCTTCAGGGTTGTTTTACACCATTTGGTACTGAAATGTAAAATATAGATTTACTTATCAAATTTTAAGTTTAGATACTTGGGGGCAGATTTTCAAATGTGCCTAAGAAATTTAGGAGCGCAAATCCCTTGTGTGCTTTTGAAGATTTGCCCTTTTGACCCCAAATACCCCTCTGCCTAAATGATTATGTAATGCAATAGACAATGAACAAGAAACCATTCTGACATGAATTTACTTCTCATAATATATATAAAGGATTGGATTATTGTGTAACCCTTGGAGCAGGCTGGCTGAAATTTAGTTTCACGTGAGAAAACCCTGATTCCCATCATTCAGCAGCTTATAAATTAGAAGTGACACAATAATCAACACAGTGAAAAACGAGTTCAGCAAAGACTAGTAATGTCCAGTTGTGTCCAACTTGCGTGTACAATTGCCGTGATTGTTAGCACTAATTGGTGCACACATATTGCCATTTATGCATCTTCTGGGCTCATTGCACATGTGACTCAAGGTAATTGCACATGCATGTTTTTGAAAATCAGGCCCAAGAGATTGAGACAGATGTCACTCCATTAACAGGAGTCTACCCAGAGAGAGTGACTGCTATATACCTCCTTTGCTGCCTGCTTAGCCTCCCCTAATTGTTGCTTAGAATGTTTCAGTCTGGTCTGAAAACATCATACATATAAATGTAAAAACATGCATTTGCAATTACCTCAGCAATAGTGAATCACTGGGTTAAGGACCTAGGTAACCTTTCTTCTTCTTTTATAGGGGCTCTGGATTCCGGAAGGAGAGAAGGTTAAAATTCCTGTTGCTATTAAGGAATTGAGAGAGGCTACCTCCCCAAAAGCCAACAAGGAAATACTTGATGTGAGTTTTCATCTTTATTTGGTACTATTAAATCTTTGCTGATGGTTGTCTTAATGGGAGGAAAAACGAGAGGAAGATTGTTCCCAGAATACCTGTAGCATTGATGACATTGATGACATTTGCTTTGCATTTATATCGAGTGCACAAGGCATCTTTAGCCTTGAAGGACTGATTTTCAAATCAGGGTTTCCTATTGCCAGATATAGTGAGCTGGTGTGGAGAAAAGACCAAGATAATTGTATACAAATACTTGAAGGGTGTATACATGTAGGTAAATGGTGAGAAGTTGCAGAGCTCTCTAACCCTGCTCCCACTGAACTCAGTAGGAGACCCATCTGCTCTTATTGTAGTCAGTGGGGGGTTTACCATTGACTTCTATGGGGCAGAGTTAGACCAAAAGCAGAGCGCTTTTTGAAAATCCTACCTTGGAATGGTACAAGCAATAATGACATGAAATTTTAAAATATCACATTAAGACTGATTATCCATTAAAACATTCTAACAGTGATATCTATTAGACAATGGAACAATCTGCTAAGAGAAAGTGTGGAAGCCCAATCACTTGAGATGTTTCAAATAAGACTGGACAAAGATAATAGTGTGACACAATCTCTCCAATTGCTCTCCCAACTCCTCAGGGCTTTACAGAAGTTACGGGATCTAGCTCTAAACAATGTTAAGCTATTTTACTAGCAGCAGAATAGTTGATGGTATTTTAAAATGGAATGAAGATGACAGTATTTTAGGCTAATAATTCCACTCTGTGCCTGCTGTGCATCCCCTCAAAAGTGTGGTTTTGAGATACAGTAGTCACCATTAAAAAATCAACATTTATTGACAACTGGCGCATCCTTAACCAGGCCAGCCAAATCCTGCAGCCACTCTGTGTGTGGTTGGTCTGTGGGTACCATTGCATTCCCTTTACCTCCCATGGACCTCTTTGTGCATAGATCATTAACTAACATTGTGCACAGGGACCTTGATTTGGTGCTAAGGGGCATGTTAGACAGTGAGCTTAAGGCAGAGACCATCTCTTTGTTCTGTATTTGTACAGCGCCTAGCATAGCAGGGTCCAGGTATGTGACTGGGGCTCCTACGTGCTATGGTAATACAAATTATAACAATAATAATGATCACTAATGCTCTTTGGACCCTGATATTTCAGAGTATCATAGATTTAAATGCATGGTTACATAGGACTAAATGAAATGTTTAAAAAAAAAATCTGTCTGGCTCATGTGCCACGGAAACTGTGAAAAATCATCTGGCCTTGTGAACAAATCCAGGGACCACAGAAGCCAGTTGGATTTTATTTTGTTTCTTGGATCTAGCCCATAATTACAAAGGGGAAAAAAAACTCGTATGAATTCCACTTCTAATATGCTTGGACAAGACAGACACTCAGTGACTCACAGGTAGCGTTGGTCTGTGTCTGGACCCCTTCCCAAGCCCCAGGCACTATCTACACCAGCCTGGAAGGGGAGATACATTGCACAAGGTTAAGATCTGGTACAGGGTACCTCCCACACTGAGCCAGGGGGAAACGGGAGATGGAGTGTGATTCTGAGTCATAGTCTGCCTCCCAGGGCTGCTCCAAGGGCCGCCCAACAATGTACTGCCCCTTGCTTGGAGATCACGGTATACATATTGTAGAAAAAAAATATGTATGCATATGCTGTAAATATCCGTGAGTGATAAAATATGCATATATTTACATGGATGAACTATAAACCCAGATCCAGGGATCTTTGAGCTTAGGGAACAATCTGGTATTGAGGCAAATCTGAACTTTGCTGTTTGAGCCTAACTTGTGTGCATATATACACATACACTTTATGTCATCCAAGAAAAGTTCTATTAAAAGAACCTGAAGCTTGCAAACACAAGCAAAGGTTAGGAGATGCCAGTATAAAGGTTGCTTATTCAACCCCTGTGTGTGTATGCATTTTATGGTACAATCTTTAATTACATCAGTGATACTCAAACCTCAGTGGTTCAGGAGCCAAATTAGCAATCAACATTACCCAAAAGACTGGGGAAATATTTAGTTTATATATCTCACAGCAAATAAGTTCAATAACTCAGTGCAAGTTGATAACTTAATTGGTTAATAACATAGTAAAAGCCTTCTGATTTGTTAATACCTTAGATTGGTTAATAATTAAATCACGTATCACTTGCTGCAAAGAGCCACTGGAGACGCATTAAAGAGCCACTTGCAGCTCGAGAGCCGCAGTCTGAATATCACTGAATTACATGATCACATACTATTTGCATGAGTCCTACTAAGCCCCTGCAGCCCTGGGCTGGAGCACGCTCAGTAGCTCAGTGGGACTGGTGTATGCACAGTCTGGTCAGCACATACATAGCTGTGAGAGGATGAGCATGTTCACTACAACTGGACACTCCCGAGATTTTAGCTTACAAACTCTTAACAAGTCTCTACTGAGCATGCGCAAACTGTGATTTCGCAGAAGCTTGTCACTTGGGTAATTTGGGGAAATGTTCATGGGAATGGCAAAAGGCATTTCCCTGGCACCATGGCAATCCCCCTGCCAAATTTCAAGATCCTGCCCCAAAAGCATGGAGGTGCTAGAGCTTCTCAATGAAATGGTTGCAAGCATTTTTTTTTTTTAACGTGGGCAAAACACTATATTTTTCCCTACCCTCAGTCTCAGAAGTGACTGAACTATTTTAGCTGAAACTTTCATCAACAACAACAACAACAACAAAAATCAGCCTGAGACTGACACCCGGCCTGGAAAATTTCAGCCTAAATGGTTAAAGTTTGGCAAAATGATAAGCAACTGAAAACATAGTCTCACAATGGGGAGGTATTGTGCAACCTTAGCTATGGGCCACTTACAATAAAGCACTTTTGAATCCTCATTTCATCCTAGAAAAACTTTCTATTTCATATATATTTTAGTGTATTGATATGGCACATCATTTTATACATATACAGTTGAAATACAAAAGAAAAGGTGGTTACTTTCAGGACCAATATGTCAAACAAAATTCCTGCTGATTTAAGTTGTTTTACTAAAAGCTGGCTATGTATTCACAAACACCGTCCATGTATCTGCCCTCTAACAGGCAGACACAAACAAAGGATGCAACCATACTATCAACTCCCTGCTTCAGGAAAACCTATGGCAAAAGGAAAACTCACTGATATTCCTCCTCGTGGAACATTTTTAACCTTACTTAATAACAGAAATAAAAAGGACATTAAAAAGCTGATGTAAACTGTTATGGAGAAAATAATACAAACTTGACAAAAGCTGCCTTGGACCTAATTGTACTAAATTCATGTAGAGCGAAGGAAGGGTTAATTAATAAGCCAAAATGATTGCCTCTGCGTTCAGCAGATCAAGCTATTCCCATAGCAAGACAGTAGATTGTGGCATGTGTGCTCTTCTGAGATATCAAAGTACTATTTTTTTTAAACAAAGTTCAGATATCGCCACATGATCTTTTTTTCTTTTTCCCATTGAAGTAGGATTCTTAGCAAGCGGCTCTTACCATTTTTAGCACTGTTTACTTTTTCGATGACTTAGTTGATGGAATTCATTCCACATTTCACAGGAAAAGAAAAGATACAAAGCGTTGGAAGCAGAGAGACAGAGAAATAAACAGAACTTCAAAAAGATTTTACTGAACAACTCTCCAAGGTCACTGATCCCTTGGAGATAGTGGCTAATTAATTAGCCACTTTCTGTAAGAAGAATGGCTAGGTATTCAGCATGTAAAACAGCATTTGTTCATATTCAGTTTATTCTCCAGCCACAACTCCCGTTGGCTTTATTAGGGCAGGGCTAATTCAGGAGATTTGTTACGAAATACCAAGCATAGTTGGAGCAGGTCAGAGCGTACCTCAGAGATTTCCAAGATAAATAATTGAAACAAAGACTTGCTTTAATTTAGTAAAATATTTAAAGAGACCTGTGACTGCACAATGGTTCCATTATAAGTTCAATGATTCTTCAAAGAGGCTATGGCCTATTTTACTTTGCAGTATCAGATTTAATAGGCAGTGTCAAATCCTGGAAGAACTCCATACTCCGTGTGGCCCATACACCCACTCCACACATTCAGTTCCCAATTTCCCAGCCTTGAGGTCTGCTCCTTGTAGGCTGTGAAGCAGATGGGCAGTGAGAACAGCTCTGAGTTTGCAGATTTTTCATTCAGCTAAAACGAATTCAATATGGATCTGAGACTAAACAGGAAACAGTACAAGAAACAGACTTTCTTTATTGCTGTGCTTACATGGTTTTTAAGACCATTGGGATGAACATAATTAGGCCTCTGTTCATGTGGAATCATCTTATAGAATGTGTGAGGCATTGAACCAAGAGGTTCTATATAAATTAATCTGAAAACCTGTATAATTTAGTAGAGAATGACATGCTTTTCTTCTAATTTTTAAACCATGTAGAATTTAATTGGCAATTATATCCTTCAACTAGAATTCTATAGGTTAGTTTCAGTATTTTGTAGTAAGGTGATCATTCTTTATCCAGTTCTATAGTAATCTTCTGTGATCCTTCTGTCCAGGAACCCTTTGTAAAGGGCATCATGAGGGTGGGTTATGTGTCAAACAAAAAACAGAGTTATCCCTCAAAGCAGACCTCTCAACATCATTACCTCAGTATCATGTAATAAATATCATGTGTCAGTAATACGTATCATCCTTAGGCTGGCAATGTGAAATAACAGTGCAGTGGCAGAGGAAAATATTGCTCATGGATTTCAGATTTTTTTAACGTCATTGCATAAATGTGCTTCTAACAATAGCCCCCTGCCAGCCTCACAACTAGGTGACATATGTTAAAAGCCTGTTAGATGATGATTAAACTGCTATCATATTGCATTTCTTAAGCCTTTCTAAAGAGCAGAACATTTTCTACCTCCACCACAGAAGTGTCTCGACTTTGTTTGCTTGCATGCTTGTTTTGGGCTGCCATCTGTCAAGGGTGTCTGATGTCATTCCAGATGCGGATTTAAATGCTGACCTAAAAGTTCACTACATGGAAAATTTCCCACTTAGTTCTGTATTAACTTTGTGTCATAAAAAGAATAACCAAAAGCAATATCCTGTAGATCAGGAACAAAAACAAGTAAAAATATGATGGCTAAACATTAAACCTGATTTTTCCATAGGGCCTCCATTTTTGAGTGCATAACTTTGTGCTTGCAGTTCACAGTGAGTGTGAAAACTAGCCTGCAAAAAATGGAAGTCCCTGTTTAAAAACCAGACCCAAAGATGCTCTAAAGTCAGGAGTGAGAAGGGGGAAAAAACCTACACTGGAAGTTAATAATGGAATGCCATAACTGGCCATTGCGTGCACAAAACCTTGATAGATATTTATTTTTGGCATGATTGTGTTAATGAATGCGCATGGTAGGTGAACATTCGCTCACACGTTTTTGAAAATCAGGCCCTAAAGTTCTATCTAATTACAAGGCTGTTCTGATGGAAGGTTGATTTCATCCTGGCTCCCAACTGTATAAAAATGCATTATAAACACCTTCATTATATTGCTCACATTGCCATAACACATAAAAAAAGCTTTACCAGTCAGGGCCAAGACTTTCAAAAATGGTTGCTTAAAATTAGGCTCCTAAATCCTCATTTAGGCTGCTAAATATGTTTCCTGATTTTCAAAAATGCTGGGCACCTAGCAGCTCCCATAAAATTTGAAATTTTAAGTCCTGTTAGGTTTTTGTCTCTGGAAGTTTGCACTGAACACACTGCTTGGTATACAAGAACCAGGAAAATGGGTGGCCCTGGTGCCATTTTAAATGATGTCTTAACATTCAGAATCAGGACCTCTCAGTGCAGTGGAAAATATGCATTAGAGACCCAACATTTTACAAAAAGGTTCAGTAATCAGGAAAATGCCAGATTTTTGTTTGTTTGTTTTATTTTTACTACTGCCTTTTGCATCCTAATATTTCTGTCATACATGAGGGACTGTTTCAGGATGTCTTCTCTTTTTCTGATCAGGAAGCTTATGTGATGGCTAGCGTTGACAATCCCCATGTGTGCCGCTTGCTGGGAATCTGCCTTACTTCTACCGTCCAGCTTATCACACAGCTTATGCCTTATGGCTGCCTCCTTGACTACATTCGAGAGCACAAGGACAACATTGGCTCCCAGTACCTTCTCAACTGGTGTGTGCAGATTGCAAAGGTAAATGACTGGCAGCACAATCCATCCAAAACTCTGATCATAACCGAAAGCAAGAGATCTGAAAGTATGTAATCTAGCTATCCTCTAGGTCTTTGTATTTTACCTGAGGATAGAAAGGCTTGTTGTACTTGATACTAAAGATAACAACACTTTTCATTTGTGTAGTGCTTTAGATTTTCAAACCATTGTGTAAATATTAACTGATCCTCAGAACATTCCTGCATAGAGCAGGGTTATCACCACTGGACAAATGATGAAAGTTGCACAGATTGCAATTGAATGACTTGCCCAAACGTGATGCAGTGAATCAGTGGCAGCAGGAGGGATTAGAACGTGGCAGTTCTTCACTGTCAGTCCTGTGCGATACCATGCTACTCCCCCAATAATCCATAAATGGTTCATTACAAAATGCTATTTCTGTCATGCTGTGTCGCATGTGTCGCAGGGCAAATGTGATGGTAAAATCTCTTCTGTGTTGGAGATTAATGCCCTGATTTTGCTAACTGCAGAGGAATGGTGATCAAATGCAGAGCCTTTTGCTACTAAAACACCAGCTCATTCTGATGCTGGTTGTTTATGACCAAAAGACAGTGCCACTAGGTGGTTCTTCTGTAGCATGTGTGCAATAAGTTGGTATATACCTCTACCTCGATATAACGCTGTCCTCGGGAGCCAAAAAATCTTACCGCGTTATAGGTGAAACCGCGTTATATTGAACTTGCTTTGATCCACCGGAGTGCTCAGCCCCCCCCCTCCCAGAACACTGCTTTTCCGCGTTATATTCGAATTCGTGTTATATCGGGTAGCGTTATATCGAGGTAGAGGTGTACTTAGCCCAGTTCCAGTGGACGTGTATCCATATAACAAAATCACTATCACATTTGGCACAAATTGACATGTCAGATTCAGCACAGAGACAAAGGAGGAAAGGCAGCATGGAGACTAAATGATATTCTCTAGCCCTTAGAAGTAATCCTCCATTTTAGGGCTGTGCCACCATGGCAGGGCAGTGTAGGGGATATTGCACTGCTCCTACCTAGGCTCTCTCTTTTCTTTGTATAAACAGAGAAGGTCTTTTTCCTGTGCAGTCCATGCTACACCTCTCACAAGCATGAGGTTGCTTAACATTTTTTAATATTCAGTGATCATAGCCATTTGCAAGGTGTCACATTTGAACAACCTGTTCAAACTTTGTTTACCTTGACATTTCTGTAATTTGATTGAAACCCTGTTGCTCTGACATTTTCATTTAAACTGTACAATGTCAATATGCTGCCTCTGTAGCTTTGGTGTACACCTTGAAAAACGTAATTAGTGTGGGAGGGACAAGAGAGATGTCTGTGGATAAAGACAGGAAAGACTGCCCAAATTAGCAGAAGGAAAAACAGTAACTTGGAGATTCCCTGTGCTTACAAAGGAAAAAACCAGCAGCATCAGTAATCTCCCTAACCAGTAGAAGCTTGCATCTGCTGTGTTAACATTTCATAGTGGGTCATTTACAGCACCGACTGTATATTCACGTACCCATTTATCATGCATTTGTATATTATTAACCCAATTATTCCAAAGAATGTTGAGAAAATAGCTGGAGTTACAGTTAATATAAAATCAGTGCATAATAGAGCAACTCAACATATAAAATCGGCGCATAGTAGAGTAACTCAACATTTCAGCTTTGTATAAGCATGAATTGGGACTGCACAGAGCACACAATGGATCACTAGAAATTAAAGTAATGTTGTTTACAAGGAAAATCATTAGCCAACAAGATGTATTGGCTAATTGTCATCATTTATTGATGGCATATGCTAAGTAATGATCTTACAGTCAGTCCTGGGATGTTCTTTAAATAGAGTTATCTTCATAAATTATTCTGTCCCATGTAATGCAGATTTACAGACCTGATTAAATAACTAAGTAAATAAAACTAAGCTACTGTAGCTCATGCAAAAGAAGACAATGAGGGGCAAAATAGGCCTTATCCTGAGGTAGCTGTGGGTAATTTTGTTGGAATCTAAGTCAGCATTTTCCTTTCTTTATAGAAGGATTTGTCCTGGGAGGAAAATAGTGGTTGAATGTCTAGAGTGGGGCAGAGGGAAGAAGAATGATAGGGAGCTTGGGAAGCACATAACCTTTCCATCTTCTTTTTCTAAATCCCTGTATTACAGCAGTTACGACGTGTACCCATTATTAAGGTGGTAGAATAGTTCCTATTCTAACATCCCATTTTCAGTCACTAAGTGAAGCATCCCCCTTGTGGACTGACTATTTCTGTGTTTGGGCCAGTTCCAAGGTGACTTTTTTGGAAAGCTGGAGAAAAATCCCTTTAGCCATTTTAAGGTGCAGGAGGATGAAAAACAGTTATCTCATTTTAAAATACCATTACAACATGGGTCATTAGTAGGGTGACCAGATGTCCCGTTTTTATAGGGACAGTCCCGTTTTGGGGGACTTTTTCTTATATAGGCGCCTATTACCCCCCACCCCCATCCTGTTTTTTCACAGTTGCTATCTCATCACCGTAGTCATTAGGAAGAGGTTGGTGGGGGGAGCTAAAGGGAGGGAGCAATAGATGTAGTTTCTGTTATCTTTCTTAATGATACTAACAATCTCTAAGATGCTCAGGTCCCTGTAACCCTCTGGTTGCATTATATTCATTTCTGTAATACCTATTTTTAAATTAACCAGAACACATTGCACACTTACTTATTTTTAATCCCTTGAGACCTTGTACACATTCCAAGTTTGCCTGCTATGGTTTGCTTTTGATAAACGTACTGAAGACTTCAGAGATGTATCCACAAACTACACAGCTCCTTTTCCCTCTAAGACTTTTGTAGTGTACTGAACACAATACAGTAAATAAACTTTATTCAGTGTATCATGCAAACCGCCCCTGTTTCTAGTCTGTCTAATTTTAAACTGATTACAGCACCTTCCTGATTTTGCCACTTTTGGAGATTTTATCTCCTCACTACATTTCCCATCTTCCCCATTATTAATTTCTCAGGGGACAAAATTGGTCCTAAAATTGTGACATCTCATTAGTTACACTCTTCTGCGCAACTGAACTGTTACCATTCACAATTGTTAGCTTCTGTTTGATTTTCATGCCAGTTTACCCTCCAACTCAGAGCAACTCCCATCTTCACAGCTACTAACTGACCATCTACCATAGTCTTTTGTGTGGTTCTTTACTAAATGCTCTTCTTAAAATCCACATAAATAATGTTTATCATTTCTCCTATCAACATTTGCTTTGTTACTACATCCATAAATCTTGTCCAATTTTTGGACATGATCTGCTTCTTTAAAAACCCACACTGTTGTTTTTTCTGTAAATCCTAGCAAATCTGTTCATCTCTCTTAACTAACAAGCAGGAAACAAGCTCCCTTATGGACCCTTTCACAGTTTATTTTTGTTTCTCTTCCTGTGCCTTTGAAATCATTTTTTAATATACGTTATGGCTCATATATTTCATTAGTGTACAGAATGACTAGCTTTCAGATAAAAGGGTTTTGAAGACCGCCTTTAAACTCAATGAATACAAAATGGGGAATAACTGGCTAGGTGGTGGTATGCTGAAAAAGGATCTGGGGCTTATAGTGGTTCACAAATTGAATATCAGTCAGCAATGTGATGCAGCTGTGAAAAAGGCGAATATCATTCTGGGATGTGTTAATAGGAGTGTGATATGGAAGGTAATTGTCCAGCTCTACTTGGCCTTGTTGAGGCCTCAGCTGGAGTACTGTGCCAATTCTGGATGCTACACTTTAGAAAAGATGTGGACAAAATGGAAAGAGTCCAGAGGAGAACAATAAAAATGATAAAAGGTTTAAAAAACCTGACCTATGAGGAAAGGTTAAAAAAAAAATCTGGGCATGTTTAGTCTTGAGAAGAAAGACTGATGGGGGGGACCTGATGATGGTCTTCAGATATATTGAGGACTGTTATAAAGAGGTCAATGATCAATTGTTCTTCATGTGCACTGAAGGCAAGACAAGAAGTAATGGGCTTAATCTGCAGCAAGGGAGATGTAGTTTAGATATTAAGAAAAACCTTCTAACTATAAGGATAGTTAAGCACTGCACTGGAATAGGCTTCCAAGAGAGGCCGTGGAATCCCCATCATTGGATGTTTTTATGAACAGGTTAGACAAACACCTGTCAAGGATGGTCTAGGTTTACGTGGCCCTGCCTCAGTGTAGGGAACTGGACTTGATGACCTCTCAAGGTCCCTTCCCGCCCCACATTTTTATGATTTTGTGTGAAGAAAAGTTGTTGAGTGGCTTTAAGAGTGTATTATAGTCCTCTGGTTTATAATATGTAAATCCTGATCCTGCACACAGTTAAGAATGTGTTTAACTGTATATATGAGCAGCCCATTGTCTTCTGTGTAACATTAAGCATGTGCATAAGTATTTGAAGGATCAGGATCTTAAGTAAATTAATTTAAGACTGATTCCTTGCCTCTCAGCTGCTTTGAACCGCTTTACCAAAACTGATTTAGCAGGATAATTCTCTTCTTCCAGACTAGATCAAATGATTTTTCCAATGTAGGATGTTTTTTTATTGATAGCTCAAGATTCTTTGTTTCAAAAGCTCAGCTCATTAAAGTTAAATTTATTCAATTACATTAACTTACATAGTGGCATTATGCCAGTTTGCTGGGGTGGTTTATTTTGGCAACATTAACCGCCCTTAGTACATTGATGAAGTTTTGCTTAGAAACTTCACTATAAGATTTGATGGTGGTCCAGCTTACTGGTGGGGCAAGAATGGGAGTGGGAGCTGGGGAGAGAATGACTCCCCAGATGCTTTGTCATCACATTAGTAGGATCTTTTTCGTGCTGTGTGTGTAGACTGAAAGTGCTTTCTGTATTAACTGTTCAAAAAACAACAACAGGGAATGATTGTAGTTCCTAAAAAGGATCTTGAAAGAAGCGTAACAACCTGAATGTTTCTCTCTTTTAACGCAGTTCACACACACAGGGGTGAGGGGGGAAAGCTCCACGGTCAGAAATAGATGTTAGGATCATGGCATAACAAAAGTAAACCAGCACTATTAACCCTTTTATCTGCCTGAAAGAGCTTTACAATCAATATGGAGAAAGATGTCCTATTCTTCCCTAAGAGGAAATTGTATAAAAAGAGCATACATAGTATGTCAAGTGTTCTCTAGTCACAGGGGTTACTGAAACTGTTTCAAGGGGAACCTGAAAAAGAGCTGTGTCATTGAACTCAGACATAAAAATATAGGGTTTTTTGTTTGGTTGTTTTCCATCATCTCTGTGACAGTATGCCTGAGTATTACCAGTTACAAAACAGGGTCTGCCATGATGAGGCAGAGAATCAACTGCTTGGTATTATTACTTGTTTTTGATTGAACTGGAAGAAGAGTCTAATGATGTATTTATAGTATATGTGAAGTTAACCTGTACATATATCGACATATGTATATTAACATGGTGGCCAAATTCTACTCTGAGTCACACTGAACTCAGTCGGGTTGCACAGAGCAGCATTTGGCCCATTGTTAGAAAGTAACATCCTGTATGTAGATTTCTTGGGCTTGATCCCAGTCAAGCTGTGCCCATTTACCCACGCTGCAGATCTGACCCTTTATCCTCCCCTCTCCTGTACAGAGTGAGTGTGGGTGGTAGAGAGAGAGAAGTATGCCAATTGCATGTCATACGTATATTGTAGGGAATGAGCTACTTGGAAGAACGTCGCTTGGTGCACCGTGATCTGGCTGCCAGGAATGTCCTTGTGAAGACTCCTCAACATGTGAAGATCACGGACTTCGGACTGGCAAAACTGCTTGGTGCTGAGGAAAAAGAGTACTATGCAGAAGGAGGCAAAGTAAGAAGTATCAGAGAACCATCTTTATGTGTTTCATTGGATGTAGATATTTGCACTTGTGTATGAATCTTCATTTTAAAAATGAGACAATCAGGGTGGGATTTTCAAAAGTGCTCAGCATTGGCTTAATTCTGTTCCCACTGTAGCCATTGTGAGTCCATTGACTTTAATGCAAGCAGAGTTAGCCCCATGTAACTTCAGTGAGAACAGAGGTAGGCCGATGATGAGCCCTTTTGAAAATCTCCACCCATAATGTCTGGGAAAAGCCAAGATGAACTTTAAAAAAAGGGCAAGTCTGAATTCTGTCATGTAGACAATACCAAATAATGTGTAGTTTATGAACAGAAAGGGAATACTATATATTTATATATGAAGAAGGGCCTGTCAGATCTCATTCAACACCCCAGTTTGAGGGAATATGCTCTAATGAGAAATTAAAGAGAAGCTGCTTGTGAATATTGCAGAGAGAATAAATGGAAACCATCTGATCGCCGATCAGTCTTCACTGTACAGCCTGGGATTGGATTTGTGCCCTGATCTGATATGAGATGTTTAAACAAAAAAAAAATCTTATAAAAGTTCAACTGTTAAGAATTTTGTAAAACTGAGTTATCAGAGATATTTGTACTAAAAAGCAAAATATTATCCAAGTTCCCAGACTCAGAGTGACAAATCAAAACAATGATAATTGATCCCTGTAAAACTCAAGTTGCTTGCTGTACATCTCAGATTTTCTGCCTACGGTCAAATTATTGATATAAACAACTCTGTTGTTCTAACAGTATTGCTCCTAGATTTGAGGTAGGTGTCTTATGGCTTAACTGGATCTTCCTAGGTTCCTATCAAATGGATGGCTTTGGAGTCCATTTTACACAGAATCTACACCCATCAAAGTGATGTCTGGAGTTATGGTAAGTCTAAAAATGTGATCGTAATGATTTTAGATGGGTGAGAACAATTGTAAGATTTGTTAGGGACACTACACAGCCAATTTTTCTCCAGAAATTCAGTTATCCTTTTATGATACTTATAACAGGGTCTTATACCAAAATGATGGGAAGAATAAATATTAATGATGGGCCAAATCTTGAGCTTCTTAACGAAGCAAAATTCCCATTGATTTGAATAGGGAATGAGATTTTGTCCTTGAAAGAGAGAAAGTCAAATTGTTTTTATACATATATACACATTTTGGGGGGATAGGGAGGAGCATGTTCTTTGGAGAAGTTGTGCAGGTATACTTCCCAAACTGCACAATGTTAAAAGTAACCAACCTCCCTAAAAAGTAGCATGATAACGGGAGGTCAGCATAGCTAGCCTAAAAGCTAAAACCATAGTGGCAGATTGACAGATTGTGTAAATTGGGCCAGATGGTCAGCTGATGTAAATCAGCGCATCTGTTGTCTTCAATGGAGCTACGCTGATTTACACCAACTGACAATGGCTAGAAGTAATTAACTTCCTGAGTCCATGAGCAAACAAGTGACACAGTGACTAAGTAGAGTTCACAGTATTCCATAGGGAATATATTTAAAAGGTTGATAGACTCATAGCCTTTGAACTAAAACATACAGAGACTATTGCAATTGAATAGGTAAAAGATTCGTTTCCCGGAAAATAGCACGTTTAAGGTAGGCTGAATTTTGGGCTTGAATGCCCATTACATTGGCCCATAGGTGTTTGAATCAATATTTGATTCAAAAGGAAATTGTGTTATATGGTCATTTAAAACTCCATAAAGTCCGGTTGTTAGGACACCAATCTCCTTTATGTAGGAATATACACTAATTGTTTTTTTACTGAGATCATACCTGAGAATTCATTGTATACCCGCTTCCTGGAGTAAGCCAACCTCTAATTTAGGGGGTTTAGGAAGAAATTTTCCCTGGGATCAGGTAATTTCATAACGGCTGTAGCACTGTTTCTTTCACCTTTCTGTGAAGTGCTTGGAGATTGGTAGACTAAAAAGACCTTGGGTCTGATCAAGTATGGAAATTCCTATGTTCCTATTAATCCACTTAAATACATTTTCTTCACGTCCAAATTCCTATTTTAGGGCCCATGCAAATGGACAGCATCATGTAACGGCTACAGCATGGAATAGGTGATGTGCTGAAAGAAAATATTTTGCTGCAGTTAATTTAGAAAGCCTTCAAAGAGAGGAGATATTATTTTACCTCCAAAGAGATTATTTAAAACAATAACAAAACTTTTATTTAAAAAAAAAAACCACTTTGTGGGTTGGAATCAGTAATTAGCAACCTAATACCTTTCTGTTGTGAAGAGGTGAAGTCATGAAGTAGAGTTGAACATTGAGATTTTACCTTCTGTAAAACCCTAAAAAAAAGAAAGAAAAGGCCTGATTATTTCAATTTGTTTTGTTAACTCGGACCTCATTAAAATAGCTACTTCTGTAAGATGGAACATTTTCTTCCTCCATGAACAGTTGGCAAGTGAATAAACAATGATGGCCCCTTTAGTGAGCCTTAGCAGCTCTAAAACAAAGGTTAATGCCTCCACACTCTCTCTGATACATGCTGTTCCTAGGTCAAACAGACCAGGTCTGCTGTGCTTTGGGAACATCATGAATCCTTGCTGACCTGATGAGACTCTAACATTGTCCCTTTCTCCTATTCTTCAGGTGTCACTGTTTGGGAATTAATGACATTTGGATCAAAACCGTATGATGGCATCCCAGCCAGTGAAATTTCATCTGTCTTGGAGAAGGGCGAGCGTTTGCCTCAGCCTCCTATCTGTACTATTGATGTCTATATGATCATGGTCAAATGTGAGTTCAGTTCTTGTACATGTCCATGTAGTTCATATTAGTAAGAAGGGAAATGGTTCTAGTTATGGAACATTTGCATGCTATGCTGTATTCCTGAGATTCACAGGAAAACATGCCTATGTGCTATAGGAGAAGAGTAACATCACTGTGGTGTGTTCAGACATCTCATGCTTCAGACAAGACAGCAGATTTTTCTTTAACTACAGCTCAGAGTCCAAATTCTCATTTCTCATCATTGTGGTGGTGAGCATGGTATAAAAACTTAGATTACACCAGTGTAAATCCAGATTAACCGTGGAATTACTCCAGAATTACTCCAGTGTTGCTGAGGTCAGAATATAGCCCCAGGTTTCCAATTTTGCACACTGAATCATCAGTCCTGACTTCTCTTCCTGTGTTTTCATTTCATTTCATTCAATAACAAACACAATAGGAAAAAATGTCTGAGAACCGCAGACAATCACAATATTAGTGGCTGCACATGAAGACTTTGAGCCAGGATCCTGAGCTTCATAACTGGTCTGACCCCCAATTTTTTATTACTTATACTCAGACACAGTCATTACAATAAATGCACAGGCGCTAGCAGATTTGGTAAAGCAAGTTTCTGCAGCATTGGTTCCATGTCCTTATTACTGTAAGTACATTAGAAGACATTCACAAGCAGCCCACTTTAGGTGGCGTTTAAACACTTTCTTAGATAAAATGTACAAAGTCATCAAAGAGGTTAAACTTTTCTTTGACTCAAAGAATTTACTTCTGCTAATGTTATGGTTTTAGGAGTCTCTGAATACATACTTCTTACTACTACTAATAACAATAAATCACTCATCCAAAAAGGGTTAGCCTGCTAAAATGAGATCTTGACAGATCTAATGGACCAACTAGCTGATTTCACAACCTCCCTTAGTGCATGGTAATGAAGCATTTATACACATGCTATGCAGACAAAGCACTGACAATGATACTTCACTGGAATTCACAATATTTCCTGATTTAGTGTAGTTCTAGAAATATTAAGCAGCAAGTTAAGACAGGTCTGTGGTTGAATACTAATAGAGATTCTACTCAATTGGGGGGTAGGGGAGATAATAACAGAAAATGTGGGAATGGCAGAGGTGCTTAAAGACTTCTTTGTTTCGGTTTTCACCAAGAAGGTTGGCAGTGATTGGACGTCTAACATAGTGAATGTCAGTGAAAATGAGGTAGGATCAGAGGCTAAAATAGGAAAAGAACAAGTTTAAAATTACTTAGATGGGTTAGATGTCTTCAAGTCACCAGGGACTGATGAAATGCATCCTAGAATACTCAAGGAGTTGACTGGGGAGCTATCTGAGCCATTAGCGATTATCTTAGAAAAGTCATGGAAGATGGGAGAGATTCCAGACGACTGGAAAAGGGCAAATATAGTGCCCATCTATAAGAAGGGAAATAAGGACAACCTGGGGAATTACAGACTGGTCAGCTTAACTTCTGTACCTGGAAAGATAATGGAGCAAATAATTAAGCAATCAATTTGCAAACATCTAGAAGATAATAAGGTGATAAGTAACAGTCAGCATGGATTTGTCAAGAACAAATCATGTCAAACCAACCTGATAACTTTCTTTGACAGGATAACAAGCCTTGTGGATAGGGAGGAAGCGGTAGACATGGTATATCTTGACTTTAGTAAAGCTTTTGATACTGTCTCGCATGACCTTCTCATAAACAAACTAGGGAAATACAATCTAGATGGAGTTACTATAAGGTGGGTGCAAAACTGGTTAGAAAACCATTCCCAGAGAGTAGTTATCAATGGTTCACAGTCATGCTGGAAGGACATAATGAGTGGGGTCCCGCAGGGATCAGTTCTGGGTCCTGTTCTGTTCAATATCTTCGTCAATGATTTAGAAGAAGAGCTCTGTGTAAACTTGAAAACTTGTCCCTTCCACCTACAGAAGTTGGTCCATTAAAAGATATTACCTCACCCAGCTTGTCTCTTTCAAAACCTGGGACCAGCATGGCTACAACAACACTGCAAATAACGATTAGTAAGAAGATAGTTAGATATGTTCATCAGTGATTTAGATAATGGCATAGAGAGTTTGTGGATGATACCAAGCTGGAAGGTGTTGCAAGTGCGGTGGAGGATAGGATTAAAGTTCCCAATGATCTGGACAAACTGGAGAAATGGTCTAAAGTAAATAGCATGAAATTCAATAAGGACAAATGCAAAGTACTCTACTTAGGAAGGAACAATCAGTTGCAAACATACAAAATGGGAAATGACTGCCTAAGAAGGAGTACTGTGGAAAGGGATCTGGGGGGCATAGTGGACCATATGCTAAATATGAGTCAACAGTGTAATACTGTTGCAAAAAAAGCAAACATCATTCTGGGATGTATTAGCAGGAGTGTTGTAAGTAAGACACGAGAAGTAATTCTTCCGCTCTACCCCATGCTGATTAGGCCTCAGCTGGAGTATTGTGTCCAGTTCTGGGCATCACATTTCAGGAAAGATATGGACATATTGGAGAAAGTCCAGAGAAGAGCAACAAAATTAATAAAAGGTCTAGAAAACATGACCTATGAGGGAAGATTTAAAAAATTAGGTTTGGTTAGTCTGGAAAAGACATAACGGTTTTGTAAGGTTGTTACAAGGAGGAGGGAGAAAAATTGTTGTTCTTAACCTCTGAGGATAGGACAAGAAGCAATGGGCTTAAATTGCAGCAAGGGAGGTTTAGGTTGGACATTAGGAAAAACTTCCTAACTGTCAGAGTGGTTAAGCACTGGAATAAATTGCCTAGGGAGGTTGTGGAATCTCCATCATTGGAGATTTTTAAGAGCAGATTAGACAAACACCTGTCAGGGATGGTCTAGATAATACTTAATCCTGTCTTGAGTGCAAGGGACTGGACTAGATGACCTCTTGAGATCCCTTCCAGTCCTATGATTCTATGAGATCTGAAATACAATTTTACTGGTAAAAGATCAGCCAAATAAAGACACACACTTCTAATTTGAAAAGAAATCTAAACATGAGTTTCTACCAAAGGGCCCATTGAAGCCAGTGGGAGTTTTACCAACTATAATGGGATCAGGCCCAATATTGTATTTAGTAATGAAGACTGTAGAAACACTTAAAGGAAACCTTAACTGAAATATAAAAAAAAAATCATGTCAACTTAGAAAGACAAAACTAATAAAATGTGCAAAATAATCACTACATCAAATTATAAATAAAAATCTAAACCAATAAAATATTAAACATTAAAATATGTATAAAATTAACTTAATATTATATATTAAAACCTGTTTTCAATCTAATGGGCCAGTTTCTGCCCTAGTGTAAATCACTATAGATCCATTGACTTCATTTAGAATAATTAGCAATGAAGAACAATGCTGCCCCTCCGTACAGAAGTTAGGGCAGAGGAAACGCATCTCACCACTGGAGCCAACTGTAAATTGGGTTTTCTTTCAAAGTTGTTATAAAGCAAAGTTTATTGGTTTTAAAGGTACGTGACAATATTCAACCCGCAGCTCAATTAACCAGCGTGTTTTTAAAAATGAATTGACATTACTTTACAATAGCAACCATATCTCAGATTCCCCATTTACCCCAATAGTGAGATGAATTTCCTGCATAGGCTGGAGTATCTGAGCAAAGTGGAAGCCATTATTGCAGAAACAGGAATTCAGTAAACCACAGGGAAACATGTGTTCAACTCCCTGCTCCAATGAATATTTAAGGATTTAGACAAAGTGGAATAGCTTCAACAGGAGAGACTGAGCACAACCCACCCTACAATAGTCGATAGCCTAGTGGTTAGGATGCTCACCGGGAGAGGAAGATCTGAGTTTGTCACTACTCCAGAGTGGGGATTCAAACCTGGGTGTCTCATCTCCCAAGCAAATGCCCTAACTACCAGGCTAAAGGTGACTTGCAT
The DNA here is from genome assembly GCF_028017835.1 of Emys orbicularis. Classification (NCBI taxonomy): domain Eukaryota; kingdom Metazoa; phylum Chordata; order Testudines; family Emydidae; genus Emys; species Emys orbicularis. The sequence goes on from NC_088684.1 coordinate 199,229,540, forward strand.
GTTCATTTTCTTTCTTTCTTTCTTTCTTTCTTTCTTTCTTTCTTTCCACTCATCCCTTCCTCTGAAGCTGGTTCCTGGCCAAAACTAATCATGTCAAATTTACGGATAGTGTCAGATCAGCTGAAACTCCATTTTTCAACACATCAACTTTTTGTCCCAGAAAGTCTGCCCAGTTCTGTTAGCCTATCTGTAGGGTGCTGTGCATAGGAGATGATTAAAAATCAACAGTTACTCATGGGGCCCTGTTCTGGTCTCAGTTACCCAGATGATTTCCATGAGAGATGCACCTGTGTAAATGAGAACAAAATTGGCGCACTAGAGGCAAATCCAGATACCGTCACCAGGCCAGGTACTGGTCAGATATATAGGGCAATGGGGGAGAGAATCCTCCCCACACCATTGTGGAGTGGCTCTGAAGCTGACATAGCTTTCACAGATCTGCCAGGTGGAGTGGAGGTATGTCAGGGCCTGCATAGCATTGGATCCCCTCCCTGTCTCCTGGTTCACCACTCCCTGCCCCATCCTGTGGGCTGCTATGTAGTGAGCTTGTGTGGAGCCGGGATCCTGACTTTTAGGAGGACTATGCGAGCAGGAGTTAAAAGAGGGTACTCCCTGCATGTTGATGCTAAGCAGGAATCTTTCTACCATGTCTTCTATTTTTTTGGTCTTGCAAGAAGAGCAGGGGGTGTTGTTCTTAAATGCCCAAAAGGAACAAAGAATAAAGTCTAACGAAAAGCTGATGTGAATGGATTTCTATTTGTTACAGTTTGATGTAACAGCTTCACATGTACCAAGCACAATACAGCTCCTATCCTTTACATCTTATTTTAAAACTCTCTTCAGGTTTAATAGCTAAGATCATTTGATTTGTGCTTTGTTTTCCATACTGTCCCTTCAGGCTGGATGATAGATGCAGACAGTCGCCCCAAGTTTCGTGAGCTGATATCAGAATTCTCCAAAATGGCTCGAGACCCTCAGCGCTATCTTGTTATACAGGTATTGATCAGTTTGTTTTACCAGGAAACCAAGATGTCAAACGGTCACTTAGAAAGATGCCCAGGGGAAATAACCGCAAATATGAAATAATACACATGGTATGCTCACAGATGAGCAAGCTAAGGAGTTCAATGATTCCATGACCAAATCTCAAAAGAAACCGGACCACATGAACATCAACAATATAGTCTCATGCTACTTCTTTCAGTTAAAGAAAACTGTAACACTGATTGTTCTAGTCCATTTCCAAGTTGTTACAGTAAATACTTTAGCATATTACCATATTGCTTAAAAATAAAGAACAGAACAAATAATAAATATGGATATGAGGAACAGAAATGTGACTAAGAATGTCAGGTTACTTCATCTTTCATAGAAGCAAAGAAATTACAGGAAAAGACCTGTTAGTCCACTGAGTCCATTTCTCTGCCAAGGCAGGATTGTGCTCTTCAGAACATTTGCTAACATTTAATGTGGAAAGAAGAGCTACTTAGGAGAACAGCAGCAGTAGCAGCAGAAATCAGCTGCTTTGCTGTAGTGCAGGCAGGAGGGTGTCCAGCAAGCTGCTCTTACTGTGGTTTGGTTGACAGGGAGATGAAAGAATGCACTTGCCAAGCCCTACAGACTCCAAGTTTTATCGGACCTTGATGGAAGAGGAGGACATGGAGGACATTGTTGATGCAGACGAGTACCTCATTCCACACCAGGGATTTTTCAACAGCCCCGCCACATCCCGGACTCCCCTCTTGAGTTCATTGGTATGATATTTCATCCATGTTCACACACCTAACTGTTTAGAATTAGTCATTTCCCAGGTCAGACAATATTTTTCTCTTTTTAAAATATCTTTTCTCTCTCTTTTGAAGAGTGCTACCAGCAACAATTCAGCCACAACCTGCATTGATAGAAATGGGGTAAGTAAATGTGAGCAGCTACTGTTAGAAGTATCTCATCGCTGTGTTCATGTTGTGAACTGAATTAAAGAATCAAGTCTTGATTTAGCAGAGATAGTGCCTCAATTTCATCACCAGATGTTGGCTTTCTCTTCCTCCCCACCCCTTTTTCTTCTGCACATACACATACCTGTACACACTAGCCTCTATGAAATAGTCTATTCTATACTCGATTTCTTAACCTGTACCTTTAACCTAGCAGAGATACCCCGTGAGGGATGACAGCTTTGTCCAGCGCTACAGTTCAGATCCAACTGGCATCATCTTGGAAGACAGCATAGATGATGGCTTCCTGCCTGCTCCAGGTGAGTACATCTGCTAGGTATCACCTGATCCTCAAGTTCATTCATTGATCAGCAACTTGGAATGCCATCTGCTTCTCTTTTAGATCTTTGAGGATTCTTGGTGATCTCTGGGTAATCATTTTCCTTCCCCTCCCTCAGCAAAGGATCCCTAAAGATCCCCACAATTTTTCGTCACTGGTCAATAAATGGGGGTGGGGAAATTGTGTAGAATTTTTCTTTTCATTTTTTCCTAGATCTTTTCTGACAGCTTCTTGACCACATATCATCCACCATCACCACCAATCAGATTTCTACTTTTTGTTGTGGGTGCCTTATCAAGGTTTTTTTTCTTTTTTCTACCAATCAGACATTTCAGAAAGTCTCTTCTAAGAACTCTTTAGTCCTCTTCATTGTTTTTATTGTAGAAACTCTGCTTCTTGTTATTGCTGTTTTACTGCTTTCCAAACAGAAATATACTCAAGCAGAATGGATGGCACAATGAAATACACAGTGTTGCTAACCACAGTCTCACATGTACTTGTATAGTAGTTCTTTGTAACCAGAACTGGTTGACTTAAATATCAGTAAGAGTGTTACAAGGATGTTTTCATAAAATGATACACTCGCAATGCTTTGTCCTCAAATAGTACAGCAGTTGAGTAAGGGAAAGAACCAGCATTGAGCATTGTAATAGTGGGATATGGGGTCTCAGTTACTGTTGGTCTTTTATTTATTTATTTATTTATTTATTGCATTTCCATTATCTTTAAGTATTTCTCCAGATATTTGGTTGCTCTCAGCTAAACTCCCTGGCTCAGATTTCAGAACACTCATGGGGATTTAGGCAAACACACTTCACTAAAAGCCATGGGAAATGTGTGGCTATATTCCCTTGGCTGCTTTGAAAATCTGATTCCTTGAACCTTTGTTCAATGGAACTTCCTGCCTTTGGCTTAGTCTTGGAATCCTGAGAAAGATCCAAAAGACTTGTGGGCTGATGTGTGAAAAGATTGTTTCCACGTGATTAAAAATACACATCAGATCATTTAAAGGGCTGCATTAGTTACATATCTTTATTGCTTTCTTTCTTTCTTTTTAAATCTCAGAATATGTCAATCAGTCAATCCCCAAAAAACCATCGGCATCTGTAGAACAGAATCCAATCTACAACAACATCTCCCTCCCAGTAAACCCAAAGCCCTCTACAGCTTCAAGCTATCAGAATTCCTACAGCACAGCAGTGAACAACCCAGAGTATCTCAACGCAAGCCAGTCTCCTTTTGTCAAAACGGTTTTTGAGAGCTCCCCCTACTGGGACCAAACAGCCAATCACCAAATAAATCTGGACAATCCTGACTACCAACAGGACTACTTTCCTAAGGAAACTAAGGCTAATGGCATCTTTAAAGTTCCTGCAGCAGAAAACCCTGAATACTTAAGGGTAGCAGCACCAAAAAGTGAATACATTGAAGCCTCAGCATGACCACAGAAAAACTCTCTCTTCTTGCAGTAATACAAACTAAAATCCAGATGAACCACCTGGCTGCTGCAGGATCAAGCTATGAACTGACAGAAGAGCAATCACAATTCACTGACAGACACGCTTTTCCTTTCAAGCTGGTGGGCTGAATTCACCAAGCTCATTTTACTATATATTTGGGGCTTTTCCTTGTCCATCCACATACATAACTTAGGCACATACCGTACACATGCATGCATGTTGGACTAGAGCAAGAACTTCCGGCAGATAAGAAATTGCAGATGCATTCCTTTTGTTTTCAAATGGTAGCATTATAAAAAGCCATTTTGGGATTAACTGTAAGAATTCCTTTCTACAATGCATATTTTTATAAACATTTCTAATGGAATTTTTGGATCTTTTACAAGATGAGACGCTTGCTTGTTGTACTGTTATGTGACTCTCGGACCACGAGGAAAAAAAAAAAAAGAAGCAATACATTATTAAATCCCCTGAGAAGAGGTTGTTGTTTTTTTCAAACTCTTGAAGTTGAATAGCTATTCCAAATTATTGGATCTTAAATATTGTCTTTATTTACTGTACTGGTACAAAGAGGAAAAAAATGAGTCAGAGAGAAGTGTGGAGATTCTGCTTGATGAAGTAGTTTTTAAAATGGAACAGGTTGGTGAAATTTTATAACCCACAGTGTATTTAGCACAAGGACTGGATGGCAGCACACATTACTTTACTGACCACTACTGTTGGAGACCAGCAGGAAGAACTCAGCACACAGAAGAGTTGTTTGTAAATGTTTATAAAGTACTCACAAGTCTGTTTTCTGTATGTTGAATGCAAGCCTTTCTTTTTTCCATTCCATTGGTTAGCTCTAGATTTGTCAAATTACATTTTTAACAAAATTTTTAAAGATGTTGCTATGACTGAAAAATGAAGTGTCAGTTCCCTTTGTCTCAATCTCATTTGGACAAACTTTCCATAAAGAGCAAGGAAATGCAAAAGGTGTTAATTGGGTTATTTGTGAGATAGCTGGTGATCAGAATGCAACTACACTAAATTAAACTTGGCTAAGACAAAAAATGCAACCCAAGGAAATGAAAATTTGTTGGTTTTTTTAAAATAGCTCAGTCAAAAAACTTTTTTCCTGTATAAAAATTGCAAATAAAAGGGGGGGGAAATACATCAATATACTCTGTTAAACTTGTGGCAGAATATTGCCAATTGCTGTATTACTGTGCGGGAATCTGTTGTCTCTTACACGACTACAGCTGCTGTGTTAGGGTGGTCTCTTTATGCTAGGTATAAAGAAAATACAGTGATAATGAATCAAAGAGGAAAAAGAATAGTCTGAAGTGTTTGAATGCAATTGCTTAGTTTACTCTTCTGAAATCGGGGACTGGGAATGCCACAGGCTTCTTTGAAGTCCAAGCCTGGTTGTCTAATTGTCACAGTGGAATAGGCCAAATCAATATTTGGTTTAATAATAAATATACAATATATCTATTGTACATAAAACCATTGTAGCACAAAAAGTTACAGAGATTGGTTCTCTTTAAGTTGTGTGTAGTTTTTAAAACTCCTGAAGTTCTTTTAATACCTTTTGTTAACATTTTTGCTGTCTTCTTTGAAAGGAGTAGGAAAAAAATAGTTAAAGCATTACAAAGAGTAATAGTAATATGGAGGCATCCCTCCACTGCCTTGCTGGAAAGAATATTTTAGCCAAATAGTTGGATCTGAAGCCAGATGTGAAGCAAGCGATTTGCATGCTAAGATCCATAATTAATAGTTAATCATTGGAAAATTACTTGAGATGACATAAAAACTGTAACAGAAAATATGTAACATTTATACTTGAGACATCAATGCAACCTATAGAATCAGGGAATGGTCAAATTTCACTCCTCCTCTGCTATGTTTGGAATACCTCAATGTAAATTCCAGTTGAAATATTGCATTTGAGTCCAGGATCAGGCCCAAAGCCCTTAAAATGTTGTCATGGCAGGTTTGTTTTGTTGGCTTTTGGGGGGGGGGAGGAGTGAAGACTGACTGTGTAAAATCTCTCATGTTAGATCAATGTAATGCAGACTGTCATTGAAAACCAGTACACGTATAATAATGTGTCTCTAACAGTACAGAGTCTGGAGCTGGAGAGCAAAGGTGATCAATTTACTGTTATCCTCTTTGGGCACATCTCACTCACAATGATTGGAGCCCAGCCACAGCCTTACAGGGAATATGTAACAACTTGTATTATTTCCTTGTAACTAAACATTGAAAAAAATTCTGCTCTCAAGTACAGTTTACCCCAGATCTATACTTGTGTACCTGAGAGCAAAATTTTAATGCCAGGTTCAAAATGCGCCAGACACACACATGCTCACATAGACACACACAGTCATTTTAACAATCTTTTTTTCCCCCATTAACAAGCTCACATGGGGATTGTATGTTTGTCAGACGACTTTCCAACAGACGTCATGGATCGTTTACTAAGTCTACTATTCAAAGCAATACAGAACAATACAGTACTACATCTTTTCCTACAGTCTTGCCAATGTTATTCCCAAAATGTTTCAGTGACATTTTTAGCTTTAAAAGTGGTTATTTAAAAAAAAAAAAAAAAAACACTATAAGTTACCAGCATTATGTAGCATGGAAACTATTTAATACAGATTAACCTCTCTACATTTTTTAAATGGTTCCTGGAGGATTTTGTAACATGACCACCACGAAAGCCAATGAGTGTCACGCAGCTATATCCTTTAAGAGTGTTTAAGAAATCTAAGGTTGAGTTCTCTTTTTTTATTTATTGTTTAATGGAAAACATAGCAGAGAGAATATAGGAGCCAGCTTCTGATGCAAGATTGTCTGTAATTTATGAACTATCCTAATTTATGTAGTACAGACTCTAGGTTTATGAACTAACAATATTTTTAAATAATTCTGATAAATGTGTCATGATTTCCTAATAGGCAGCCCTAAGTTATTCAAACACCAGCAGAAAAGAAGGGCAATGAGCACATTAGCATATCAGCTCAGCTTCATTGTATCAAACCATTTCAATGCATTTAAAATAAGTAAATGTGTGGTTTAAATGATCTAATTTTTTTTACTGGAGCACACAAATTGTGCAGCAGCAAAGATTCCTCTTTGTATTGTAGCGATCTAAATGAATCCATGGGAGTTATGTGTCACTTTCACCTTTGTTGTGGAATCCTGATAAGCTGCTGTTATACTGTATCCAGGACTATAACCCTTTTCCTTCTGCATCTCCGGCAATTTAGTCAGGCCTCTCTATAGCTGAGATAAAGGTGAACCATCTCAGCTGGTAGTAGTCTGAAGTCCCTTATCCTTTCTGTGGGCAAGTCACTAGAGGGCAACAGTGAGCATATGCGCCTGTACACAGGCATAAAGGCAATGATAATTACACTTCAAGATCTCTTACAGATCACCTCCTCTAGAGTGTGCTAGATTTCAGAATAAATCGTACAGTTTCATATGATGACTATGAAACAGCTGTGTGTCACCACTCAGTGATCTACAATAAAACAATCAAAGAAACCTAAGTGGCCAGTGAAGTATCACAAAGCCCATGTAGCTTTATCTGTCCATAACCAATTTGCTAGAAGATTTATGAATCTAGCCCCAGGATCCAACTGATATGAAACAGACTGTAGGTATAATTGAGCAATATTTCACTGGTATCCAAGTTGCTCACTTGTTTTTGTCAAACGAGGGTATTAGTTGCTGTGTTGGAATGGGATTTCGTGGTTTTTGTATTATAGAGAAGGTCTGTATAACAAGAAAAGGTTTTTTATTATATTTAAAGTGTGATTACAGATGTATTGCTATATAAATTGTTGCAGCATTAGAGTAGAACCTAATTATAACGTAGACTATATATATATATATAGCATTTTTCCCGGGCATTCAGAGTGGTCTCCATTATAAAGTGGTCAGAGCTCCTCCAGTTTAAAACTAGGAGAGTAGCTAAAGGAGAATGTTCTTGCAATATCTGAGCAAAACGCAGATTCTCATTTTGAGCAGTTTGCAAGGAAATTAAAATTGCAAGTTGATTAATAATAAAGCAGCACCAATTATGCCATTATGATTAAGAGTCTGTAGTCAGGTCCATTATAAAAGAGTTTCCCTAAATACTAATACATGATAGACCAGAACCATTTTAAAGGGTGGTCTATCAGGAGTTGTGTGCATAAAATGTCTTTTTAAAAAAATATGCCTGAATAGAGAGAGACCTACCAGAGCACAACAGCTTTTAAAGGATCATAGACTCTCACATGGGAAAGAGTTTTAAAATACTGCCTCTAATTTCTCACATAAAGAGGAATTACTCTGAACAGCATTGTGTGTACTTACCATACCACAATCACTAGCTTAGCAACTAATATGAAATTAATGTTAAAATGCTATTTTTAAACACTACATTTCAACATCATAAAGGTAAACTGCAAAATACCGGGAAATTCAAGGTTTAAGTCAGAATTTTCAAGTTCATTTGATGTTTTTCAGTGTTCTGTGTACAGTGCAGTGTACTATAGCTCACTTGGCTGTAAATTGTTTTGTTTTGCACTGGGAAGGAGCTGGCTTGGGAAATGGTGAAAATGTTTCAATATATCATATAAAGTAAATTTTCTGCAGGGTCCGATGCCCTTGTCTCACTTCCAAGTGAAGCGAAATAACCTGATGAATTTCTTTGGTCAGAGCACTTAGGAATACATGGCGCTCCTCAAGTTTTTTTAATCTTTAAGGTTGATTTGCTGCTCCTTCCTATCCCATTCAGCTGATCTTTAGGGCCCTGAAGTGATAGCATTGCATTTCCTCTGAAAGGAAACAGGCCTGCATGGGATGGGGCGGCTGTAGGCAGAATTATATAGAGGGACCATAGCCAGGGAATCTACACACAATACAGATCCACTGGCCCAAAATTTTCTTAGAGGGGAAGGCACAGCAGTCATTGCCTACTACTTCAGCTCATGATGATAGCAGCAATTATGAGTGGCTAAGCAGGCGCCCTATGCCCTACCTGCTGATTGGGAGGAAAATCCTCTCAACTTCCACATAGGTTTGGGTGTTGTTGTTTTTTGTTTGGTTGGGGGGGGGTTGTTTTGTTTTGGGGGGGGTTTTGGTGCAAAACCCATTTACTCAGGCTTTGTGCTACAAATGTGAATTTTATCCTGTGCACAGAAGATCAAGTATGTGTATTCCAGATCCAATTTAAGAGGACCACAGGACTTCAAATGATTCAAGCGCTTCATACTGAGAAGTGCATGAGGTGTCCTCAGTCTGTCTGGTGATGAATAACTGAATGTCAATGAGACACTTTGCATTTCCTGACAAGCATTCATTTTTCAGGTTAGAAGTTTAACATCTACTATAGCACACAAGCTGCTACCTCTTCACTGTCTGCTGGTAAAATTGGCCTCGCTTTTTCTTTTTCTTTCTTTTTTTTTTTTTTTCTTTTTTTGGAACACATTTCTCTGTGAGAAAACACTTTAGTCAGGACAAAGTGAGAAAATGTATCTCTTTGTATCCCCCTTCCTGAAGAAAATGTACAGTAATGAAATTTTAAACTCTGTATAGTTATACTGCCAAGCGGGACACTTCACCCGAGTGTTTTGTAATGTTGTTGTTAAATCACCACTAAACCGGATTTTTATATTGAAATCCCATTTTTTTAGTTTTGCTTTCCCAATAAGTTTTGTTTGTTCTCTGCTCTAACATATGCCTTTTAAAAGTCTTTTAAAAAAAATAAAATAAGGAAAAAAAAGATTTATCAAAAAGAAAAACAAGACACCTTTACGTAACTTTTTTAATGGTTTGCTTTAGGACCAAAGAGAGTGTGTCTTATTTTCTTGCTTTAAAGTAATAAATCAAAATGCCAATTGATCACCACTTCCACAGTTTCTTATTTGGGGGGGGGGGTGGAATCATTGCCCCCTAATCCTGCAAAAGGATCTGCACTGAGCCCCACTGAAGTCCTCTTCATGAGAACAAGGATCTGCCCACAGAGATCCAACTGGAGCCATGCATAGCACACGGGCCAAATCTGATGTCTGTATTCAATTTTGACTTGTGGTCTGCTCAATCAAAACTCTCGTTAAATTAAGGGGATTTTGGACCAAATAGGGACTGACTGAAAACTGAACAAGGACTTCAGGTTTTGGAAGTGTCAGGGAAAAAAATTGAGTGGAAAATAATGAAGTGACTGGATCACTGCTTTTCATCTGGGGAAGGTTGTAGACAGATAAGACTGCCACTTTGCAAGCATGTTTTTGATTACATTGTTTCTTTCAAGATGGGGTGCGAACTAAAAGCATGAGATTTTCATGACGCACTTCTGTCTCCCTGCCAGACGTTCTGCCTGCTTTGAACACTGCACAGGTTTCCAGGGCACCAGTATTTCCTTAAAACGTATGGACTGGGAATTATGGTTATAATTTCCAATTAATGTTAATGGGAATTAAGGTAACTTTGAGAGAAGGATGTAATATTCTTCAGGTATAACACAGTTAAGAGTGAATGCATAGCAAACATTCAGTAGTGTTAAAGTCAAGGAAAGGGATTCTTTAAGAATGAATGAAACAATCTGGAACATGGCTGTCAAAAACCACATGATGCATTGAGCCAAACCCTGGTCCCAACAAAGTCAGTGGCAAAATGCCTGAAGCGAGGATTTTGGTCCTTTATGTTCTGCCATATATATATGTAGCCCCCCCTCCCCACCTCATTGTTACCTCAGAGTAATTCATCCTCTTTATGAACAAGCTGAAAAATCAAAAACCCCAGCTCTGAACCTAACCAATAGCTTTATGAGGGATTTGTCCATATGTAGGTGATACGGTACATGTTCTTAGCCCTCCCAGTGGTCCTGGAGCTTTTTCCAAAACATCCTTCTAATATCTTAGAATCTATCTGAAAGGTGGGGGTTTTGAAAAGCCATTGTTGGCCAAATTCTGCTCCTACTCCGTTCACTGGGAGTTTCATCATTGATTTCAGTGGGAGCAGAGTGAGGCTAATATTGAGTACTTTGGAAAATCCCTCTCGCTATGCACAGGGATCCAACGGCTCCAGTGCCCATTTTAGGCTTCTTTGTAATGATGCGATCAACTGGGAGTAATGTCTTGGTTATAGTAAACTATCAAGCAATATATCCATAGAGAGAGTACCTTTTAGCATTGTAAAGTTAATCAACTATGAAAGCACTATTTGTACAAATAAGAAATGCTGTCTTTTATACAGTTGCATGATTTATACTGTTGATCAAAGATTGTTTGTATATTGAGTGATAAAAATAAGGTGTATAATTCTTTCTTGTTTTTAATTTTTGGAGAACATTTATTGTAATATACTGTATCGTGTTTGTGGGGGTGAATAAGTCAGGTTGGCTGGTTTGTAGGGTGAATAGCCATGGAAGAGCTAATGTTAAAAGTCTTTTATTGAGAGATTTTGAAAAGGTGTCACTATGGGGATTTAACCAGAGCTTACTGAGCTTAAAAACAAGGCACCTTTCCTCTCGCTAGTACATTTATGCTGCCCTCATGCCCAGTGTTCACTATTGGAGTTTCATAGTGCACTATGATACAACTAACAGGTTTGGCCATTGCAGCTGCTGTTTACCGAGGTGCTAGGGAAACGCACTCTTTGAAATAATAACAGGAGTACTTGTGGCACCTTAGAGACTAACAAATTTATTAGAGCATAAGCTTTCGTGGGCTACAACCCACTTCTTTGGATGCATATAGAGTGAAACATATATTGAGGAGATATATATACACTGTGTATATATATACACACTGTGTATATATATCTCCTCAATATATGTTTCACTCTATATGCATCCGAAGAAGTGGGTTGTAGCCCATGAAAGCTTATGCTCTAATAAATTTGTTAGTCTCTAAGGTGCCACAAGTACTCCTGTTATTTTTGCGGATACAGACTAACACGGCTGCTACTCTGAACTCTTTGAAATGCACAGCAATGGCTCTCCTTCATTTTTACCACAAATATAGCAACCAACTCAAAGCAAACCCTCAAGCTCAAATCCACAGGAGATTTTGCTTTTGAGGCCCACGCTATTGCCCATTTATAAACTGTATGCTATTTTAAAAAGTCCCTTCTTAAGCTTCTCTCTCCATCAGCATTAACAAAGCAAGAATCCATGGTAAGGGGATATAGATACATAAAATAAAACTAAACTAAAAATTCACCAAAGACTTCAGTATGTAAGGGGGGAAAATGACACCACAAAAATGCCTGGAAAAATAAATAAATAAAACTTACAACCCCCCGACTCCAGGCAACAGACTAAATAGTCATATGAAAAAAAGCAAACGATGAAATCTAGTTTTAATACATTCAGACAAACAACATGGAAGCATGAATGAGTAGGGTTGCAGAGAAGGGGAAACCAGATCAGTGAGGGTCATACCAGATGTAGGGTATTAATCCAAATGGTGGAACTCTCCGTTGAATTAAATGGGAGTTGCATACAAGGGTCAAGGGAAGCACGTAGTCCTAAATGTAATGGAGATTTCTATAGGGTATGTAGAAGAGAGAGAAAAGTTAGCCTGGGCTTCCTCTAGGAGTAAAATACATTGTGTAGCTGAGATGGTAAAAGGTCAGAGGAGTTGGAACTGGATACATGAAGCACAAGATCAGTCTGGATAAGTCCCCATTATACTCATTTGTAAATTAGTAATTTTTTCTTTAGAGCTGAACTTTGTACACAGAGAAAAAGCTACTCCAGCACCTTTCGCCCAGCCCCTTCCATTACATAAGCTGCATGCTGAACCACCTTGACTTATTTTATGCAGAAAATTATGTAGTCTTAAAATTCATATAACTGGTTCTCAGAAATGTCTAATGTATATTAATGCATGATATTTTTATTTTAATAAAAGTAATGAAATATGACTTTGCTATTTTGTAGTACTTTGTTCTTTCTAGAGATTAGAGCACTGCAAATCTGCAGCTATCACAGATATCCGCGAACCATGTTTGCGGATACAAATTTTGTGTCCATGCAGGGCTCTAGAGATGAGCAAGTCCAGCTTGGGTTTCTTAATTTACTCCAATTTCCTGCCCAGGTTATAATAATGCTTTGCACTTCTATAGTACTTTTCATACGAGGATCACCACACAATTTACAAACACTAATTTGCAGTACTGTAGCCATGTTGGTCCTAGGGTATCAGAGAGACAAAGTGGGTGAGCTCATGTCTTTTATTGAACCAACTTCTCTTGGTGAGAGACACGTTCTTGAGCGTACACAGAACACTTTATTGATACTTATCAGAGACCTGAAGAAGAGCTCTGTGTAAGCTCAAAAGCTTGTCTCTTTCACCAACAGAAGTTGGTCCAACAAAATATATTACCTCACCCACTTTGTCTCTCTAAATAATAATTTAGGCTCACAACTTCCCTATAAGGCAGGAAATAGCATTATTATCCCTATTTGACCAGTGGGAAAACCCAGGCACAAAGAAGTTTTATGATTTGCCCGAAATCCAACAGAAAGTCTGTAGGAAAGCTGGGAATACAACCCACAGCCAAGATCTTCAAAAACAGAAGCCTAAAGTTAGGGTCCTAAATCCATAATACTGCAACTAAGTTAAAGGCCTGATACTCAAAGGTGCTGAGCACCCATAGGTTTCCACTGACCTCAGTGATAGCAACATCAATGACAATCTAAAGAGTGATACTAGCACTCCCTTTATTGAAAGGGGATAAAGGGATTAGAGGGTCTGATTTATGAAGACAGGGCAAAGGAAGTTAATATGTAAAGGTGGCAAAGGGGTATATGACTGAGTTACAAATACTTGAGAATAGAAACATAAAAGGAGAGGGTTTGGTTATGGCCACAGAGGGTATGTCTATGCTTTGAGTGCGGTGTGTAATTCCCAGCTCAAGGAGTCATACCTGTGCTAGCTCTAATCAAGGTAATGTGCTAAAAATAGAGCATAACCATGGGGGGAGGGGAGGGTGAGCAGAGGGAGGGGCTAGCTGCCCCGCGTATGTGCCCAGAGTAATGATTGAAATGCAACAAGGGGAAATTGAAGTTAGCTTATAGGAAAATATTTCTAAAAGATAATTATTCTGTTAGAAAAATATGAATTTGCCAAGGGAGGCCACTGAGGGAACACACTGCAGAGTCCAAAGCAGACTTGATAAAACAGTGGCCGATAGCATAGAGGCTGATCCAGCACTAGATCACCCTACGTGATCCCCATAGCCTGTTCCAACTTTGGGCCCAAGCTATTGTTGAGCTGTGACTTTGCCTCGTGTATTATTTTAAGCTTGCTTTAAGTCCAACGACACCACTGGCATATAATACTGATAAGTGTGTAGTGCTTCTTAAGCTGAAACACAAGGGGGCAAGTAGGTAATTCCTATGATTGGGTTATTAGGCTTTGCTGTGATTAAAGGCCTATTGTATTAGTGTAAGGCTTGTGGAGGTAGTCATGCTAAAGGCTGGTTTTAGCTAAAAGGATTGCAGGCCCAAAAAGCTAACTCTAGATTATAAATTCTGCACTTTTCAGTCTGAGACACAAATGAGAGACCACAAAGGATACAGTGCACTGCAAGATTCTCCAGGGATGGCTTTAGCAAGCTGGTAACTAGGCAGTTAGACTGCAATAAAATATAGACATTAAGACATAAGTGATGTAGGTTATTAATATTAATAAGTATAGGTGTGATTATGGACACCTAGAATGCCACATATGGATGATAGGCAAGTAGCAATCTTGTTTTGGTCATGGAACCTGGTCAAATATGGCTGGGTATCCAAGAAGTTACATAAAAGTTGGGTATAAAATCCTCATAACTGTTTCCTAGTTTTTTGTGTGCTCTCAGGTCTCCGCTGGGTCTGTGGCTTTCTGAGGCACTCCCCTAACATTGCATTCTTCTCTTTATGTCTTCTAAGTGTTGAAAGTATGCGATGAAACCTTATTGGCTTAAAGCTCTAGCTGAATTTATATCTTGGTGCTGTGTTATTAGAAGTGGCATTATATGGGGTTATTTTAATGTAAGGGGCTAATTGAATATATCTGTCTCACTCACAAATCACACCAACCCCCTAATGAAAGAGAAGTATTCATCAGGGAAACTTCTGTGTAGCCCACTTTGGGCAAGAACCTGCAATGAGTTGATAAAAGCATGTGTATGATTATTTATAAACATCAGACGTGTATAGTTTCATTATTGACTGACCTACACTATAAAATTTGGCTCTTCTGATCTTGATGGTACCAAAATTTGGAGGTGTCCATGTCAGGAATTTGGGTCTGAACCATCTCTCCTTTTAGCCAACTGTACAATTACATTAGCCCTGTTAGCAACCGCATAGATGTAATGGTGGCCAGTTAGGTACATGCTTGTGATAAGGACTTAAATCTTTCCCACAAAATATACGTAAGTACATACAATTTAGGGGCTATATGTCTCAATATTTGGATCTTAATGCATGTTCCCTCTGCTTCCCTTTGCATTGTTCTCTACTTCCTGGCATATTATGGAAGTTATTAATTCCTCACAGGTGATACTCTATAACTTCACAATTAGGCAAGCAACTATAAATCTTCCTAACCTTTCTTGCCAACTCAGGAACGAACCTAACCACCCCCATCACAAGGAAAATACATATGCAATTCTATATGCGGAAAAGCTTTCAGCTGTGGTTCCAAAATTGTGAGATGAGACTGGTAATGAGGTAGGGACTTGGCCACGTATTTGTGTAGGAATACACGACTATACACTAGATAATTCAACAATTGCTCATTGTAATTCATGAAAGGAAACTTCTCTCCATGCAGTAGGTTCTGTATGCCACGTGCTTTGCATTAGAGCCATCTCAGTCGTGTCACAGGCCAACAAAAATCATAATGCAGTGATGAAAGAGGGTAATGGCATATCATGCCAGAGGGAGAGACTTCAGTGACGCTTTTTTGGCATTGAAAACCCTGCTGGAATGAAATGTCTGGGTCAGCTAGATGGGTCAGGCCATTAATATTCTAGTGTGGTGTTAGCTCCAGCTGAGGCTGCTGAATTGGAGCTCGTTTGTTCATGGTTTTTATAATGTCATCAACCAGGGCGGGGAGGAAGCATTTGTGGGAGGGCAGGGTTCTTGCCTTGCTGAGATTACAGAGGCAGGGCATTCTGCTCATTGAGGATTCAATCCTGCAAGGGGCTGAGTATCAGCACGTATGCACATGCTTAACTATAGGCTTAAATGCTTAGCTGGATCAGGACCAAAGTGCTCAGCACCTTGTGGGATTCAACCCATATTGGTCAACAGTTGCCAAATGCATCAACCTTTTCACAAAACAAGTTTAAACCCCTAAAACTCATGGTGTACATCACATTCCTTGACAAGCAAGGGTGTGTTTGGTTTGGTTTTAAAACTGTGTAGAGGAAAATATGTTCAAATAAATGTTTGGGGAAGAAATGAAGTATGAAATTGATCAGTTACACTGCTCCAGTACAAATCAAAGGCCCAATCCTGCAGCTGCAGGATCAGGCCCTAATGATTGAATTGAGTTACAAAGTAAGGCTCCCCTGCCCCAGTCCTGCAGCTGTGTGAGGGTGGGCTTCAGTGGGGCTCCATGAAGGGAGTCCACTGAAACCCAGCCATAAAGATACAGGTGCAGGACTGATGCCGTAGACCCCATGTAGTGTGGTGGACTGGCCCACCCCAGACACAAAGGAAGAGGGTGGCTCCACCCCCACGTGGACAGAGCCCTACCCCCTATCTCTGCCCCCAGAAGCCAAGGGGCAGGGCTGGAAGTATAAAGGCGGGACCCAGAAGCTCATTGGGGGCCCAGCCACTGGAGGGGACGGGCACTTCCCCTGAACTCTTGTGCTGGGAGGTGGCCGCAGGCCCTCAGAGTGCAGACGACTGGCCGGGACTGCCTGGACCCTGGACTGACCTGACCCCCTGGGGAAGCAGACAACTGGCCCAGACAACCAGCTGGCGCAACCCCGGCAGAGCTTCTGCTGGCAACTGAGGCCCCCGCCGATCAACTTACTTCACCGGACCAGCAGGTGCCCTTGGAGGGGGAGTGTGGAAATGGGGTAGTAGACCCCTGTTTGGCTGCAACGCTGGCATAGGGTGAGTCAGCATGTTGCGGCTTGGATTCCCGCTGACGTGGTGGCAGACCTCTCCGCCATCCTTAGGGCCCTGGGCTGGGACACAGTGGAGTGGGAGGGCCTGCGTCCCCCCTGCCACCCAAGTCTCCCCCTCCCTCAGGCTAGCTGAAGGAAAGCCTGAGTTAACTGACTTTGGTTGCAGGCCCAGGCTGAGTGACTTTGTTTCCCACCCAGCTCTGAACCAGAGCCTGGGCTCATTAACTGTCTGCAGCCCCACCTGAGTACAGGTTGGAGCTGAGAAACTTTGTTTATTGCCCCGCTCTGAATCAGAGCCTAGGCTGATTGACTATTTGCAGCTCCACTTGAGTACAGGCTTGAGCCATACTTTGACAGGTCTCGCTGATTCCCACCCCGCCCCCCACATGTGGACTGGCCCTCCCTGGACCCAGGTGGCGAGGTACCCCGCCTTCAACCGACTACACCCCAGTTGTGGATCCGAACTTTCCCAATGTTGGGGCGGGGGAGCGGGTTGGCTCTTGGGTTTTGGTTTAGACCAGTCTTCAGGGGACTAGAATCCAGCCTTAAAGATTCACTTAGCACACACGCTCTCAATGCAGAAAGCCCTGTGTTTTAAAACTAATTTTTAAATGGGAGCATAAAGTCTTATTGATTGCTCAAAGCAGTGTAGCTAGTTGAAAAAATGAAAGCAACTTGTAGGGTTTTAGCACACCTTAACATGGTATGATTTAAAAAGATATATAAAATGTTGCACACTGATGGCCCATAATGCAGAGCAGGGTCTTTGCTCATGTTCTGCATAACAAGTGAAATAAAGGCTTTAAAAACAGTTTCTGTATACACAGTAACCTGTAATTCCTGACAGCCTTTAGGCCCCGATTCCCCACTGTGTTACTCTAGTTGCTGGTGTACTCCTATAATTCATGTAAGTGTCTATGACTAGCGCTCCTAGGTGCTATGTTAACACTAATAATAAGTGTAACGTCATTGATTTTTAACTTCAAAGGAGTTACATCAATGTAAAGCTGGATCAATGTAGTGATGAATCAGTCTCATAAGTTGCAGTCCTCCTACTTTTGCTTAATATAGTAAGCAGACTATATAACATTATTTTTATATTGTAATTTTGGAGTGATTTTGACAGTGATATGTGCATTAAAGTTTCACAACAGTAAGAATGGACTCGTTTGTCTCTGGCACACTTAGATGGGTGCTGACGATTGTATGGATGACTTTCATTCTTGTTTCACAGCTAACATTTTAAAAAAATGATGCTTGAACTAAAATACCGCCATGTAAATGCATAAACTACACTTGAAGTACTGAATAAGCTGCAAACTGGCGTGGTCCCATTGACTTCTTTGGAGCTACACCAGTATATACGAGGTGGAGATATCTAGCCGTAGGCTTTTAATAATGTAACTGTCAAATGCAGTGGAATTCAGAGTTCTCTCATGCCCCTGTGGATGCTGATAGCACTGCAAGTACTGTGGTATGTGACATCCCACATTGATCTTGGAGACCAAAAATACCCTGTGGAATGGAGCAAGTTGAATCCAGAGGACGTAACCAGGAAACAGTTCTTACCAGTGTGATTGAAAACATCTTTCAGACAAACAGATCTCCTGCAGGCAGCACCTGAATGGAAGAGGAGTAGCAATTAGTAAGATCCAACCAAGTGATTCATTAAGAAGGGGTGGGCAACCTATAGAATTCTATATATGGTCTAATATGTGTGTAATACATATATTACAGTACTTAGTGATAACATCGTTTTAAAAATTATTTTAGATTTATGTGTTTGTAGGAGAGTTTTTAGAGAACTTTAATAGAAAGGCTAATAGTGCCCTCTCTTGGAGGAAAAAAATATATATAATTAGTATGTTCAAAATAGAACCTTTGACTACGTTAATATAGATACAAAGGAGGAAATCCTGGTCCCATTCTCAGAGCTAATAATATAACCTTCTTTTACAAATATTTTCCATACAAGTCAAGTTTTTCCTTTCTCCTCTGTCAGTTTGCTAAACTCGCTGCTGCGCCTCGGACTTTAAAACGAACTCACAGAGTTAATTAATCTCTCTTGGCTCATCTCTCTCTCCCATCCTACACTGCTTTCTCCCCACTTCTGCCCTCTCTTTGTTATAAAAGTTAGATGTTACAGTCGTTACAGAAACCCCTGTCACAGGAAGAAACGGAGAAACAGAAAAAAACATAGAACTCATCAAAATGCTTGAGGTGTAACTTTACTTTAAATAAATCTGGTAAATTAATTATTTTAACCCTTCAGGAATGCAATAGCTAATGGTACTTTTAATTTTCTTGAAGATATGGTTGCCAAGCAACAGAAATGATAACTCTGCTTCTAATCCTAGCCACTAATATGTGAAACATGGGTTTTCCTTGTTCCCTTGCAGTAGTATCCTTAAATGTAAAGGTAACATAAAGTAATAGAAACTGCATTAAATTAACTAAATTAATACAACAAAGTGGGCAAATAACCTAACAGGAATTTTTAATCAAGTCGTATTAAAAGTTTTAAACAAAAAAGTAATATCTTGCCTAACTAAATGTTTAACCCTGTGCTTTACCTTTTCATTTTCCAAAATGCATGGCCTTACTGCCTTATCTTGTATAGTAATGTACAATTCTGGTACCATTTGTCTTCAATTGTAAGTTTGTCATGTATGTTGTCCTGTGCTGTGTGTCACGTGACTAATTTTTATTTTGTTGCCATAAAAGCCAATTTGATATATAAAATACCTTTTTGATATAAGGGGTACCACACTATTTTAATATTATAGCTGGGTTATAGCCATCATAATGCCAATTAATATGTTGCAAAGCTCAAAAAGGCCTCAGTTATAAATATTTGAACATATATTTCTGCCTCAACAAACAATGCACTTGCAAAGAAAGGCTTTTCTTTTAATACTCAAAGGCTTTTTGTTCAAAGCAAAAAAACTCGAGGGTGAAAACAACATTAATGCAAAGGTAATATTCACAAAATGTCATAATTAATTTTGGGGGGATTTGGATAAACTTATTAGTGTCTTTATTAAATATTAAAATATAGTTGTGAGTGTTGTCACAAAAAATGTTAAAATATAACAATATATACTATGTCTGATTATGTTGCAAAATGTTAAAGCTAACCAAACAATTTCAATAGATTTCCACTTTGTCTCCCAAACACAATCAAATGTCATGAAAGTTTAATAGCCTCAAAGTGTTTGCACTTTCCTACACATATATTTTGTTTTATATTTTTAACCTGCTGGATGTTTGGGGTTTTTTTTTAGCAAATAACCGGGTCTGTCTTTTCTTTTTTCACAGAAGAAAGATCCATCTCAGGATCATGGTAGCACTAAAAACAGAAGTTATTTTTCATTAATGACAGCTTGTATAAAGACATATGTTGTCTCCTATTGCAAACAATACATATTAGTCTGTTTTCCCCACTGTTTGCCTATGAAACATTATTTTTTCCCCTCAAAACTGTTTGGCAATTATTATGATACAGATGTGCTAAGATTTTGAGTGTTTCATGTTTTGTTACCAACAAAAAAGTCAACAGGTGTTCGTTGTGGGAGCCTTAATGCAGCAAGGTACTTAAGCACATGCCTAACTTTAAGTACATGTGAGTAGTTCCATTAGGAAAATTTTTGAAAAATGTCTAAGTACTTAGATTGTAGGTTCTTTGGGGTAGAGACTGTCTTTTTGTTCTGCGTTTGTACAGCACCTAGCACAATAGGGTCTTGATCCAAGGCTGGGGCTCTTGGATACTACCATAATATAAATAATAATACTATAATAAGTGATTGAGGAGCCTAATGACAGGTTTCAGAGTAGCAGCCGTGTTAGTCTGTATCCGCAAAAATAACAGGAGTACTTGTGGCACCTTAGAGACTAACAAATTTATTAGAGCATAAGCTTTCGTGGGCTACAACCCAGAAGTGGGTTGTAGCCCACGAAAGCTTATGCTCTAATAAATTTGTTAGTCTCTAAGGTGCCACAAGTACTCCTGTTATTTTTGAGGAGCCTAAGTTCAACTGAAAGTCACTTAAGCACTTTTGACATTTTTCCTATTGACTTCAATGGGACTACTCACACATGCTTAAAATTAGACACATGCTTAGTTGAATTGGGGCCTGGAAATTTTTATTCATCTACCTCTTTATGTACAGAGATTCTTTGAGAAAGACACATCTTTTTATTCAGACATGCTGAAGGACTGTTGTAGTACTCCAATATCAGATAGCAGCAAAAAATGATGATAGATTAGTTGCCCAGTGACTGCCACTGTAAGAATGTAAGCAGTGCACAGATCTTGTGCTGGCCCTCTGCACTGGGCCTAGTTACAGCATGAAATATCTTTTGAAATGTGGTTCAAGGTCTTTTCGGAATGAGCTAGAACATAGATTTAATCCTAACTCTTGATTTGTGCACACACTGAAATGGAAAACTATTGGGGTGACAAAGGAATATCGTCTCTCCAGAAATCAAATTTTATATAAGAATTTAAGAGTGGCCATCCTGGGTCAAACCAAAGGTCCATCTAGCCCAGTATCCTGTCTTCCGATAGTGGCCAATGCCAGGTGCCCAGAGGGAATGAGCAGAACAGGTAATCATCAAGTGATCCATCCCCTGTCACCCATTCCCAG
The DNA here is from genome assembly GCF_028017835.1 of Emys orbicularis. Classification (NCBI taxonomy): domain Eukaryota; kingdom Metazoa; phylum Chordata; order Testudines; family Emydidae; genus Emys; species Emys orbicularis. The sequence goes on from NC_088684.1 coordinate 199,251,036, forward strand.
CTTCTGGCAAACAGAGGCTAAGGACACCATCCCTGCCCATCCTGGCTAATAGCCATTGATGGACCTATCTAGTTCTTTTTTGAATCCTGTTATAGTCTTGGCCTTCATAACATCCTCTGGCAAAGAGTTCCACAGGTTGACTATGCGTTGTGTGAAAATCTTTGGAAAATCATGGGAGACGGGAGAGATTCCAGAAGACTGGAAAAGGGCAAATATAGTGCCCATCTATAAAAAGGGAAATAAAAACAACCCAGGAAACTACAGACCAGTTAGTTTAACTTCTGTGCCAGGGAAGATAATGGAGCAAGTAATTAAGGAAATCATCTGCAAACACTTGGAAGGTGGTAAGGTGATAGGGAACAGCCAGCATGGATTTGTAAAGAACAAATCGTGTCAAACCAATCTGATAGCTTTCTTCGATAGGATAACGAGTCTTGTGGATAAGGGAGAAGCTGTGGATGTGGTATACCTAGACTTTAGTAAGGCATTTGATACGGTCTCGCATGATATTCTTATCGATAAACTAGGCAAATACAATTTGGATGGGGCTACTATAAGGAGGGTGCATAACTGGCTGGATAACCGTACTCAGAGAGTTGTTATTAATGGTTCCCAATCCTGCTGGAAAGGCATAACGAGTGGGGTTCCGCAGGGGTCTGTTTTGGGACCGGCTCTGTTCAATATCTTCACTAACGACTTAGATATTGGCATAGAAAGTACGCTTATTAAGTTTGCGGATGATACCAAACTGGGAGGGATTGCAACTGCTTTGGAGGACAGGGTCATAATTCAAAATGATCTGGACAAATTGGAGAAATGGTCTGAGTTAAACAGGATGAAGTTTAACAAAGACAAATGCAAAGTGCTCCACTTAGGAAGAAAAAATCAGTTTCACACATACAGAATGGGAAGAGACTGTCTAGGAAGGAGTACGGCAGAAAGGGATCTAGGGGTTATAGTGGACCACAAGCTAAATATGAGTCAACAGTGTGATGCTGTTGCAAAAAAAGCAAACATGATTCTGGGATGTATTAACAGGTGTGTTGTGAGCAAGACACGAGAAGTCATTCTTCCGCTCTACTCTGCTCTGATTAGGCCTCAACTGGAGTATTGTGTCCAGTTTTGGGCACCGCATTTCAAGAAAGATGTGGAGAAATTGGAAAGGGTCCAGAGAAGAGCAACAAGAATGATTAAAGGTCTTGAGAACATGACCTATGAAGGAAGACTGAAAGAACTGGGTTTGTTTAGTTTGGAAAAGAGAAGACTGAGAGGGGACATGATAGCAGTTTTCAGGTATCTAAAAGGGTGTCATAAGGAGGAGGGAGAAAACTTGTTCACCTTAGCCTCTAAGGATAGAACAAGAAGCAATGGGCTTAAACTGCAGCAAGGGAGGTCTAGGTTGGACATTAGGAAAAAGTTCCTAACTGTCAGGGTGGTTAAACACTGGAATAAATTGCCTAGGGAGGTTGTGGAATCTCCCTCTCTGGAGATATTTAAGAGTAGGTTAGATAAATGTCTATCAGGGATGGTCTAGACAGTATTTGGTCCTGCCATGTGGGCAGGGGACTGGACTCGATGACCTCTCGAGGTCCCTTCCAGTCCTAGAATCTATGAATCTATGAAAAAAATACTTCCTTTTGTTTGCTTTAAACCTGCTGCCTATTAATTTCATTTGGTGATCCCTAGTTCTTGTGTTATGAGAAGGAGTAAATTACACTTCCTTATTTACTTTCTCCACACCAGTCATGATTTTATAGACCTCTATCATATCCCCCCTTAGTCATGTCTTTTTCAAGCTAAAAAGTCCCAGTCTTATTAATCTCTCCTCATACAGCAGCCGTTCCATACCCCTAATCATTTTATGTTGCCCTTTTCTGAACCTTTTCCAATTCCAATATATTTTTGAGATGGGGCAACCAGATCTGCATGCAGTATTCAAGATGTAGGCATACCAGGGATTTATATAGAGGCAATATGACATTTTCTGTCTTATTTTCTATCCCTTTCTTAACGATTCCCACCTTTTCTTGACTGCTGCTGCACATTGAGTGGATATTTTCAGAGAACTATCCACAATGACTCCAAAATCTCTTTCTTGAGTGGTAACAGCTAATTTAAACCCCATCATTTTATATGTTTAGTTGGGATTATGTTTTCACAGACATATTGCTATACTGGAATTATGGTGAAAATGTAGTCATCATTTATTTAAGACTATGACTGAAAAGAGGAGAGAGATTTTTGTTCTAACACTGCAAGGGGAAAGACAGCTGAGAAACCCCTAGGAGAAGAGGGTCTTTACTGTGCAAAGGAACATTATTCTCTTCAAGATGTAAGCAAAGAGAACTTGCATTTTGACTGTTATTTGACAGTTAAGTTCAAAGGAGCATTAGAAATTAGCATGAGAAACGAGAAGAAAGCAGAAACCAGCCATTTTGCTCAGAGAAACCGGGATCTACACATAATCAAATAAAACTTGAATATATAATAGGCATTGTAGGCAACAATTATCCCAATTACATCTTTATAATATCTTTGTCAGAATGCTAACTGCATTAGAATCCTCTGTGCATGGTATATTAGGGTTTGATCTAATGTCCACTGGAATCAATGGAAAGACTCCCATTCATTTCAGTGGAGGCTAGATTAGACCTATAACCCTAATTCCTATCTACTAGGGAAAAGGTGGTGATGGGAGTTTAAAAGTTTTAGCGAATGTGTTTTAAAACACCTTGTAACACCCTTTAAAGTGTGCTAGCTGATTGTGCTCAGCCCTAGACTTTCCCCTTGAATTTCAATTAATTTTCTTACAGTGGGAAACAGGGACCCAGGGGAAGTATTCAAAAGCAGAGGGGACACATTCAATATCTTAGATACTTCTATGGACCCCATTACTAATGTATCTGAACACTCTATAATCTTGAATGGATTTATCCCAACCACAGCCCTGTGAGGTAGGGCAATATTGTCCACATTTTACAGCTGGAGAAGTGAGGCACAGAGAAAGTAGTGCTCTAACCATTGAAAAATTCTTCCTTCATTGACAACCAAGGAAGATGAGCATATTAACTACATTTTGTATGGACTGGAGGGTGGGAGAGGGTGGATGGGTGTCAGGGAGGCAAAAGAAGAGGAGATTACAGTTGTCAGGATGAGATATAGATGCATAGACTTTAAGGTCAGAAGGGACCATCTTGATCATCTAGTCTGACCTCCTGCACATTGCAGGCCACAGAACCTCACCCACCCACTCCTATAATAGACCCCTCTGGCTGAGTTACTGAAATCGTCAAATCATGATTTAAAGGCTGTAAGTTACAAAGAATCCACCATTTTCACTAGTTTAAAGCTGCAAGTGACCCATGCACCATGCTGCAGAGGAAGGTGAAAAAACCCTTGGGGTCTCCACCAATGTGACCCGGGGGGAAATTCCTTCCCGACCCCAAATATGGCTATCAGTTAAACCCTGAGTATGTGGGCAAGAACCACCAACCAGACACCTGGGAAAGAATTTTCTGTAATGACTCAGAGCCCTCTCCATCTAGTGTCCCATCACCAACCCCTGGAGATATTTGCAACTAGCAGTCGCAGATTGGCTACATGTCGTTGTAGGCAGTCTCAGCATACCTTCCCCTCCATAAACTTATCAAGCTCAGTCTTGAAGCCAGCTAGGTTTTTTTGCCCCCACTGCTCTACTTAGAAAGCTGTTCCAGAACTTCACTCCTCTGAGGTTTAGAAACCTTCCTCTAATTTCAAGCCTAAACTTGTTGATGGCCAGTTTATATCTATTCGTTATTGTGTCCACATTGGTGCTTAACTTAAATAACGCCTCTCCCTGGTATTTATCCCTCTGATGTATTTATAGAGAGCAATCATATCTCCCCTTCTTCTTTTGATTAGGCTAAACAAGTCAAGCTCTTTGAGTCTCCTCTCATAAGGTAGGTTTTCCATTCCTCGGCTCATACTAGTAGCTCTTCTCTGCACCTGTTCCAGTTTGAATTCATCTTTCTTAAACATGGGAGACCAGAATTGCACACAGTATTCCAGATGAGGTCTCACCAGTCCCTTGTATAAGGGTACCAACACTTCCCCGTCTCTACTGGAAATACCATGCCTGATGCATTCGAGGACTGCATTTGACTTTTTCACAGCCGCGTCACATTGATGACTCAGTCATCCTGTGATCAACAATACACTCCTCCTCTGTCACTTCCAGCTGATACATCCCATCTTACAGCAAAAATTCTTTTTAGTTCCTAAATGCATGCACTCTGCACTATTAAATTTCAACCCATTTCTATTACTCCAGTTTACAAGGTCATCCAGTCATCTTGTATGATAATTCCCTACAGCATATCTCCCCTCTTCCAAAACAGGATATCATGTGAACAAGATCTTCAGGGACAGAAAGAAAAGCTTGGGTCTTAGGAACTGTATGACAAAAGAAGTGTGAGGGTCTTTGATTTGGGGGATAATATATTATAGTTGGTTCCTGAAGGCAGAAAAATGAACTTCTGACCTCTGGTGATTGATGGAAGGAAATGAAAGTTCTCTGACCTGCACCAATTAGTTAAAAAAAAAACACAAAAAAAACTGGAACTTGAGCTGAACTAAAACACCAGAACTTTAGAGGTACATCCATCAATAATAAAACAACAAGCAACTCCAACCCACAATTTCTCATAGAGGAACAAAACATCCTAAGGAACTAGAGATTGTTACCAAAGTATTATTTGTGACAATTTACTGCAGTGGATGTTAAAATGGGGGATGGATACTCTCTTCTTACATAGCGGAAAACAGAAAAAGACGCACGTGTGATGAAGATTGGGGCAGAGCACTGCAGCAGATCAGCAGATTTGCTGCATACTGCTCCCCCCCCCTTCCCAGCAGTATAAAAAAGCCCCTCTAAATTACTTTATGCAATCAGGGCTCTGCAACACTGGGAATGGTCTGATGGGGCAAAGCTAGAAATCAGTTGCCACTTAAGGGGAAATTTTCAAGCAGAAATCCATATGATGGTTTGTGATGCTAAATGCAGTTCTGTTTTCCATAGGTCTACCTAATGAATAACCACAAGGAAAGTAGCCAGTGTCAGCACAGCTCCTAAGGGCAACCAAGAACAGTTTCCAGAGAGTGAAGGAGGCATCACCTAGGATTTACTGGGATCCATGGGATTTGTTGCACCCCTCCCATGTGACAGCCACGATCTTGGCCAACACATAGGAATTGGACCAGGAATGCCAAAGCTGCCACAGTTTGAGCTGGATGCAGGCTGTAACAATTCATATCCTCTGTAGATCAGGACAGAATGGCATCTGTAACATGCACTCACCAGAGGGTTCCATGAACTCTTCCTCTTTAAGTAAATCATCAGGCAGCCTCTGAAAGCATCTCTTCATGAAGTTTTTGGATTATTTCCCCCACTACCACCATGGGATTTTGCACTAGAGGGGAATGTTTGGACGTATCATAATAATTTGCTATCCTCACGGGGAAGTGTGGCTTTCCCAAAGCGTATCTCCCCTCTTCCAAAACAGGAGATCTCTAATGGTCATAGGGGAATTGTTAGATCTCCCCTACCAAAAGCCCCTGTTGTGCAAACACTGTAAACTAGACAATGCAACAGCATTACCACACTCTTCAAGAGTTTTATATTCTAGAAAACTCTAGCTATGGAGCCAGACAAAATCAGTAGTTGCAGTAAAGTAAGTCCAGAGCTTCCCCACCCATCAAAAAACCTGTGGGAGCTGTGAGAGAGGGAATCTCAGAAAAGATTCAGGGCCTATCTCTAAACCTGGTAGGTCCCCCAGGATTGGTGTGGATATCTATAGATTCATGGGAAGTCAGGACAATGGGCAGCCATGACAGTGGGATGGCTAGCAGGAAAGCTAATAAAGGATGGGACTGTATTATATGTTATCCTCACTTTCTGTGGTGCTAGAAGGAGGACGATGTGCATCCTCCTATCCCCGATCCAGCTCACGCCTCCAAACCCCACCCTGGCAAGTCTCCACCCACTGCCCCAGTATGAACCTCCCACTACAATATAGAGAATCGTTTGGAAGGTGGATGGTAGCATGGAGACAGATGAACCCCGGTCTGTGTATGAAAGCAGGGCTGCCCAGAGGATTCAGGGGGCCTGGGGTCTTCGGCGGCGGGGGTCCTTCCGCTCCGAGTCTTCAGGGCACTTCAGCGGTGGGTCCCAGAGCGAGTGAAGGACCCGCCGTCGAACTGCCGCCGAAGACCTGGAGCGGAAGAAGCCCTCGCTGCTGAACTGCCGCTGAAGACCCAGAGTGAGTGAAGGACCCACCACTGAACTGCTGCCGAAGACACGGAGTGGAAGAAGCTCCGGGTCTTCGCTCCAGGTATATTCGGCAGCACAGAAGGACCTGCCGCCGAAGACTTCACGAAAACTCTCGTGGGGGCCCTGAAAACTCTCGTAGGGGCCCCTGCGGGGCCCAGGGCCTGGGGCAAATTGCCCCACTTGCCCCCCCCCCCCGGGGCGGCCCTGTATGAAAGGGCCCTTCTGTTTGTGGGAAGCATGATGTGGCCCCCACATGAATACACTCCAGTATCATCTAGTCGCCTTCTGAAGTAACTCACATCAGTCTTCAATCTCTGCTTTAAAAGGTAAGTTGTAAATTAATTCCACTTAAAGGTATATTTAGAAATGATTGCATTGTTTTCTTTTTTTAAATAGTTGCACTGAAATTTAGTCATTATTGCTCAACACCCTGAAAATTCAAAATATTTGTATTTTATTTCTTAAGTTACTTATTGAGCCATTGTTACACAAGGTTGGGTTTTCTGAACCATGGTGATGATAGGAGCTTTGTGAGGTGATTTTGAAGGGGCTACATGGAGTGGGCTGTCTTTTGGCCTTTCTTTTGATGGTCAAGGAGAGGGAGGTGGAAGGAATAACCTTGGCTAAAGAGGCTAACATTTCTGAATAGTGCCTGAGGGAGTTAGGTGCCTGTAGCAACCTCCATGGAACTGGAGGGAGGAACACAAGCTGCAGGAGGGAAGAGTTTGGAGGAGGCACCAGGAAGTCAGTCTGTGTGCACATGGCTAGAATGCTAGTTGCAGCAGCTCTGTGAATAGTTCTTTTAATAAAGAGCCAGTTTAGCTTTCAAGCGTGGAGTCCTTTCATGTTATTACCCACCAAGTGAAAAATGAAACAGTGCCCATCTCCCATTAAAAGTCATAGTCTCAAGTGCCTAAGTCCATTAGATACTTTTCAATATCCTGCCTGCTATGTTTTGGGTGAATAATAAGGCCTCTTCCTCACTGTTCAACATCTAACATAATTTTTGCATGGTTGGGCTGGGAAACCTCTGACAATCTGGACCACTCAGGCATTGTAAGGGGCCTCTTTTGGAATTGAGAAGAGGGCACAAAATGCCATGTTGTATGCCTATCCATTCTGCTTCTGCCTGCACAGTGCTTAGTGTGCAGCAGTAGCAAAAGAAATGTAACTGCTTTTTGGATTTATCTTAACAATTTCCATGACAAAATCTACTCTGTTTTATTACCCTATAGAGAGATCCTCAAACCTTCCCTGCCTCCTCCCGTTCCAGCCCCTTTATACCATGTAAAAGTGCTAAGTGGTGTAAAGAGGTTCTAAAAGCCAAGGGAGGATTCCCTGGCACAGGTACTGCAGAAGCACCCCATTGGGCAGACCAGGGAGGTTCCTATAATTTAGGCACATCTCCAGGGCTGCCTACATTATGCTGGTGGCTTCTCCAGCTTTAGTGCAGATTGGGAAGGCACAAAGGAGGCTTAAATATGCCTTAGCCCCTCAATACTTGTTAGGGTAAATATTGACTGACTTCTCTTCGGTTTCATTTTGATGGCCCTGTATCAAAGGGAACATTGCTCTCTGTTGGCAATGACATGCATTCAGTTACTCATGTAGTGTCATTCAGCCTGGAGCAGAGGGCCAGCCCAAAACCTATGCCCCACTTATGTACAATGTAAGACCTCAATATAATGCTTAAATGATACTTAAGTGGGGTACAACCCTTTGTAGTGGATTCCTGCATAGGGTGAGTTTATTATTAGTGGGGTTTGAGTTATAACCATTTAAAATGCCCTGTTCCAAAAAGAGGTTTTGGAAAGGACGTTGTTCAACTAATTTCAATTCAGAGAATTTTATTTAAGACCTAAGTGTCAAATTTTAAATTGCAGGATTAAATTAGTGCTTTCTTCCCCACACAAAAATCAGGACATCAGGAAATAAATCTATCCGTTTATTGCTAACTGTAAACACTAGTCTTACTGTGTGAAATTCATCCCTGTACAGAGGGCTAGCACTAGGGCTAGGCCTCTCCAAGACAGTTCACCCCCTTGCACCAAGCAGGAGAGTATTGATAGTGTATCAGATCCTCAGCTGGTATAAGTCAGGGCAGTTCTATTGGAGCCACACTGACTTATACAGCAGCAGAAAAACTGGCTCATTGTGTCAATTGGGCTAGGTTACAGCGTGTTTTTACATTTTTAATGTAACTTCACATAGAGATATGTGATAGGGACACTATCTATTGAAAGAATAAATAATATGTAAAAAGTTGAGCCCCACAGACTGTGAGAAGTTAGCGTGAAATCAACATACAGTACTATTTTATAATATACTTCAGAAGAAGCAGTGAGAATTATTTATGTGGTACAGACACTTTCCCTCCAAACCTATATTACTCTATGATTAATATTTAAACGCTGGTTGCATTTAAAAAGGAGTATCAGCTGTGAACTTGCTTTGCTGTGAAGCATGTTTGTATCTTGCCCCGAACCTGAGCATATAAAACACTGCAGTGCAACGTAAAATGGACCTGGGTCTAGTGAACAATTGAATAAATAAAACCCAAACTCACATACTTTCTGTTTTCCCAGAGGAGTGAATGCTGTGAAACATTATACCAGTATAGCAAAAACACAAGTATACCTAGGACAGCATTTCTATACTGGAAAGCAGTACTTATAGCAAAACAATATGATTTAAAAATATAATCTCTGGGAAAAAAAGTCTCAAGATCAATGAACATATTAATAGAACAATAACTAAGATGGAACAAAGGTCATCTTACTTCACTATACATTGAAAATTTCAAGAATTACATAAATGTCTGCTTGTTAGTACTCTATTCTGGCACAGGATTAATTGCCTCATCTCAATACAAAGTGTTTTAATAATACTACTGCTCATAGCAATTTTCAGTCTTAGATCTCAAAGTGCTTTACAAGGAAATATCATTATCCACATTTTACAGATGGGGAAACCGAGGCAGAGAACTGAAGTGACTTGCTCCAGGGAGCACAACAGATCAGTGGTAGAACTAAGAATAGAACTCAGGACCAGTGATTGACATGTTTTTCTTCTTGAGGCAGCTCCCCTAAAATATACAAATATACATACACATGCAGATATACATACACACAAAATGTATTTGTATTGATGTAATCAATTTTAATCTTTTTCTATGAGATTTAGGATTGCACACATGCAATAACCTATATTAATAAATGTAAATGTCTACAAGGAATGTTCTAGCTTAATTTTGAACTTTATTTTTAATTTTAATTAGTTTACACTGATTAAAGTTACATAGATTTAGGTCAAGATATTCTACCTGGGTATACCTCTGTTGTAGGCCCTGGACTTGTAAAAGATAAACTGTCCATGTGAAGTGCTGAGTACCCTCAAGCCCCTTACAGAGCTTACAGAAACTTCTCTGGTTGACAATTTGTACACTATTAACAATCCCAATCCAAGTCTCAGAAAAGGCTTTACTTTTAATTCCCTGAAGCCAGATCAGGACACAACACATTCCAAATTGTTCCATTTCCCAGCTGCTTAAGGGTTTCCTCATTTCTTCTTTTACTTTCAGTCTGTCACTCAGGCATTTTCCACTTCCTTTTCAACTTCTCTTAGTCCAAACTTTGGCCTAATTTGTACCATCTGGTGGGATTTTCAAAAGCACTCAACATTGTCTTAGCTCTGCTCTCACTAAAGACAACTGAACATGTGTGTAGTGTATGCTCATTGAATTCAGTGGGAGCAGAGATAGGCAAATACTGAGTGCTTTTGAAAAGCCCCACTCATAGTCTGTAAGTGAAGTGATACTAACTAGGGTGATTCTGACTGACGGATGAACAGTCCTCCTTCAGGTCCTCTTATCCAGTTCATGATATGTTTCTTTCTCCTTCAAATGGCACAGAAGTCCTTTCCAGTTCATTTAGATTTGCAATAAGTTTTCACATATTACCTTTCTGTCCTGTGGTGTTTATGATCTCTCAAAGTCCATTATACAGCCAATCGTGTGATTTAAAAAACTTAATTTGTTATTATTTTGCTAATTGAGGAGGATACACTTCATCAGTAGAACTCAACTGCTTAAATGTTTGTTTCATACTCACTATGCCCATCCTTCAGAGGAATAGCTGTGCTAGTTACAGCTGGTATATTCAATCAAATAAAAAAAATCATATCTAAATCAAAATATAACCAAAGAAGAAATTTACAACAACAACAACAAAATTAGGGATGAGATTTTCAAAAGTGCTCAGCAATGGTCTCCCACTCCTCCCATTGAAGTGAATAGAAGTTGAGCATTTGTTAATATATATCTATTTAGATGCTGATCCTGCAAAGACTTATGCATGGGCTTAACTTTACACACAGTGAGTACTCCTATTGGACTCACACTGCATAAAGTTAAGCTTATGTAAAAGTCTTTGCAGGATCAGGGCCTTATGGTGAAATTCACTCCTGTGTAAAAGGCCTATGTACCACTTAAGTCCTATTTTGAGGGCTTAAGTAGGACATAAATGATATAAAGATTTTGTGCTGGTCATCTGCACAGAAGTAAATTTCATTCCTGTTTGTTAATAGGTGCTATCTCAAGTATTTAAAACAATGGTTTAACACTCAGTGGTGAGTAAAGGTGACTGCATTCTATGCTTTGCCCTACATTTTAATGGGATGAGTTAGAATCTTTACTACAGAATTCCCCCAGGCTCTTCCAACGATAGCAGGAATGTTCAAACATGGGAGGTTAATTAGTTAATGTCTGTAAAGGATTTTGAGGGTGAAAGCTCCATCCCGTATCATTATTATTTTTATTATTATGAAGGTGGAATTTCTCTTCACAGTTTCTGACCGTTTCTTTGCACTGTGCAGTGCAATGCAGTGAAGTGGTTTTGTAGGCTAAGTGCTCTCTAGTGGAATTGCACAGACACAAGTTCACTGCAGTGCAGGAGGAGTCTGGGTCCACCGCACAACCAAACCAAACATCACCACCAAAAAACACACTGGGCAGGATTGTGAACCACTCACACTGTGAACTGTTACTTACATAAGTAGTCCAATTACATGAATTGTCCCTTGATTTAAAGAGGGTGTCTCATATTGAGTAAGTGCTCACCAGTTGAGTAAGGAGCTAGCTCACAATCTGACCTATTGACTTAGAAACGATTAGTGTGTTTCAATATGCCATTAAGCTCTAGCCCACTGTTAAAGGGGTTGATCTTATACTCCTTGCATTCAATGGCAAAACTCCCATTGACTTCAATGGTGCAGGATCAAGGCCATACTGAACTTCTGATTTACAATTAAGAATCTGATCAGAATACTGAGCCATCTTGATTATCACTTCAAAAGTTTTTTTCCTCTTACTTAATTGGCCTCTCAGAGTTGGTAAGACAACTCCCACCTGTTCATGCTCTCTGTATGTGTGTGTATATATATCTCCTCAATATATGGTTCACTCTATATGCATCCGAAGAAGTGGGTTGTAGCCCACGAAAGCTTATGCTCTAATAAATTTGTTAGTCTCTAAGGTGCCACAAGTACTCCTGTTATTTTTGCGGATACAGACTAACACGGCTGCTACTCTGAAATAATATATCAGATATTTACAAGATGGGACAAGGCAGTCAGTTCAAGCTTTGCCATTCAAAGAGCTCCCTTCTATCCTTTATAGATATTACTCACAGAACAGCTACATTAAAAGAATATGAAGGCTTCAAAGTCAAGCACTCATATGTTAGGAAATGCCAGAATTAAGTTTGCCTGAGCAACTTTAATTCAACCCCCTTGTGCATATGTCTTATGAAACAGTCTTTAATTACTTGATTACTTATTTTGCTCACAGAATGCCAGTGGGCAAGATGGACCTGCTCTGGGGTTGAATCAGGGTTATGTAGTGAAAAAGGCTATTGTCTCATTCTGACACCCACATGGTTCATCAGCAGGGTTGGAACCTTCAAATCCAGTGCCCAGACTTCTGTCGCTTGAGCTAAGAGACTAACTGATAGCAGCAGTGGGTTGTCATCTACTATGTGGCTCAGTGTAGCTGAGGCCTGGCCTGACATGACATAATTAACACATGGAGGGATGCCTCATTTCTTGGAGGATAGAATTAAGGAGGTAAACAGACCATTCAGCTGAAAACAGAATGTTTGTGCTAAATAAGTAAATAGGTCAGTAGGCTAAACAGACAGAATGTCTGATCCAGCTAAAATAAGAGGTAGAACACGCAGGGAACCATTTACTATGAACAAGATAACAATGGACAAGATAAGTTAGGACTGTAGAGAAGTGGTACAGAGTAGGTCAAGCAGGGACGGAGCATGCTACACAGGAATTGGTTCATACAAAGTAACCAAGCCAATCCAAAAACATGTGATGCAATGTAATGTGTAAATGTATATAAAGGAAGAGGTTTTCTGTATAGCTTTGGATGTGTGGTACACCTGTTATGCTTATGGAAACTCACGGAATCTTTTTCAGGGGACAAGGCAATACGACGCTTTTATTTAAAATGCTAAACAAGTATTAAAATCAGTAAGTATATGCATATATTCTCTCACACACACACACACACACACACAAAAGGTTCTGCAGCTGGTGTTATAGTTACCAGTCCTAATCATTGCTTGAGTCAGTCTAGTGGCCAGCTAGACTGAACATGAGTGGGAGCTGGGCCTCTGTCGGACATGCATACCGATGTTCCATTGTTTTTGCAGAATGAATCCAAAGCCTCCTGGCTCTCGCCCCTCTTTCATAGGAGTTGATTCTCATGTTAGTCTATGGATCCTGCTGTGTCATGCTGTAATAATTTATTATCAGAACTGGTTGTTTTCAATTCATTCTCCATCTCTTTTTCTTGTGAATTGTTCTTGATTTAGGGCGGATGCCTTTGCACTTTTAGGGTTGTTAATCTACACTTCTTCGGCCATCAGGACAAGGTGCTACTGGTGTCTCCATCTCTTTACTCCCTTTTTTGCAATTAGGCCCATCTGTTGCTGGCGTCCTTTCTCTTATTTGCTCACATACCACACATATCTAATTCATACAAGGAACAGCACATTCACACAAAGAACAGCAAAACAATATTAAAAACAGGCCTCTACTATAGTAAAATAAGGCGAAATAAAATAATCCTACTATTACTAATCTAACTTCCACAACATTCTAACAAAAATTCAAAGAACAATTTAGTATTACAGACTTATAGTAAAACAATTACATCAATCAAACTTTAATTCACTCACCCTGTACCCACCCCCGCTGCAGGAGTCTGATCAACTCAGAATAGCTTTGCGGTATGCCAAATAAAGGAACCTGAGTGATGAAATCTGGAGTTGAACTGAGTGTTTGGGATCCCAGAGAACTGGGTGAAGTGTTCTCCCAGAACTGGACAAGGTGTTCCGGATAAGCCAATTGGAAAAGGTCTCAGAGGGAATCCCAACTACCAGCACTGGAGGGGGCTGAGACATAGACTTTGACAATGGGTTTCTCAGATATTTGCTGATAGCAGAGGAATGTCAAGACTGAAGAACTTCAGGTTCTATTCCCAGCTCTTGAGGGAAGTGTTTTCTAGTTGTCACAGGTCTTTCTGTCTGTTCCCCCCCAAGCATGATCCCTTCTGCCCCATCCCCTCCAACCTATCCTGGTCCCAGTCCTGTCTCTTCCCCACCCCTCGCTCCTCATCCCAGTCTCCATGCCCAGTCAGTCCTAGACTCACTGTTGGGACTCCCCATCCAAATACCAGTTCTCTCCCCACACGCCAAATCTAATCTCAATGTTTTCCCACTAGATGCCTATCTGCACCTTTAGGTTCCTAAATCCCTTTAAAAATCTGTCCCTTAGGCACTTTGGAAAATGCTACCCATCATCTTATAGGACCTGTCAAACTGGATCAAACCAGTGGTCATTTAATCTAGTTTCCTATCTCTGGCAAACATGACATGCAAGGAAACCCATGGTGGACAATTATGGAATAATCTGTCCATAGGGAAAGTTTCTTCCTACCCCATGTTAGTTATGGTTGGTTTGTGACTTTTTAAAATAACATATTATCTCATTTAATGTAATTGTGGATGTTCTCAATAATCCTGGTGTCATACTGCCGTGCAGTGGCTCAAGAGCATGAGTACCAACATTGGGGCAGACTGTTAAGAGCAGGGCACAAACCCCAAAGTGGCTGTGAGCTCAGTACTGAGATTTCATCAATCAAGTATCAAGTGTAAACTCCTCATGCACTCTAACAGCCTATCTATGGAGTCACAGATGGTCCCCTTGGGTACTCCAATGTATCTTGTCACCTAGGCAAGCTTGCCTTTGTGACAGATGGTCCTTTACCCCCAAAATCACAACAATATTCAGGTTACTCCCAATCCCAAAGGACTGGACACTTACCCCAGGTCAATTGCACCTTAGCTCTCACACCAAAGACAAGGCTTGTGGCCAGTCCTATAATAAACTACCTAAAGATTTATTAACTAGGATAAGGAAATAAAAGAATTATATACACAGTTAAAGCAGGTAAATATACACACACAAATGAGTTACAGTCTTAGGTTCCAAAAGGTAATAGAAGTGTCTACAATAAGAAAAACTCTCAAGTCCTTTAACCCAGGTTAAGCAGCTGGTGATCCCTTGCTTATGCATAGAAATCTTGTTCTCCCAAAGTCCAAGCAGCATACAGATAGTTTCTTCTTGTTAGGGCTTTTTATTCCCGTTTCACCAGAGTTCAGGCTGATGGAATGAGTTCACGCCCACATCTCCTCTCCATTGCAGTGGGGAGGAATGCAATTAACAAAGCCTTTGTTCTTTGATGTTCCACAGTGGATCATTTGGTTTTAATTGGCCTTCTTGGTGGACAAGACGGAACACCTCCACTAGGAAGCCAGCTTTTTACATCTATTAATGCTTCTTTCCTGTTTGATGACTTCGGCTATATATACACTTTTGTCTGTAAAACTTTTGTCGGCCAGGGATGTGAAAAAAACAGACCCCCAAGCGACATAAGTTTCACCGACAGAAGCGCCGGTGTGGGAGACGCTCTCCTGCCGACATAGCTACCGCCACTTGTTGGAGGCGGTTTAATTATGCTGACAGAGAACTCTCTCACATTGGCATAAAGCGGCTATATGGGAGACGTTACAACGGCACAGCTGCAACGATATAGCTGTGCTGTGGTAAGGTCTGTAGTGTAGCCACAGCCTTAAATAGGTAGCAACTTCTACTAAAATATAATGGGTTGCTGATGTTGCTGGAACCAAAGCAGTGTTGCCAGTGTGTACCATGATCTTTCTTTTCTTATTTTGCTGCAAAAAAGAAACAGAGATGAGGCCTATTTCAAGACAAGATAAGAAAATAAAGCGCTAGGGCAGTTTCAGTAATGGAATTTTCACCTCTCACCTTCCCTTGCAAGAAGAAAGAAAGTGTTGGCACAGGAGAAAGTTCCTGTGGAGGGACCTCAGTCCTCATTATCGTTGATCTCCAAACAGAATCCACCGAGCCTTCCATCTCAAATTCAAGCTGTGCTGCATTCATATCATTTGTCTCTGTGAGTGTAACAATCACTTTTCTGAATCATACAAAAGGTTTCCTCATCTTTAAGGGAAACTTTTAACACAGGAAAATTTAAACAAAGCGTGAGAGCACCCACTCACCTTCTGACCTTCTTACTGTAGCAGTTTCTTCCAGGTTCTAGAACCAGCCATTTGGGGCCAGATCCTCAGCTGGTGTAAATCAGCACAGTTCCATTAGACCATCCAAAATGCTCTGTGTCAACCTTCTTGTGTTAGAGGTTTTCCATAACAATGAGGAAACCTTTTGTATGATTTGAAGATTTGGTGTAGGAGCTAATAATTAGATAGAGTGAGACAGATCCTCAATGGAGCATCACCAGTTTACATATGGGGTTCTGGGACTATCTAAATATTAACTCCTATACTAAATTTACTTCACACAATAGTCTTGAAAGATTGAGTCCATATACCGGTAGATCAACTGTTTTTTTTTTTTTTTTTTACTGACCTTTCAAAATTGCAGCGCTATTATTGCAGAAAGTATATACTGTATATAGTAGAGTAGATTACATAGATTTCTACATACAATAGAGTAGAAAACTACAAAAGATATACAATAAAAAAATCCAACATTCCCAGCTGAAATATAAAAAGAAATGTTTTTTTTTTAAGTCCAGCATCACACATGACTCTAATTTAACACAGCACCCAGAGTGTGGTACTAAGATAGATCATCTCATATGTCCCATCACAAACAGAAAGTGTCTGCAACAAATGTTGCCTAGAATTATGATGTTCCCAAAATCTTTCTCACTGCCCTGTTTACTCCCCCTCACTTCACTTGGTATAATATGCCTCTGATAGATTAGGTGGAATTGAAACTTTAGGCAGCTAGCGATTTCACATTTTGCCAGCCAAATTAAAACATGAGGAGAATGTCTACAGCAGACTTGCATTAAGTGGCCATAATGAATGCATGATTGCAACAACAACAACAACAAAAGAAAGACAACCCATTGCTCTCAAGTCAATCTGCATTTCCACACTATGAGCTGAAACATACACGTGTCTCAGTTTTTATTACCGATATTTCTGAGTTGACAGTTTTGTATTAGAGCAAGTCAGAAAAAAAATTTTCATGGAAAATTTCAATATTTTAGCAAAAAATCAAATATGAAAATGTTCACCAAAACCCCAAATTTTCTTTTGTGATACAACTTATGGGAGTTGCAGTTCAGGTGCCTCTATTGGTTAAGCTTCCTGAGTGGACTACATCTCCCATAATGCACCACTATCTCCCCTCTTATGAAGCCTCTGGGGAGCATCATGGACATCTTGAAAACGTACTTTTCTGTCAATAAACAGTTTCAATAGAAATTTTTTGACAAGCTCTTGCCTGCATGTTCCCCTTGTTGGTAAGTAAAAGTTATGGCCTACTAATTTCCATTACAAATCCATAGAGATGGACTTGAACTGCCATATTTGGATCCACATTTCAATAATGCAAAGTTCAGGTCCAGCTGGCTAAAGAGATGATTTTTATTGCCAATTAAGTCAGCCATATGTGGGCACAAGAAATATACCGGTACATTTCCTGCATTGCCTGTGTCAGGACACAATCAGGACTGAGCTTATCTATTTTTTAAATCACTCCTTGATTTTTGAACCTTTCCTCTTTTAGTGGTGTGTGTGTGTGTGTGTGTGTGTGTGTGTGTGTGTGTGTGTGTGTGTGTGTGTGTGTGTGTGAAAATGAGTTTTAGTTCTCAGAAGTCCTACTACCAATCCCATGCATCATCCAGACTCCTTCAGTTGCATTTTAAAGTCCCTCTCTCGATATGTTTCTCTTATTTTGATTTGTGAATGTAAACAGCTGGGAATTAAAAGGAATGCCATGTGATTGTATGCTGTTGGTAATTGTGTTACCATGGTAAACTGACCTTGGTGGATTACAAAACTAAGCTTTTAAGAGGCTTATCTACCCTTGTCTCCCACAAGTGAATCTTTATTTTTCAGAATTAGCAGGCGTTGTTTTTTTCTAATATTCTTTGATTCATAAGCAAGCTACCTTTGAAATGTATTTCTAGATGCAACTACAGGCTACATGTATTCCATTGTATGTTGTAGTTAGATAGTTTTGTATTTCACCTCGAGATCTCTGGTATAAGTGTGCCTTGAATCAGTAGTTGCTGAAAGTTGTTACCAGCTGAAGACTGATGTTTGACCTGTGTGAAACTAGTTAGTCATTTCAGTCCAGTTCCCAGTGGACAGAGATGACCCAGACAGTTTCACCAGAGAGACCAAGGATTTACAGGGGAGTTGCATCTTACGCGGGGGTTAGGTTCTAAAGTCAGCGCGTAAGGCGAAAATCACATATCGGCAAAATTACCCTTGAAAATCCCTTAAATCGCCCATAAAGTACAGTATATTGTACATGGTTTTGTGTATACAACCCTGTACAGTAATACTGTATGTATAAATATATAATGTATACAGTAATGTACAGCATATAATAAAGAGTACATATGCAAAATATAATTTTACAATATTTTTAATTACATAAAAGAGAGAGAGAGAGAGAAGAATAAATAAGGAAAACAGGAAACCTAACCACTCCGTTCATCCTGGATGTTCTTGCTAGTCTACAATGACGATGATAATGGTGATACGGCTGCTTGGAACACTTCAGCAAATTTGCCTTTTAGGGCACGGGGATTTGCAGCCCTGTAGCGCAAGCCCGGCTTTATTAAATGCCCAGCCGCGTTGCCACAAAACAACACAATCACACGGTCTTTAGCTGCTTTGAAGCCAGGGGCTTGCCTTTCTGATTTTGAAGTGTAAGTGTGGTTGGGCATTTTTTTCCAGAAGAGCCCAGTCTCGTCAGCATTAAAAATTTATTCCAGAAGATAGCCCTTTTCTTCTATGTTTTTCTTTAATTGTTCGGGGTAGGCTTTTGCTGCCTCTTCATTGACAGATGCAGCTTCACCAGTAGTCTGCACATTTTTGAGGTTGAAGCGGTTCCTAAAACTGTTAAGCCAACCTTGGCTGGCTTTGAATTCCTTCTCATTAGAAGGATGTCCCTCATTGGTGGGAGATTTGAACATAGAGGCTAAGAGCCTTTTCTCGCAATGTGTTGCATCGATAGGCACACGTTTACGGTTCATGTCTTCCAGCCATACATTTAATGCCTTTTCAGTCTTCACTAAAGTCTTATCATGCACCTGGCTCATTACCTTAGCAGTTATTGGAGCACTTGATGCCACGGCTTGATGAATTTCTCTCTCTTGAATCTTGATGGCATGGATGCTAGATTCGTTGCGGCCATATTTACGCGCCATGTTGGAGACCGACATACCGTCTCTCAATAAGTCCAACAAAGCCAGTTTTTCCTCCAGCATTGGAACAGATCGCTGTTTCTTCGGTTGAGCACCAGATGAAGTAGTTGGCTTGTGTTTAGGGGCCATGTTGTATGAAAAATAAGTATCTTTAAACACTAGAATCACACTCAGCACAGCGAGATGCTCACACTATGAGAGGCACGTGGGAACTGAGACCGACTGAGGGAACAGCAGATTCACATCTCCCATCTCACGCTCACTCCAGGGCATACACTCATTGAGTGGAATGGTGGGTGGAATCGCCTGCACTACCCTATTTAAATTATTTTTCTTTCTATTTGCCGAGCGTATATAGTTGAATTCACGTAAGTTAAATGGGTGTATGATGCAACTCCACTGTAATTGGTATGGAGACTGATCTATCCTTTCATCTTTGGAAGTGGTCCCTTTACACCAGGGTTGAGGACATTTGCCAGGGCAGTGTACCACAGAGAAACTTTTACTGCTGCTGCCTGAGCTGTAACTATAGATGAAGGATTTCAGTCTCCAGAGCTGCCAATCCAACACCTTTCATGAGCACCAAATTCAATCTTCCCCAGCCCTGACCCTTACAAAGCTCCCCCTCCCTAAAAACCAGGGAGAAAAGATGGGACTTGCAGTGAACCCTGAATGTCAGCAAATAGGCTATGTCAGACCAATGGTGTCAGGGCATGGGGGGAGTCAATTTCAAAGATAAGAAGCCTTAATGGAGAAGGCCCTTTTATACCAGCTGGGTTCTAGCTCAAACATTTCCACTGATCTCTATTGTGGCAGTATCTCACAAGGAAAGAGGCAGTCATTGTGATTGTGAGGCTTGATGACAGGGAGGGTAATATAACTAAACCTTGGACCTGCTTCCAGCAATTGGTAACTCTGACAATTATGTTCTCACCACAGGGTTTTGTACTTTATCTATTGAAATCGGCTAGTCTATTTCCTTAATGAGGCAGTCTGCAGCCTGAAGGCTGTGATTTATTCTACTTCCCAAATAGTTTAATTCTGCACTGGTTACTGTTGTCTGGAATATCGATCTCTCAACGAGTAATACTAATTAGAGCAAGAGCCGCAGGGACTGTTATAGTTAAGGTTACATGACAATTACCTTCTGTGTCCCGTTGTTGTTCATACATTTCTGAACTGTCCCCTTTCTGGATTAAATTTTCCATTCTTGGTCTCTGCCAAAAATGCATTATGTTGGAAAGTCTGAGCCAAAATGGTTCATCTGTTTGGAGCACGAAGATTTCCTGGTGAGAAATGGGGCTGTAAAGTGTGGGATGCACTCTTCTGGTTATAAAAAAAACTCATCCCTTTTTGTGAACAGCCCTGAAACTAAGGTTGGTAATTCAGCATGGAAATAGGCCTCTCTGTGGAGCAGTGTCTTCCTTTGTTCCAAAGGAAATTGGTTTTGAGTCTAATTTTAAGCCTTTGAAAATCATATACTGAGCAATTATGGTAGATACTTTTACTGAGCTAATAAACTGTGCACCTAAGGAAGAATCCATTGCACCAGTATGGGACACAAAGTTAGCTGGATAGCAAAGCCTAGTTTAATATTTTACAGTAGGGACACTCAGGCTGGGGAAAGGACTCCACACCTTAAAAGCTGAGGAAGGGCTCCTGGTGTTTCATAAGTTGTGCAGGGGTTTAGGGAAGGCCCCAGTGTACATTGCAAATGCAAAGCCCAAAATAAGGCTTCAGTGATGCTGTAGGTGGGTTTTCTGCACAGGGATGAATTTCTCCCTCAGAACAAATGACTTGTTTGTTGGAGTCTAGAGGCATTGAGTGAATTTCGAGTGGGGTGGCACTGGTGTAACTAAGAGCAGAAATAGGAATAGCAGGCCCCAATTCAGCTAAGCACTTAACCGCATGCTTAGTGCTTTGCAGCGTGGGTACCCTAACCCTAATGAGTTACATACTCACAAAGTGGTATAGGTCTGAGGAGATGCAAGGGCAGATGGCAGCTTTCAGAATTGCCTGAAATACAAAGTGACAGTGTGAGTCAGCATGTTTCTGGTACAGTAGTATTAGAAGCTATTGAACATTTTAAATTGGGAAAGCTTCCTAAGATAGATGCAGGATGGTCTTCTGGGAGAATGTAAGGGGTCCTTATTTAGTGGATTTCTATAGGTTAGATTGTACCACCTTTGCATGAGTGCCCCAGGGAGGGGAGGAAGAGTGACAGGAGCATTTCATCTCCCGAGATGCTGTGCCCCCCTTTGAAGGACCAGGCACATGGGGAGCAGCCATGGTGGGTTGCTGCAGTATAAAGGTTTTATTGGCCTGTCAGTGCATTATCAGGTTATTGTTATACCAATAGAATAAAAACCAGCAGGATCTTATTAAGAGGGATAAGGCAAAGATGCCACATTTATTGTAAATATACTGATAAAGCAAAAGATAAAAGTAAACAACGTTGTTTGACTACTTATTTCTTATACATACACACACACACACACACACAGAGAGAGAGAGAGAGAGGTTCATTTACACAATCATTCATTCAAGTTCTGTATAGGTGTTATAGTTACCAGCCTAGAAGTTGCTCATGCCAAGTTACTGGCCAGGTATCTTGCTCATGAGGATGGAGCCAAGTCTGTGTCAGATGCATCTGATGCTCCTGGAGGTTGGCAGCAGAACCAGAGACTCAAAATCCTCAGTCTTGAGAGTCCATTCTTATAGGATTTAATTTCTATGTTAGTTTATGGGAGCTGTTTCATCCTGCTGTTGCTGACTCAATCAGCAGATGGCACATTCCTGTCCAAAGTGGCACATTCCTGGTGGCTCCACATTGTCCGAAGTTTGTGTTTCTCATCCTTCCAGGTGATGGGGTGGATCCCAGTTTACCCTCCGGGGGTTGTCTGGTCATCCACTTGACACATTCTTCGGCCGATGGATACTCCCTTTCTAGGCTGGCACCTCCCTAACCATCCATGTATATCAAGCATTCATCAGCATACATTCCATACCTTAACCATATTTTAATTTACTGTCTCCACCACTTTCGGGGTGTGTGCTAATTCATTTGAGACTCCCGGCCCTTTAATCACAGAGGGTGGGGGGTCTGTCCTAGGAGCCCTTGAATGAAGTGAAAGTTACTTAACAGCTTATAGTGTTTGTTTACATTGTATCAATTACTTCAAGAACAAAGTCAGTTAACTTGTTTGTAAGTTTTACATAGTAGTAAAGTATCTTTCACAGGATAGATATAATCAATGGTTTCTACAGACAGTAGCTTACAAGTTTTAACAGAAGGCCCAAGAGATTTTTGTACTTGGTGAAACTGTTGGATTTTAAAGTGTGGGGGACAAATTATGAGGGGGTCACTGTCACTTGGGGGAATCACTGTTAGTACCTTCTTTTATATCCCTACATAATCCCAACTGTGTTGTGCAGGTCCCCCAAAAACTGCTTCCTCATGCTCTGACAGGCCCCAGCTCTCCATACCACCCACCTGTGGCTCTGACTCTGTAAACGTTCCTACCATATGCCTTAACTTCCTTAACCCCTGCTCTCCCAACACTTCAGTCCTGACTCCCCAGAGGATGTTTCACCCATACCCCAAACCATTGAGGCCTCAGCTCTCTGAGTTGCCTCAGGCACCAGCTCTCACTAACAATTGCCCCAAGGTTCCAATTCCCTGGTTCCTCCCACACTCCACCCCTCCCCCAGTTTACCTTTTTAAGTTGCGCAAGGGGTGGTGACATACTGGCATTTATAATAAGAAAATCAGGTATTCTGGTACTATGGCTAGGGAGCTCAAATAACACAATGACGGGTGAGATAGATAGGTAGGCTTCGAGCATGTGAAAATGGGCGTAGAAGGGAGTTAAGGAAAACTGTACAGCTTCACCTCACAAAAGGCCAAGGTAGCAGGTGTGCATCGTCTGCATGCCCAATAACCACAGAAGGCATTTAACCTCCCTGAGGCTGAATGCTTCCCAGTGCTTCCTGGGAGTAGAGTGGCTCCTTGCCCCCATTACTATGGGCTGTGCCCGAATGACACAATTGAGCCCTGCATGAATAGGGACTTGATCTAAAATATGATCATCTCTCTGTGAAGAAATGATCAGTGTGTATCTGACACACTGCTAAGCTAAAAGCTAGTTTTTCTGATCAGGTACCTGCTATTAGCTTGACTAATCTATACTGGCATTCATTTGCTGACATTAGAAAACATTAGGCAGAATCCACACAAATTCTGTATGTATAAAACTGGCAAACAGCATATATCTAGCAATTCTGTTAAGTGTAAGGTGTCAGGGTTGCTCCTATAATAATGTCAACTCCTGGCTTGAAGTGAAATGTAATAATTTGTGTAACTCCCTTGTACCTACATAATCAGTTCAATCTGGTTTTGAACTTAAAATCAATTCCCAGCTGACATGCTTGTGATCCTTTTGCACCCTTCGGCTCTTGGCAAAAATCCTGACAAACAAGGTTAAATTAGAAAAAAGATTCAAAATACCCAAGGCAACGGATTTCCAAGACATGATCTGCCAGAAAAGGGAGAAGTGTTTCTTTTTCAACTAGCAAAGTGAAGTCATTTTAGCAATGCTAACTTAATGCTCTCTAGAGTAAAAACCAACATTGACAAACTGGGAGATCACATGCAGAAATATTGCCTCTTTGACAGGCTCCTTTTTGCTAGTAAAATCAGAATAGGATGAAGAGGATTCTGAGCTTGAAGGAAAGAGAGGTACTGTGCCATTTACTGTAACTACCTGCAGCAATCAGCCACCTCTGATTAGTTGGTATGGGTATCTCTTGGATACTGTTGAGAAATAATAATCCCTCTAAGCTTAATGCAATATATTTGATCAGAAACTCCTACAATTTATTTCAAACTTTACTGATATCACTAAAAAGATGGCTCATTGGGAGATCAAATATCAACATTTATATTTCAAAGCTAATTTTGTGCTTGTGATAGGCATAGAATTCACAGCACTTGAAAATGAAGTTTTCTATCTGCAGATCAAATGATAACCTCAGCAGGGGCAACACAAGCCAAGAATATCATTTGCTATGGGGCAAGGGGCGCAGTTGCCCCTCCTTGACTTTTTCATAGATCTTTATGATCCACTTTCTGCTCCCCCCACTGGCTTTATAGGATATAATATAATCACATACGATATACTATATAGGCTGATACAATTTTGCCTAGCCAATGTGCCTCAGCTCTGATCTAGGATGAGAGGGTAGGTCATGCCTCTATGCCCATTCGGTCTCTTTGCTGAGACTGCTGTCACATGACAGTGTGGAGTTAGTCTAATGCCATTGAGACACCAGATGCAAACTACAAGGATGACCCACCATAATGCAAGCAGACCCTTTGATCTTGCAGGGGAATAGAAACTATATTATAGCATATAATTTACACAAGAAAACCTTTACACAATTCTTAAAATCACACAAACTAACATATAACTGAATTGACACAATATTAACTAACACAGTTTTCTCCCCTCTCCTCCCTCCTCATGCAAAGGACATTAGCATGAACCATAATTTAAAACAGTTCCACTAAACTAGGTGACTGGGGCATAGGCTGGCCATCTTTGCATTTACTAAATATCTGCTTGATTTCTGTTATACCTCCATTCAGATCTTGCTGGTGAGCATTTGAGTCCTTGTCCCATCACTCTTGCAAACAGAAACTTTAAGAACAAAGAACTAAGCATATTGGCCAAACTAGCAAACTGTCATGTGCCTCTAGACTTGTCAAAATATTCCTGCAGCCTCAATGAAACTATCATTTAAAACAAGTTTGGTAATTAGAGACCCACCTTGCACATCAGATAATGTTTTCCCATCCATTTCCAAAAGGAATCTCAACTAAAAATATATTCCATGGTCCCAGTTCTGCAATTGGGTCTGCACATAGAAACCTTTGCATCTGTCAATAGAGTTCCATAAAGGTGGAAGGGTCTGCCTCTTTGGATCTGATTGTAGGACTGCGGCCTATATTTGTGAGCATGTTTGAGCATTATGAAGAATTGCTGTAGGCCCTGATTCGGCTGTTCATCCTTATTCAACAAAGCAGTTAAGCACATACTTAACTTCATGACTAACTTCATATACTTAAGTGCTTCGTTGAATAAGGATGGCTTTAAGCATTTGCCTGAATATTTTCCTGAACTGGGACCATAATGAAGATGATGAAGTTTTAAAACAATTTGAAATTGTATCGCTAAATTCCCACTCATTACTTAGAAAATCTAGGATTGAAATCTGTAGCACCTGCTTTTAATATCCTAGGACATTTCATTAGTTGAAAACACAGTGGTAGTACTGTGTGTTGCAGAATACATTTTTTTCATTCATTTTTTCCCCCTCTGTTGAGATGCTTAAAGTTATAGATTGTAAAGCAGAGGCGATCCTTATAAAATGTTGTTCTCATTAAATATTTATTGATGGTTAAAGGCCTGTGTAGGAACTCTGAATTTGTTAATCATACATTATGAAACTACTCCAAACATTTAGGCAGAGGCAGTGCAGGTTTTTACAATGAAGAAGGATACAATGTATTGTAAACTCTGTGTACCATCTCTTTTATTGTAGAGGGTAAATCAGATCATCTGATATAGTCAATGCAAAACTGAACAACAAAAACAAAAAAAAATCTTGGTTTATATGCTCAATTTTCTCTCCCTTTACAGATGCCAAGTTTTGCTCTTATTTTTTCTAAGCAATATAGCATGCTATTAAATCACTAATATATGTAAAAGGAAAACCATTGTCTTAGAAAACACTGTCAAGCCCAAGGCATCAGAAGGTAAAGATGATGATTCTAAGGCTGTTTCTATCTCTCTGCATAACTCAAGTGGAGACATTTAGGACTTAAAGGTCACCATTACTGAGGGTCTGGCTTTACTTCATACATGACCAGACAGCATATGGGATTCTTGGATGATTGTAAACTAGACAGTGAAGATATTACAAATCAAATACAAAGAGGATGGAATTCTGCTGTGTTGATCTAGAAGAGACTACAGGAGGTCATGACATTTTTGCATCAGTATCAGTAATAGAGAGGATTTGTTATAGAAGAAAGCTAGTATTAAAAGCTTCCATCTGGTGAGGCTTAAAAAAAAACACACAACAACCTGCAATCTTGTGACTCGAGTGTGTGTGTGTGTGTATGAGTGAGCGCGCACACGCATACATTCACTGTGGCTAGAAGGACGTTTATAATCTTTGGTGCCCCAGGACAGTGTCTCCAGATCTAGCCAGGAGATTAACTTGGAAGAAAATCAGAATAATTCAAAGATCATTTTCATTACTTCAGAAGTTATCCAAGAGGAAATACAGTCTTTAAAATAACCGTGTCTGGATGGAAAACATAATTTCAAGATATTTGAGTAGATTCCCCCTGTCAAGTGTTAAACCCCAGCTTTATTCAGTAACAGAAGGAGTTTCACTGAAGCCAAGAAACCTTATCATTATAAGGCTTTGCCATCAGCCATCAAGATTCTGCATGGAACTAATATCAAGTCCCTACAGGAAGCTTAAAGTTTTAGTGGTACTCAGAAAAATGAGAGTGCTGAGTCATATTCATCCAACAAATCCAATGAAGTTATAACTATATCCTGTTCTGAATAAACACTGACGTAAAAGGCCAAGGTATTTATAGCAAGTAAACTCTGAGCCTGAAGGTTAAGAAGTTTATTAGCCCAGGAAATGGCTATTACTGAATTAACAGGAAACAAGTTGCAGCTGTTGTTTTTACACTCAGATGTATTTGTTTTCTCAGCCCTCTCACTCAGGATCCAGTTCTGCACTGAGGGCCCAATTCATGGTTCCGGTTGAGCTGTGCTCAGCAATTAGTGTTGCCAGACATCCGGTTTTCGACTGGAATGTCTGGTCGAAAAGGGACCCTGGCGGCTCCGGTCAGCACCGGGCTGTTAAAAGTCTGGTCGGTGGTGCTGCGGGTCTAAGGCAGGTTAGTCCCTACCTGTCCTGGCATCAGGCTGTGCCCCGGAAGTGGCCAGCAGGTCCAGCTCCTAGGCGAGGGGGCCATGGGGCTACACGTGCTGCCCCCACCCCGAGCACCAGCTCTGCACTCACATTGGCCAGGAACCATGACCAATGGGAGCTGGGGGGTGGTGCCTGCAGGCAAGAGCAGTGCACGGAGCCTCCTGGCCCCCACGCCTTGGAGCCACACCTGCTGGCTGCTTCCAGGGTGCAGCCCGGTGCCAGGACAGGCGGGGAGCCTGCCTTAGCCCCACTGCACAGTTGCCCGGGAGCTGCCTGAGGTAAGCCCACACCCCAACCCTGAGCCCCTGCCCCAGCCCTGAGTCCCCCCAAAACCCAGAGCCCCCTCCTACACCCAAACCAGCTGCCTCAACCCGCAGCCCCCTCCCACACTCCAAATCCTTTAGCCCCACCCCCCAGCCTAGAGCCCCCTCCTTCACCCCAAACCCCTCATCCCTGACCTCACCCCCTCCCACACCCCAACTCTCTGCCCCAGGCCAGAGCCCCCTCCTGCACCCTGAACCCCTCATTTTTGGAACCACCCCAGAGCCTGCACCCCAGGTTAGAGCCCTTACCCCCTCCCGCACCATATCCCCCTGCCCCAGCCCAGTGAAAGTGAGTGAGGGTGGGGGAGAGCGAGCCACAGAGGGAGGGGGAATGTAGTGAGCAGGAGGCAGGGCCTTAGGGAAGGGGCGTGGAAGGGGTGGGGCCTCAGGGAAGGGGTGGGGCTAGGGTGTTTGGTTTTGTGTGGTTAGAAAGTTGGCAACCCTATCAGCAATGGACCAGAGATAGGAACAAATGTGGCTTTATGGTTTGACCCTTGATACAATTTAGGGTAGCCTCTTTGTCCCATGGGCCCAAGGGACAGTTTAGTAGTTGGGGATAACCAGAGAGTGGTAGTGTAGAGGCCACACAAGTCTTCCAACTATGCTAAGGGCTGGGAGATAAAGTGGTATAGACATGACATATAGGACACGAAGGACCAAGAATCTGGCCCAATTTGTTTAAGTTCTTCTGCTCTGACTGGCTATTGCCCTCAGAATTCCATATGCCTATGCCCACAGTAATAAACATGGTCACCTCAGTTTCTGATCCACTCTGCACCCTAACCCCAGTCTTAGCAATCTCTCCCTTCTCCAGGCTTTTCTGATTCCTCCCCTTGCTAAGATTAATTCTCTGTAATGTTGTTAAGGCTGCACATCTTAAACCAGCTCACAAACTGAAGTTCGTGCAGAATTCAGAAGCCTGTTTGTTAAGCAATGTATCTCAATGTGAGTACACAGCACCAACACCTGTTGATTTCAAGGTGTGGTTTAATGTGTTGATTCTGACCTATAAAGCCTGAAATGATTTCGGACCTCACAACTTGAGTGGCTGGCCTCTCTCCCTATGTGATGCAGCTGTGGTTAGTAGAGACCCTCAAGGTAGAAGTCCCTTAGTTTGAAAGAGAGGTGATTATTGGTATGGCAAATGACACGAGGGCCTGTTAACCTTAGAATTCACTTCCACAGGAAGGCTGAAATAACCTGGATTTGCTGATCTTCCAGGCACACTGTGAAACCTATGTCTTTGGGCAAGCATTTGGGAAGAGTTAAGCTTTGAACAACATGATGATAAAAATGCCTGTGGCCAATCTATGCAAGCACTCCCACCATTGCTAGCAGTGATGAGTCTGACTGATCCTAAAGATTTAGGAAATCCTATTGTAAACAAGGATATTGAGGGCTATTTCCAAATAAACATTTTGAAATAGCTTCCACTGCCAGTCTGGCTATAAAGCTGTTGGGGAAAAAAAGGTTGCAAAAACAATTTTTATAGGAAATAGGAAACATTTTTCTCTACCACCTTTCTCATACTCAGAAGATGCTGAACTGTTTCTGCTCATACTTTCCTTAAAAAAAAAAAAAAAAAAAGGCTAATGGTCAAAGATGAAGACTTGGAAATTTCAGCCTGGAAGTCTCAAGTTTCAGAAAGTTATGACTGACTGAAAACAGACAGTGGCAATATGTTAAAAACATGTTGAAGTACTTATGCAAGAAGTTGGAACTGCTTTGATTGGAGCTGTGCTGGCCTATCATATGCCTTTGTACAGGATTAATGATATGTGCTATAGGTATTGAAAATCCTAATGAAAATTTTATAATACATGCCCAGGCACCAGTTTTTTTCTTATTTTCAGAATACTAAAAGCATTTTAGACAGTAATCACTCATCCAGAAAATTTTCTTTTTAATCAAATTGTTTAAGAGGTACATGAGAGCAAAATAAAACCAAAAATATCCTTGACTGTAATTTTTATATTTTTAAATAGATAATTCTAGCTATTTTCCCCAGTAGTATGAGACTACATGTGCCAAATTATAGCTAGGAATGTTCTTTTTTTAAAGACTAGTTATAGTCAAGGGCTTCTAATGATAATGATTAATCAACCTTATAGTAACTACAATTTATAAGCATGAGAACCACTGAAATAACGAATATGTTCATAGTATGTATGTAAAGGAAGAACTATATCGTTAAATCTTGTGTTTCCTTTGTGACTCTCATATTATGTAACAAAACAGAACTTTCCATTAAATGCATTACAAAAGCTATTTCTTCCTGGTGAAATAATTCTCCATAGCTGCTTTCCAAATTCACTTGTGAATGAACAAACAGCCATTCACTGCCGTGAAAGGAAGACCATTCTGGAAGTCCCCTTTTCTGTGGCTTCTGCCTTCAGTACAACTATATCATTACTATAATCTTTTCACAGTCCTAGCCCTCTTTGGCATGTGCTACCCAGTAACCTCCCATAATACAAACTGCATTGCAATTATAGTTCTTATCTAGAAAGAAAGGGTGATGGTATATGTAAAATTATCACTACAATTAACAAAAAAATTTGAAAGTTTTCACGAATACCCGCAATGTTAATATTAAGCTGAAGATGGGAGGAATTGTGGGGTGATTTCCTTGCCTTTGGAGGAGCGCATCTGAAGGACATAAATCCTTCAGATGCATAGGAGTTTATTACACACAGCGCTGGCGGAGTGTCACCTTGCTTATTAGGCTCAGAGACACTGTCAATCAATTGATTACAATAGAATATATAGATTTTCCATGGGCGGGGGAAAGTGACGGGGTAGGCAGTTCCACACCCCGGGATAGGTTTTGCAGCAAGACAAGATAGCACATTAGCCAATGGTTAAAAGGTTACATAATGTCTCCGCCCATGGTCTCAAGTTAGCAAGTTAACATTTAATTAATACTTTGATAAAATGTTATTAGTATAAACGTTATTGGTATATATTAGTATATATATGTTGAATTCTGATTTGGGGTCCATAGGAATGGAGCAACTCCTTTGATTGTCCAACAGGTACATTCCTATGGGGTTAAAGCAAAGAAGCAGTGAGAGTATATGACAATACAGATTGTCTTCTTTATGTCTTAAGGCAGGGCACTGGTCCCTGGGAAGGGAGGTGGAAGGATGCCATATCTTATACTGACATGTGCCAATTTTCATAAACTCAAGGTTGGATCTGTGGGAAGAACGTTCCCTACAGAAGAGACTGACACAATAGGAACAGGGATCCTTTGTTCAATCTGAAACATTGGATGAAACATAATTATTTAGTTATTGCTTCAACATCTGGCATTTCTACTGACCAAGCATATCTTAGCAAAGGCAATATTATCTTGTTTACCCCAGCTTTCTCTTAGCTAATCACTATTTGCTAGGCCTCTGGTCTCCAGACCAAACTCTGACTTTGGGTCTGAAAAAGAGCTGGCACAATCCATATACCAGGTTGTTATATAAAATGCACATGGATTTTAACCCTTCAGCATCCTTCTGTCAAATCAATCCTGCCTGGAATTACTTCTGTCTTCTGGGAAATCCACTAGTTCTTAAGGAAAGAACGTTGCACAGAGGTGCATGTGATTAGCTACCACTAGTCTCCATCCACCTATTGGGTACCTACATCTCTCCCTTAAAATCTGCAGAACCCCGGGTGCATAGTGTTTACACAGAAGGGAATCTGTGGACTCCCAGAAAAAAGAGAGCACTTCACAACTCCTTTCCTCTTCCATGATGTGGTCTTCCTTTCCGCAAGGATTTCTGCTTTATTGCTTCCGCATGCACAGTGCAGCAGAGAGCAGCACTGGACTCCATCCTTGGCAGCTTTGAGGTGGGGTGCTGTAATTTGCTGTAGCTGCATATATGCTCACTGAGCACCCCTCAAAGCTCTGCTGTGGATGCCAGGTTATTCAATGAAATCCTTCTCTGCTCTTCTGGAGCCCCTACTGGAATTTGCATACATACAGACTAAAACACTGGAACAGCTGCCTCTACATGGATCCTTCATCTGGAGCTAGAGTATTCTCATAAATTAGCATTCGCGAATGGTGCAAGGAATTAGAATGAAGGTACATTCATTATACTCTGATCTTATTTTTGTCAGGGGAGCAGTGTCCTAGTGATCCAGTGGAAGAACTGTGTCTCTAGGCCCCATGATTCTAGAATATTGAGTACACTTAGGGTTGCCAGGTGTCCCTCACCCCCTCCCACACCCCTGTCCCAGCCTGGAGCCCGCTCCTGCACCCCAAACCCCTCATCTCTGGACCCACCCCAGAGCCTGTACGTGTAGCCAGAGCCCTCACTGCCACCCCCTGCCCCGCACCCTAACCCCCTTCCCCAACCTGGTGAAAATGAGCGAGTGAGTGAGGGTGGGGGATGCAGTGAGCAGGAAAAGGGGCGGGGCAGGAGGCAGGGAAAGGGTGTTCGGTTTTCTGAAAATAGAAAGTTGGCAACCCAAAGTACACTGCAGCTTTGGAAAACTTTATAATCTGCATCCTGGTTAATAAGTTAAGAATGAATGTTGAAAGCTAACACATCTGAGTCACACTGGATACAGTTTTATTTACTTTTGAACACAGCTGAAGTGTTCAGTTGCAAGTTCAGGGCCTGCTCCAACTTCCATTGAAATCAATGGGAGAATTTCTTAGAAATTGGGTCAGGCCCTTATCATTAATAAAGGTTTACATTACTTCTGAAATTTGCAATGATGCTAGCACTAATATAACAAGGAGATTGAATTGCAGTACACACAGAGAAGTTATTCTGATCCATTTGTCCTCTGCAGGTACAACTAAAACAGGATTTGATTTGCTAAAGACAGCAGTTTTATATTAGTATATCTATAGTTTTTAACGTATGGTAGAGGGTGAACCTGGTTTCCCCTAGTGGAAACTATGTCATAAATATGAATGATCTTTTAATGTGGGAGTTATTGACTTGACTTCATAGATAAGGGAATCCAAATCAGTGGAGTTACCTTAGCAGTGATTTGGCCCAAATGCTTTAACATATGAGGAATATTTGTTGTTTGTGTCTCAGCGTATAAACTTTTGAACTATATTATGTGTTCTCAGAGCCTGTATTAGCCCTTCAGCAGAACCAGGTGTATAATGCATAGCTACCCTGTTCATACTGATATTGTCTAACCCTATATAGTTTAGGGAAACTGTTTCAAATCTGTTATTAATATTTTATTTTATGTCAAACTGACATAATTTAAATGGCTTCCAGCAGAGCACTGCTTTTACATTTCTGTTGTGTGTTTTCTCTTTCATTGTTCAGACCTGGGAGCTTAATTCAGAATGACTGAAGCATTTGTACAAGTCAAATGCCAGGAAAAAAGGAATAAAACACCAATCAGGAAGCTATCTGAACAGGGAATTCACTTCAAACAGAAATCTCCCTCCCAGTTATAAAATGAAAGTTTTTTATATACATCTTTTTTCTACTTCACACTGCATTAGCTGTCACCAACAATAGCTTGGCTTGTTGTTCCAGTGCCAACATTTAAAGTGGGTTTTAAAGTCTGTTCTCCATCCTGAATAAACACCACACATACAGAACCTTTAATGAAGATTAGATTTTTTAAAAAATGCAATAGGGAGATGTCACCATGGAGATCAGTCCACACTAAGGCCATCCAATTTGCCAATTTGTCTCCTCTAATTCAGGATGACTGTTCTTCTGGAAAAGAAAAAGTGTGGAGGTGTGTGACTGTGTCCATGCGCATATGTAACTGTGATTATAAGAAGCAATCAGAAAACAAGATTTGGGAAGATCCAAAAAATCATTCATTCATTCATAAGAATGTCATTATGAATTGCAATCACTAAAGGAAAAATCGCACCCCAACTTCAGCTGTCATAAATATCCTCCCATCCTTAGGCAGCAGAACCCATGCAGAAGGGAGAGGGCTGATTTGGGGTGATGATGTAGAGCATGCACCCACTGCATGGCTCCCACAGGGCAAGGGCAGGTGGGGGCTTTGCATAATTAGGCCAGGAGACTGGTGTCTGGTCTATGGATCCTGTGGTCCTCCTCCCATACTAGGGCTGTGTTAGGGGCAAGCAAGAGTACTTTTTCCATAAGGCTGAAGAATATTCTGCAGAGTGGCTCCTGGCAGGATTGGGAGGGAAGATGTCACAGACAGCTGCAGCGGCACAGGAACCAGCAAACAGAGCTGTAAACAGGGGAGTTTCAGTGGGAGTTCTGTTGGAGAAGGTTTTTGTATTTTGTGTATTGTATTTTGTAGTTATATGTGGCTGGTTATATGGAGGCTGGTAGGGGCAATGTGCTGGGAGAGAAGCTGAGCCCTGATTAGGGGGCGGGGCTTCTCTGCGTAGGGGTCCTATAAAGGTAGCCAGCCAGTCAGGCAGCGAAACAGACAGCTGCAGCAGCACAGGAGCCAGCAAACAGAGCTGTAAACAGGAGAGTTTGCAGGGGAGAGCTAGGCAGAGGAATAGACAGGCTAGTGAAGGGAGTGGGTGGTGTTCTGCCGGTGTTCTGGTGCCCGTTGGGGGGTTATTTTGCTGTGGGTGGCTGTGGTTTGGTTTGGTTTGGTTTGTGTTTCCCGGACTAACAGGTTTTAGGTAGGAAGGTTATGACCGATACAGAGGCAGCAGTGGAAGACACAATGAGGATGACTGGATGTGGAAGCTGCGGCATGTACATGATCCTGGAGGGGGTACCTGAAAAGAGTTTCCTCTGCATGAAGTGCTGCCTGATAGAGCTGATGGAAGAAAAGATCCGAGGATTGGAGATGCAGGTGGAAACTCTGGTTGAGTTTAGGTTCGAGCAGATGATGGAGCAAAGACATGAGGAGGCTGAATGGAAAAGCTCAGACTTGCAGATGGAAGCAGGACCAAAGAACTCTGAGGGGAGACTGCTGGGTGAGGAAAGTGGACAGTGGAAGCATGTGACTAAGAACCAGGCAGAGGAAAAGACGGGCTAGTGAAGGAGAAATAGAGCTCAGGAACAGGTTTGCGGAGTTGGAAAATGAAGAAGGGGCACAGCAGGTGGTTGCTGAAGGTGAGAGGGCAAGGAAGAAGAGAAGAGCAGCTAGTCCTATAGGAAGTGGGGAAGAGTCAATGGAGATAACAACACCAAATATGAGCCCCAGGAGGATACGGGATGGGTTGCGGAGGATTGCACGGGACAATAGAAATCGAGAGGACTTGCAGCCAGAGGAGACAGGGGATAGACCGGAGAATCGCACCATCACCAGGAAAAGGCAGGTCTACGTGATTGGGAACTCCTTACTGACAAGAACAGACAGGCCTGTAACTAGAGCTGATCCGGAGAACAGAAGGGTGTGCTGTCTGCCAGGTGCTAAGATACGGGATGTGGACCTGAGGCCGAAAAGGATCCTAACAGGAGCGGGAAAGAATCCGCTGATTGTCCTTCATGTGGAAACAAATGATACAGGTAGATTCTCGCTGGAACGTATCCAGGGAGACTATGCCAGGCTGGGGAAGACGCTTAAGGAAATCGAGGCTCAGGTGATCTTCAGTGGGATTCTGCCTGTTCCTAGAGAAGGGCAACAAAGGTGTGACAAGATTATGGCGATCAACAGATGGCTCAGGCAGTGGTGCTATAAGGAGGGCTTTGGGATGTATGGCCACTGGGAAGCATTCATGGACAGAGGACTGTTCTCTCGGGATGGACTTCACCTGAGTAAGGAAGGAAATAGACTTCTAGGATGGAGGCTGGCACAACTGATTGAGAGCTTTAAACTAGGAATTTGGGGGAGATGGTTGGGAGATGTCCAGGTAATCTTCACCCTGGAATTTATCATTGAGAGAGAAGAAAACTAAGTAAGAAAGGATACAGCCGTGGGTATGAGAATGAACATAAGGAGGAAGGGTAGTGTAGATACCAGTCTAATAGGTGATACTGGTGGTAGAATGTCTGTGCCTTATCGGGTAAAGAATGTCAATGAAGCCAAACAGCAAAAATTAAGATGTTTGTACACTAATGCGAGAAGCCTAGGTAACAAAATGGAGGAACTAGAGCTACTGGTACAGGAATTGAAACCAGATATTATAGGTTAACAGAAACATGGTGGAATAGTAGTCATGACTGGAGTACAGGTATTGTGCTGTTTAGGAAAGACAGAAATAAAGGCAAAGGTGGTGGAGTAGCATTGTATATCAATGATGAGGTAGACTATAAAGAAATAAGAAGTGATGGAATGGATAAGACAGAGTCTGTCTGGGCAAAAATCACATTGGGAAAGAAAGCTACTAGAGCCTCCCCAGAGATAGTGCTTGGGGTGTGCTACAGACCACCGGGATCTGATTTGGATATGGATAGAGACCTCTTTAATGTTTTTAATGAAGTAAACACTAATGGGAATTGTGTGATTATGGGAGACTTTAACTTCCCAGATATAGACTGGAGGACAAGTGCTAGTAATAATAATAGGGCTCAGATTTTCCTGGATGCGATAGCTGATGGATTTCTTCACCAAGTAGTTGAAGAACCAACAAGAGGGGATGCCATTTTAGATTTGTTGAGTAGTGAGGACCTCATAGAAGAAATGGTTGTAGGGGACAACCTTGGTTCGAGTGATCATGAGCTAATTCAGTTCAAACTAGATGGAAGGATAAACAAAAATAGATCTGGGACTAGGGTTTTTGATTTCAAAAGGGCTAACTTTAAAGGATTAAGGAAATTAGTTAGGGAAGTGGATTGGACTGAAGAACTTGTGGATCTAAAGGCAGAGGAGGCCTGGAATTACTTCAAGTCAAAGTTGCAGAAACTATCAGAAACCTGCATCCCAAGAAAGGGGAAAAAAATCATAGGCAGGAGTTGTAGACCAAGCTGGATGAGCAAGCATCTCAGAGAGGTGATTAAGAAAAAGCAGAAAGCCTACAAGGAGTGGAAGATGGGAGGGATCAGCAAGGAAAGCTACCTTATTGAGGTCAGAACATGTAGGGATAAAGTGAGAAAGGCCAAAAGCCATGTAGAGTTGGACCTCGCAAAGGGAATTAAAACCAATAGTAAAAGGTTCTACAGCCATATAAATAAGAAGAAAACAAAGAAAGAAGAAGTGGGACCGCTAAACACTGAGGATGGAGTGGAGGTTAAGGATAAATTAGGCATGGCCCAATATCTAAACAAATACTTTGCCTCAGTCTTTAATGAGGCTAATGAGGAGCTTAGGGATAATGGTAGGATGACAAATGGGAATGAGGATATGGAGGTAGATATTACCACATCCGAGGTAGAAGCCAAACTCGAACAGCTTAATAGGACTAAATTGGGGGGCCCAGATAATCTTCATCCAAGAATATTAAAGGAACTGGCACATGAAATTTCAAATCCATTAGCAAGAATTTTTAATGAATCCGTAAACTCAGAGGTTGTACCGTACGACTGGAGAATTGCTAACATAGTTCCTATTTTTAAGAAAAGAAAAAAAAGTGATCTGAGTAACTATAGGCCTGTTAGTTTGACATCTGTAGTATGCAAGGTCTTGGAAAATTTTTTGAAGGAGAAATTAGTTAAGGGACATTGAGGTCAATGGTAATTGGGACAAAATACAACATGGTTTTACAAAAGGTAGATCGTGCCAAACCAACCTGATCGCCTTCTTTGAGAAGGTAACAGATTTTTTAGACAAAGGAAATGCAGTGGATCTAATTTACTTCGATTTCAGTAAGGCATTTGATACGGTTCCACATGGGGAATTATTAGCTAAATTGGAAAAGATGGGGCTCAATATGAAAATTGAAAGGTGGATAAGGAACTGGTTAAAGGGGAGACTACAACGGGTCATACTGAAAGGTGAACTGTCAGGCTGGAAGGAGGTTACTTGTGGAGTTCCTCAGGGATCGGTTTTGGGACCAATCTTATTTAATCTTTTTATTACTGATCTTGGCACAAAAAGTGGGAATGTGCTAATAAAGTTTGCGGATGACACAAAGCTGGGAGGTATTGCTAATACAGAGAAGGATCGGGATATCGTAGCGGAAGATCTGGATGACCTTGAAACTGGAGTAAGAGTAATAGGATGAAATTTAATAGTGAAAAGTGCAAGGTCATGCATTTAGGGATTAATAACAAGAATTTTGGTTATAAATTGGGGACACATCAGTTGGAAGTAACAGAGGAGGAGAAGGACCTTGGAGTATTGGTTGATCACAGGATGACCGTGAGCTGCCAATGTGATATGGCTGTGAAAAAAGCTAATGCGGTCTTGGGATGCATCAGGCTAGGTATTTCCAGTAAAGATAAGGAGGTGTTAGTACCGTTATACAAGGCACTGGTGAGACCTCATCTGGAATAGTGTGTGCAGTTCTGGTCTCCCATGTTTAAGAAGGATGAATTCAAACTGGAACAGGTACAGAGAAGGGCTACTAGGATGATCCGAGGAATGGAAAACCTGTCTTAA
This sequence comes from Emys orbicularis, assembly GCF_028017835.1. NCBI lineage: Eukaryota > Metazoa > Chordata > Testudines > Emydidae > Emys > Emys orbicularis. The sequence continues at coordinate 199,288,939 of NC_088684.1, forward strand.
GAAAGGAGACTCAAAGAGCTTGGCTTGTTTAGCCTAACCAAAAGAAGGCTGAGAGAAGATATGATTGCTCTTTATAAATATATCAGAGGGATAAATATCAGGGAGGGAGAGGAATTATTTAAGCTCAGTACCAATGTGGACACAAGGACAAATGGATATAAACTGGACATTAGGAAGTTTAGACTTGAAATTAGACTAAGGTTTCTAACTATTAGAGGAGTGAAGTTCTGGAACAGCCTTCCAAGGGGAGTAGTGGGGGCAAAAGACATATCTGGCTTCAAGACTAAGCTTGATAAGTTTTTGGAGGGGATGGTATGATAGGATAGCCTAATTTTGGCAATTAATTGATCTTTGATTATTAGCAGGTAAATATGCCCAATGGTCTGTGATGGGATGTTAGATGGGGTGGGATCTGAGTTACTACAGAGAATTCTTTCCTGGGTGCTGGCTGGTGAGTCTTGCCCACATGCTCAGGGTTTAACTGATTGCCATATTTGGGGTCGGGAAGGAATTTTCCTCCAGGGCAGATTGGCAGAGGCCCTGGAGGTTTTTCGCCTTCCTCTGCAGCGTGGGGCATGGGTCACTTGCTGGAGGATTCTCTGCACCTCACGATTTGAGGACTTCAATAACTCAGACATAGGTTAGGGGTTTGTTACAGGAGTGGGTGAGTGAGATTCTGTGGCCTGCGTTGTGCAGGAGGTCAAACTAGATGATCATAATGGTCCCTTCTGACCTTAAAGTCTATGAGTCTGAGTCTTTCCTCTCACCACTTTCCCCCTGTGTCTCTCTGCAGGGTCCAGACCAGCTGCTCATGCTGGGTTCTGTGAAGATTTGGCTTTAAACACCTAATCATGCAGCCTCTTCTCATGTGAATAATGACTGCAGCATCAGACCACTAGTGAGGAATGAAATGTGCATGTGTTAATTCTCAGAATAAGCTACTGTACAATGCATTTCTATTCATGGGAATGAATGAGGTTCTATTGTGAGTTACAGTGAGTAATGAATGAGGTTCTATTGTGAGTCAGGTAAAATGGGGTAAGCAGTGTAAACACTATGTGTGTGATCCTGCCAAGTGTGTGATCAGCAAGAAGCAGCAACCTCATTTCTCATCAAGATTCATGAAACTGCAATTCCCATTGAAAGAGGCACTCAGCATGTTGCAGAGATGAGTCCATAACATATGGTAGAAAATTTATTTATTGTTTTCAGTCACAATACGTGCAATCCCCATGATAGCAGTAATCAATTCAGATGTACAAGGAGGTTTAGCTTTTGGTTTACCTTAGCCACTTGCAGAGTGCAAGTTGTCCCTTTCCTGATACAGATTTCTAATTAAACATGTGACCTATCAGTCTATTTCATCCTCAGTGCCAAACCTGTTATCTGCAGGGCCCTGCAATGCACTTTCACCTTCACCAAGAGAGGTAAGCATTTCTTTCATAGACTTTCTTGATCTTGAATCAATGAAATCAGTGAGAGTTTTCTCACCATCTTGAATAGGAACAGGATGGCCCTTTGATCTCCACTGGTTCCTTCCCTCCCCCACATCTTTTCATCCTCCCTCAGCTGTTCCCAGTACTGATCCTCCCCATTTTCCTTCACAATGTGTTCTTTCTGTCTCTCTCTCTCTCTCTCATCCTACTGCTTCCTTCGCTTGCAAATCATGTTAAACTTCTTTGCTTAAGACTGCTTACATTTTGCTTGTCTATCATATTAAAAATTCTTCTGTCTCATCCCATACTCTGTTCCTGTGTGAGAAAAAGTGACTGAATGTTGGGCACAGTTCTGTAAGGTGGGGAGCACCTCTTACAAAATGCAGAGGACACTCAACTCCCATCAGAGTATATGGGAGTTAAGAATGTTCTGTGCCTCCCAGGATCAAGCCCATTATTTCTGATGACTGTCGGGCCCAGGTCTTATTTCTATCCCTAACTCAAGGCAGTGATTGAGGTTGGTTCTTAAGCCACATTAATATTTCATTCAAGGGATAGGGGGCATGGGTCAGCATTCATGTCGCACTCCCTGTCAGTACCCAGCCCGGGGAAGCTGATGATCCAACCAGCAGACCAAATTTGGTGATGAATCCTGGTCACGTGGCACCTGAGGAACATTGAGCATATGTTAAGATTCAAGAGATGGAAGAGAAAACAAAAAAATGAAACCCATGAGGTAACACCAGAAGTTTGAAAGCCCTACTCACAGGTAGATTCTTAACACACAGAAAACACTGCGGTAATCCTGAGCTTGTTTTAGATCAGTGGTTCTCAAACTGTGGATCGGGACCCCGAAGTGGGCCATTTTAATGGGGTCGCCAGGGCTGGCTTAGACTTACTGAGGTCTGGGGCTGAAGCCTGAGCCACACTGCCTGGGGCCGAAGCCGAAGCCCGAGGGCTTCAGCCCTGGGCAACAGGGCTCAGGTTATAGGCCCCCTGCCTGGGGCTGAAGCCCTTGGGTTTCGGCTTTGGCCGCCCCTGCACTTGGGCTTTGGCCCCACTACCCGAGGCGATGGGGCTCAGGCAGGCTCAGGTTTCAGTCCCCACTCCTGGGATCATGTAGTAATTTTTGTTGTCAGAAGGGGATCGCGGTGCAATGAAGTTTGAAAACCCCTATTTTAAATATTGTGCAGTAAGTAGATGTGCATAAATATATAGAAGACTGCCCTTTCCACCAGCTATATGGCATTGAGAATGTGATATTTATCTTCTAATAGTTGATTTGTACTTTCAACTTCCTTACAAAACTTGTAGTGGCTGGAAATAACCCTGCTGAAAAATATATTGCTAAACTAATGATTGTCAAGTGGTCATTTTTAATAACATTGAGTAATTGTTTCATTTTCAACATAGCTACAATTAACAAGACACCAGGAGAATATTTAAGGGTATCTTCAGATGACTGCATTATTAATTGTATTCCTCTGGATGTGAAATCAAGAAACATTAAGGGTAAGATGACAAGGAGATGAAATGGGTGACTATGACAAAAATTTATTCTTTAAAAATAGACAGAAGTTCAACAACTGCCGCTCAGTCTTATCATTTCATATTAGTGTACACTCATCAAAACAAAGCAATACAGTGCCAGCATTTGATGGCATTGCTCTCTCTTAGAAGTTCAAAGATGTGGGAAAAAAAATTCTAGGTTCCCAAGCAACAGCATGTTAAATGGAATTGTTATTAAAAGCATCTATACAGTGATTGAATATCACAGTGATTTACAAGCCATACAATGAGACATACAAGCTCTCAAGTAGCGAGATCGAACAATAATAGAAACCAATTACTCATAGCAGCCAAAGAAGTGTGCTGTTTATGAAAACACAGCACAGTATATTATATGGGCCAGATTCACTCTTGCATAAGTGGATTCAACACCAGCTGAAGCTGAGTCCACTTACAAAGGGCTGGATTTGGTCCAAAGTCTGTAAGTACAATATAATGAAAATGTAGGACCTGATTCTTCAAATACTTACCACAGAGCACAGATGCTTACTACCATGAGTAGTCCCATTGTCTTCAGGCCCTGTTTTGGTATGATGGCTTTCAGACAAACTGTATCCCTAAATTTCTTTCAAATATTAGATGATATCAGAGGTAGAAGTACAGACAAGGGAAAAGAGAGATGTTTTCACATGAATTAAAGTATCAGTACAGGTGGAGAGTCAGTGAGGTGGAGAAATATTAGATAGGTATTCTAGCTAGGAGTAGAGCCAGATGAGTAGGGTCCCTTCCCGCCTCGTCCCCCACTCACTCCTCTCCACCCTCTCCCTCCCATCCGCCGGAGCCCCTAGAGCCCCATCTCACTTGTGGCTGGAGGAGCTCCAGCCAAACCACCCTGGACAGCCGACCGCCCCCAATGCCAGGTCGCCTGCCGGCCCCAGCTGCCTGCTGGCCTCCAGCTGGAGCTGAGCTCCTGCTAGCTTGGGGGAGAGGATGGGGCCAGGGCCTGGATTAGGAGAGGCTTAGCCTCCCCTGGCCTATTATACCCACCGCCCATGCATTCCAGCTACTGATGAATCACATGTCCTTCAATGAATACAATCCATGAAGGAATAATCCCCGAATCATGCAGTGGTATTTGTTCCTGCAACCATGTTGCTTTGAAGTACTGCATTGAGCTGGTAAAGATCATAAAAATGCAGACTTCTCTTCACAAGTCGGGGGGGGAGGTCAACATAATTAGAGCCAGTGACTCTGAAACTGAGGGGGAAGGGGTTTGATGGGGTCTAACTCCCCCCCCCACCCCCTTACCACTGCCAACTGCTGTCAAATGAAGCTCATAAAAGCTATATTTAGAGTTATGCAGGAGCAGACATTAATCTCATCTTTCGTTTCCCAGAATTTGCAAAGTAATTTACTTTAGATGCTGATGCCCACGTACTCATCATCCTGTCCCTGCTGAAGAAAACACAGAGAGGTTTGTTGCTTGTATATGTCAGATGGTGTCACACAAAGACCGGGAGAAAATATGGAGCAGCAAGAATGAAAATTACTAGTGAAGGAATAATTAAAAACAGAAACGTTGCTGCCAGTGCTTTGGGAGGCTCTTGATAGTTGTTCATATTGATTACAAAAACCACATCAGATTTCAGTATGATGAAACACTCGTGGGTTTAACACTGAGTACAATTGTGTACTAGCCCGTGGGGTGAACTGTATGACGCAAAAGGCCCTTTCCATCCCTGTCAGTTATGATCATATGTTAAACATGATGGGATCAACAAGCAAAATATATGGGAAACTGTAGTGTCATTACGGATTTATTAATTTACTATTATTATTTATACATTATCTAAAACAAACGAGACACTTTATTATACATTTTGAAAGGACATGGCACTTTCCCTAAAAAAATAGATCAGGCAATGCAGCAAGGAAGACAAAAACAAAAGTAGTAGGTGCAAGGCTAGAGGAAGGAAATATGAAGACTTTATGTATTAATCATTTGGCAAAAATGATCAGAAGATGATTAGCCCATATCATCCCATCGATTTTTCTTTTTTTAAGCTGAACTCTTCATTGAGTTATGTTATGTAACTAATTTCTAAGCAAAATACAGTGGGGAGTTCTGATTTTTTTTTTAAATGACATGAAATGACCCATTATCACTATTTATTATTTGTTCTGCATTATATAAAACATAAAGACATCCCTGCCCTGAAGATCTTACAATCTAAAAGACAGACACAGAAGAGACAAGATGCATGGAAAGCCCAGGAGTGTGATGTAAGTTAGGTGCTTGTTTCGGGAACAACTCCCTTCCCCTGTCCAATGAGGGAAAAAATGGGATACATATTGTCCCTCCCCCTTTATCATAACTTCCATGAATGCTGCAGAAATTGTGTGCACTGGCATCAAAGGGAGAATATTCAAGTATGTTTTGTGTCCACTTTTCCTATTAGTGTAAAAAGAAAAATTGTCAACTGAAGAATGTTTTAAAAACCTTCAAAGTATATCCAGCTGTCTGGGTACAAAAGAAAGGAGGAAGGAGAGAGTTGCTATTTCCTCACAGACTCTGTCAACATTACATGAAAAATGCTGCAAGAAACCACTGGAATGCAAAGAAAACCTTCTGCTTGCAACATTTTTGAGTCTATAATACCTTGCCAACAGTTGTCCCAAGTGTTTTACAAACATTGGTTGTATCAGCTGATAGCAGAAAATAAGTCTTTAGCTCAGCTGAGGCTGAGCTGGTGCACTGTAGAATGATTTCTCCCCAGTGTGGACAGGAAGTTGCAAGCATGGAAGCTGTACAAATGTACTGCCTCAGATTTAAGAATTACCCCCCAATCCTATTTCCAACAAGAGCAGCGAGGATTATGGGGAAAGTGCTTCAGAAGTCCCAGAATGCACAGATATAACAGCGACTGCAAGAGAAGGTGTGTGAGAAAAATCACTTTTTGTATGAAAAGGAGAGTTGGATTTTAAAAAATGGGTTTCCACACTAGCAGGTGTTGAATAAATTTCCAAGGGCACTGTGCATGTGCAAAGATGTTTTAACCTACTCAAGCTATTATGATAAGATTTGAAATAGTTTAGACCTTTGTTTTATATAACACTTGCGAAATAAATGAAAAAAACAGGCCTTTCTGTAAACAAGACTAGTTCTTTGGTCCAGATTTTGTTCTCTAAATAAGCATATTCAATTGTATAACTTACAGATTTTGATGGCTATTTCTTTTCCAGAGATCGTATGTGGTAACAGATGATATTTTCTTATGACACACACAATATGTTTGGAATTCCACTTTGTCATAAATTCCACTTTTAAAAAATAAAGGGAAAATGTTTTCTAAAATCTATATTATACCACAAGATAATGGCTGTGTGCACAAACATACCTATATATACATAGGTATGCATGTGTAACCTATGCCTGCTTGGTGTGGTGCTCTGTTCCCCTCTAGTGGCACCTAGCTTAGCTAGAGATTAATGAATCTGCTACAGCCTTAGTTACAGGGATGCTGGAACAATTTGTATAGTGGGGGCACTGAGAGCCTGTATATGATGGAAACCACTTCAAGCCAGGGGGTGCGGCATATCCCCTAGTTGCAGCACCTATGCTTACCTAAGAGCCAGCTAGCTTTTTAGCTCATGCAGTAGAGGCTCATACACTAAGCTTCAGAGGTCCTAGGTTCAGTCCTGTCCGTAGATGAACAGGGTCTATTGGTGTTACACATGCATGTGTATGTGTACACATACATACAAACTAGCACCCCTAGCCGGAATAGACTTACATTCATTCTTAATTTTCTGCGCTCTGAATATTCCCATTGAAGGCAGTAAATCTATGCAGGATTGGGGTCATGGACTAGAACCTTGATAAACTGCATACTTCATAATTACTTCCAAAACTGGTGGTTTATCTACTTACTAGGAAATATTTAATAGGAGATTGCTGTAATGAGATCTAGATGTCCACATTTTAATAAGATATTCTACAGTACCTTTACTTAGAGTGTAAGCTCTCCAGGGCAAGGACTGTCTTTCTGTAATGTGTTTGTTCAGTGCCCACCAGAATGGTGCCCCTGATCCATGATTGGGATCCCTTGGGACTATCACAATATAAATAATTCGTAGTTGTATATTATGAAGTGTTATAAAATCAACAATGTCAAAATAAATATAGAGTACATTTTGCGATGCACTCTTAATTTTTGTTGTTTATTCATTTACACCTCTTAATTTTAAGCATGTACTTAAGTGCTTGCCTGAATAGGTACTGATTTAGTCACATGCTTAAGTATACCAGGGCCTTTCAGTTAAACCTCTGAGGTGGTGAACTCCTCTTCAGAAGTGCGGAGTGTACTAATCTTCCATGCACATCAGTGGGATTTGAGGGCACACTTCACTTTGCAGGGTCAAGCCATTAATTCCTCATTTGCATAATTCAATCAGTTATTCATAATAGGCAATCCTGTCATTACTTAAAATTGTTGAGGTTATATAATCTGTATATGTGCATAAATATATTCACACACAAGTAGAATCTTGCTGATCTGCACTATTTTATACAGTTAAGCTGACACACTGTCTCCAAGATATGTTTTCCATTTCCAATACTAAGCAACTGGGATTTGGCAGGCAGTCTCTTTTTCCACACAAAGCTGTAACACAGTTTGAATATAATAAATAAACAAACCAGAATATATTATCTGAAACCTGTTATGGGCTGCTGCTGCCTGTCTATAAAAAAGAAACATATATGTGAAACTAAACAGTGAGCCAAGAGGAACAAAAAATGGAGATTGGGGTAGGCAAAAATGCTCAGCCAAGACTATTAAACTAAGAAGCATACAGTGAATTAGGCAAATGCCAGTACCACCATCTGTTCATACATGTGTGCCTGTTTCACATATGTGTAGATGCTGTAGGTGCTTTTTTCTTTTTTGGTTTGAGTGTGTGACAGCCTGGTGAAAGCTGGCAGATCAACTGACTGTTAGAAATAGTTGAGTGTGCAGGCAGCCCGCCCCCCTGATCTTGTCATGCAAAATGTATTCCTTCTTCATCCGAGGCCAGGGGGACACACATTTCACAGCAGCAAAGGAAGAATAAAATGCAAGGAGGAAATTACAAACTGAGGGGGAAGAAGATTAAAGGCTGCTTTTCCTCATCCCCCCCCCGCACAGGAAGAGTTCTTTGTTATATTTATAAAATTGATTAGATAAGTGTGGATTTGTGACTATGGATTGGAGAAAGGCTGCTGCTGTCATCATTTTGGTGGATGGGCTATGAATGAAAGCTGAATATCAATGTATTGAGCAAAGGAAGGGTACAGCCTTTACCATTTACGTGCATGTTTATCAGGGTCAGGGATTAGTTCTGTACGGTTTTTCTCATTCTCTCCTGATGATTGCAGCAAGCTGGAGGGTTCGGATGACACTGGTGAAGGAATTGATCATTTACTGCCTATACTTTGGATTTTCTTTCTCCTCGGTGGTTCTGGTTATTATGTAAAATAATTTGGGAGAGAATTTCTCCCTATTGCAGAGAGACAGAGGCAGCAGGAAGGAGCTGAGTTTTGCAGCCTTGGGTGTTGTTCGCAGCAACAGCCTGATTTATTTTTCGGAGGGGTTGGGGAGCTGAGGGGGAGAAGATGAAGAACTCCGATGGGTTTTTTAGAGGTGTGATCAAGGCTCAGTGGATTTAAAGTGGCTCTCTCTCAGAAGAGGTGCCCAGCTGTCCTGGCAACGATTGATGGGCGGGCGGCTTTTTCACTGTGCCAGCCCTTGCTTCCTCGCGATCGTGCCGTTTCGTGCAAAAAGGGGAGGAAACTGTGCCCATCTTGTCTTAATGTTCAGCGGGGCGTGGCGCGCCTCTTCTCCCAGCCCTGTTCTATGGCAGGCGGCAGCAGCCTGCTTCCTTATTTTTAAAGTTGGTATTTTCTGCCTCTTAGAAGTGGGGGCAGGGGCACAGCTACCCTGATACCTTCCAGCTGTGCCGGCAGCCGTGTTAAGTGCTAGGCAAGCCGCCCCCCACCGCATTATTATCAAGACAAGGCGCGTTTTGCCCCAGCCCTTGGCGTAGTACTGGCGCTGCAGCAGGGAGCGCGTTGCTGTTCTCGGGGCGGGCGCGTGTCCCCGGCGGCTCGCCGTGCAGCAGGGGGCGGGCCGGGGGCAGGCTGTCATGGGAGAGAGCATGTCCAAGCGACTGAAGCTGCAGCTGGGGGGCGAGGCGGAGATGGAGGAGCGGGCGTTCAGCAACCCCTATCCGGACTACCAGCTCCACGGAGCCGCCGCCGCCGCCTCCTCGAGCCCAAGCGAGGCCGCGGAGACCCAGCGGGACCCGGCGCCCTCCCCAGTCGGGGAAGAGCCTGAGTCCCTCCCCTTCGGCCCGGACGGGAAGGTGAGCAAGCAAGCGCGCGCTGGGCCCGGGGGGGCGCCGCCTCCTAGCATTCGAGAACGCTCCGGGCTGCCGTCCAGCGTTCTAGAACCCCGCCGGGCTTTGGAACGTTCAGCCTCCTTCCCCCGCCTTAGGGGGCCCGGCCCGGCCCGGCGAGGGGGGTGCTCTGCTGGTGCTGCTTGGTGGCCGGGCTGAGGGTGGGTCGGAGGGGGCAGCGCCTGGAGGGAGGGAAGGCGCGTGGCCACATGGGGTGCAACCGGGTGGTTATTGACAAAGGTTAGCGTGGCTCAAACCTTTCCCCTACACGCCACGCCCACCAGCTATAGCGCTGGGCTCTCATCCGCCTTGCCAGGGCCTCCTCCCACAGCACTAGGTGCTCCCTTCTCTTTCGCTCCATTGCATGCCACCCATGCGCTGCTCTGTACCCTGCACTCCCCACAGCCACCCCATTATGCCTCCCACCCGCTCTGCCACACTCACATGGCACCGACTCCTCTGAGCCCCCACGCAGCACATTGAACCCTTCTGCTCCCTGCACACTGTCATTGATCTGTATTTTACAGTAGTGCTCGTAGGCCCCCCCCCCCCCCCGCCCATAGGCCATCCCTACAAACCCACAGGTCCTCTCCCTGGCCTTTATACCCCCACCTTACTTGCATTAGCCTGGGACACCCCATTTCCTACTAGAGTGGCCATTCACACATCCCCAGAATACTGGACATTCCAATACTTCCAGAAATGGTGTGAACTCATCCCGCTGGCGTGACCCCGCACGTATGTGCATGCAAGATCACGCTGCACAGAGCATGCCATTTTTAAGAGAACATCGCTCTGCCCCCCCTCCCCCACTGATGTGACCTTGTGTGCAGCTCAGACTGGGGGTGGTGGAGCGGTGCATTTTTCAAAATGGTACCCTCTCCCTGTCCAATGCTGGATAAAACCACATTCGCTTTTGTCTCAGTACTGGCCGGGGCACAAACCACCCAGAAGGAAGACTTTCAGGTTTCAAACTGGATGAATGACCTGCTTGTTTCTGACCATGCCTTTTACAGCGCTTTGCCTGCCCTCACAGACCCCTCAGGCTATGTCTATGCTTATAGTGGCATGTAGTGTGCATGCACTGCGCTCCATCTAGCATAGGTATACATAGCAGTGTAGACAGTGAAGCACTGCTTAGGCGAGTAAAGGTACATCAGAGCCTTAGGATATATCCTACACTGGGCTCTATACAGCCAAGCAGTGTCTGCCCCATCTACACTGCTATTTTCAGCAGTGTAGTGTCCTGCTGCCTCCCCCACTGCTGGATGCTTTCCCTGCCACAGGGAGCTGCCAGTTCTTTTCTACACCACAGGAAAAGGCACTGCCAGAGCCTTTCCCCATTTCCTCCACCATGCCAGAGCCTTTCACTGCCGAGTGTAGCTACACACCGCAATGTGGATGCAGCCTGCTTTTCACTGGCATGTAGGTTCATGTACCCTACACGCCACCGCTAGTGTAGACAAGGCCTTGGATTCTAGTTTGAACCCACAAAAATAAGAATACTCAGTTCTTGTCTTCACTGAAGAAAAAAAGTGTGCTCTTAACTCGAGATAGGAACATGCTTTTATTTGCAGTGAAGGCAAGGCCTCAGAGTAAGACTGGAAACACTAGCCTTATCTACAACTCTCAATGTATGTACAGTAGAAGCTGCTTTATCCGGCACTTCATCATTCGGAAAGCTTTATAAACCAGCATTTCTGATCTTCATTGAAATTCTGGTTTATAGTCAGGTTGATGCGGGGCCGTTAGGGGGTTGGGGCGCAGGAGGGGGTGCGGAGCGCAGGCTCTGGGAGGGAGTTTAAGTGCGGGAGGGGGCTCAGGGCAGTGGGTTGGGGCACAGAAGGGAGTGTGGGGTGCCGGATCCAGAGGGCGCTCAACTTGGGCAGCTCCCCGCAAGTGGCAACCTGACCTGGCTTCTCTTAGGTGGAGGCACAGCAGGCAGCTCTGTGCGCTGCCCCCACCCTGAGTGCTAGCTCCACAGCTCCCATTGGTTGGGAAACGCAGCCAATGGGAGCTGCGGGGGCAGCACTTGTGGGTGGAGGCAGTGTGCAGAGATGCCTGCCGTGCCTCCACCTAGGAGCAGCTGGGATAGGTCACCGCTTGTGGGGAGCCGCCCAAGTTGAGCGCCCTCTGGATCCGGCACCCCACACTCCCTTCTGTGCCCCAACCCACTGCCCTGAGCCCCCTCCCGCACTTAAACTCCCTCCCAGAGCCTGCGCTCCACACCCCCTCCTGCACCCAAAGTCTCTTCCTCTTGTTTAACTGGCATTTTTCACTTACCAGCACCCCCCATTCCCCCAACATGCCGGATAAAACAGCTTTTACTGTATATGTTACAGCTCAGAAATTATCAAACGTTCATTAATAAAGTTATACAGAGAATGGAGGTGAGAGAGAGCGAGCCTCTGTTGGGTCACTTCCCTTCCAAATGCCCAGTTTTCACCACAGTATTCTCGGCTTGCTTACACGGTGACTTACTATGCGGCAAGCCACGGTGTGACTACTGCACGGCAAGCTAGTGAGCTGTAATGTCCTCTATGAGCATTGCTATGGTGCAGTGGGACTTTCGCTGTGCTGTGGCAGTGTCCCTGGCTTGCCGCACATTGACAGTGTAGCCAAGCCCTCAGTCTATGCTATTTTTAGAAAAGATGGATTTCTCTGTCTTTGATGGAGTTCACACTTACTCTTTTTAGATATTGCTGAGCCATTCCTTTCTCTTTTTAATCTATGGCTACTTGCATGTACACATGAAGGACAATTTCTTTTTGTAATTTTTAATTGATTCTATGAGTCTCTTGCCTTGTGATTACATCAAATGATACACACTTGCCAAACTGTTTAATCAGGAGAAGATCTCTCTAGGTACTGATATGGCCACCATCACATTCGTATCTGAGCACCTCACAGTCTACTATGTCTAAATCCCTCCAGTACCCCAGTGAGATAGGGAAGTACTATTCTTATTTTTACAGAAGAAACTGAAAAGCTGAATGACTGTCCAGGATCAAACAGGAAGTCTGTAGTGGGCAAAGAATTGAGCTTTTGAGGGAGTCCCAGGCTTCTGAGTCCCAGGCTCCCACTCTAACCACTGAGTACTTTCTTCTCAATACCACTGGATGGCTCTGGCTCTACCTCTGCCCTGACTGCGAATTACTGAATTTTAACACTGGTAACAGCTTATGTAGGATGTAAGAGTAACTGCTTGCCATTCTGAGAACTATGCAAAACCTGCTTGGGTGAATAAAGGATAACATGGTGACTTACTTTGAATTTCTGTGATATCAAATAATCATCTTGACACTTCAATGTAGCTTTATTTTAAATAAAGGATAGTGGTAGTGCTCTTATGGCTAGGATTCCCCTTCTTTAAGCAAAAAAAAAAAAACCCTTTGGCATCACACCACCTTCCAAAACAATTAACTGCTAATTGGCATCTGTGTTAGGCATCTTGTCAGCAATGAGAATGGGCTCACAGATTGGAGTATTCTCTCTTTAGTAATAGTCCCTTCAGGTCAGGGTTAAGACAGATTGAAGACCTACTGAGAAGAAGTTTGCACTGTGGCTGCATGTGCAGTATTTGTAGATAAATAGAACTCTCCATTCTTCAGTCTGTCATCTTTTTTTAATCACTAGCACCAAAATCAATTAGGTCCCAGTTCTGCAAACTGCTCCCATATCCCTGCATCCACATGGAGGACCACCTGTAGAGCTGGGTGCACAGAGTGATTTGCAGGATCAGTGCCTTAATGTTAATGGCCAAATTCTGATCCGTCTCTGAGTCTCTATTGGGAGTGGGATTTGTTTGTGTATATTCAAAGGCATAATTTCTTATTTGAAAAGAGAAGGAAAATGTGTCTTGGGGATGTAATGTTATTGAGATTAGAATTAAAACTGGATGTCCCCAGAGACTTTTGTAAATACAGGTATAGATCAAAAATCTTCATAAAACCTGGGTTATAAATTCTAATTTATTTTATGAATTTTGCAAGTAGGACCACATACTAAATATATTCAATGTGGGGAGGGGGAATTGGTTTATCTAAATATCTTTATTGTGTTAACACAGAAACACTTGGAAAGTTTTCCCTAAGTGGATCATGTGCAGGGTAGGAGATCCATCTTTTCACACCAACCCTACTTTAGATTCTACACATTCTGACCAGGTTTTAGAGAAAATGTGCATTCATAACTGCTTATTCAGTTGGACAGGCTGAGAGCATCACAAAAGTGAGAACAGAACTTGGAAAATGTGATGAATGAAGATTTTTGCTTCTGTTTTGTTTTTAAATAACTACATTTATAAAATGCACGTGGGAAGAAAATATTAACTGTATCGCAGAACATTTCAAATTCTGATTCATTTGAGAATTTTATGAATCCTTAACTCAGTGAAATTCTCCCACTGCAGATTCATGCTTCAGGAATTCCTAGCTCTAGATTTGCACTAGGAATTTGTTTCATTTTGCTAGTCTCACTATAATGGAGCATGCTAAAGTGCAATGCCTGTGTACTTTCATCCTGTCCCACATGGCATTCACTGTTGATAAGTGAGGCAGTTGGTAGCTAACTGCGCAGCTTTATTTGTAAGTATTTTGGGTCACCTGTGTACCTTATTACTTACTACTGTGAGGGAAAATTTAGCAGGCCTTAAACTTTTGTCAAGGCCTTGAGTTTGGTCAAGCTTGCTTACAGCCCTTGAACTAAGATCCTGCTTGTTTCTGTGTACAAGGGGCAGAAGGAGTCAGAGTGGGAAAAAAATCCCCAAACAGAATAATTTGTAATAGCCCAAGCTTAGGAAATATATAACCGCAATAGCACTGTTAGAAAAGTCAAACCGCAAACGAACCAGACTGTGAACAACAAGAAGGGTGATTGTTCTTTTTGCTTTTGACCTGTATTAATTTTGCAATGTATTCCAAATAAGGTAATTAATATGGAAGTTAACGTGTAATTTGTCTGTGGTTTTAAGCTTTAAAAAGCTTGTGTGTTCCTGAACTCAGGGGGGCAGCTCCAATAGCTGTCACCCCCTGCACGCTTGTAATCAATAAAGGGCCTCAGGCTGATCTGATTGAAAACACAAAGCGTGGATCGATTTTTTTTTTTTTTAAATTTTTTTTTCCCCCCCACGTCATTTGGTGCCATGACTCGGATAGACAGCGATCCCGAACACCGGATGACCACGAGCTGTTCCCCACCAGACCCCGGGCCCATTGAAAAGGTAAGAGACCTTTTGAAATCTCTATTTTGGGTTTCTGGTGGAGGACTGCCCGTAGGCTCTGGGATTGGGTGAGTGCACGTTCTATCCAGACCTTTTGCTGCCAGACAAGCCTGACGCCCTTCTGTTCTGTTCCCCGGGAAGAGCCCTATGTGTGGCTAAATAGGCCTCTGTACTGATTTGTGTGCCAGTGTGAATGTTTGAATGAAAGAAAGAGTCACGGGAAGATGCCCAGAGCTCTCTGCGAAGCTTGTTGGCTTGTGACCGGAGATGTCTCTAAAGCAAGCCCTGTGACTCCCACCTAGAAGGGCCAAAACAGAAGGGCCCTGGCCGAAGTAGCCTTGCTCTGCTGGCTTGACCGCCGAGGGGACTGCCTGGGTCTAGGTTTGTGTGACCCTATCCTCCCCACCCTTGGGTGGTCTGATTTCCTCAACCTCTTTCCTCTGATTCCCCTCCCCGCCTAAGGGCAGTGCATGAGCCACTGATGGGTCCAAATGTCCCACCAAGAAGGGGGGTGTAGACAGTCGTGGACGCCCTACAATAAGCCTTCCCTGTGTAAAAGACCCTAATGAAAGTGATTTGTTAAAATGGGGGCCGGTGAGACCAAAGGAATCACCGTCCCGCCAAAAGGGCACACCTGAGTATTGTATGTTTGTATGTATGTAAATTGCAGTCCTTTCACTTGTAAGCTTTTTAAAGAATGGAATCCCCACAAAGCCAGTTCGATGTGTATTTTAGTTGGTATGAAGAAGCAGAAAAATGGCACCGTGAATCTCAAATGAGGAGTCTCAAGGACTCCCAGGAGAAACTTACCACACAATTAAAAGAAATAAAAAGGGAATTGGCAAAGAATTTAAATTCAACTAAGCCGGCAAGAAATATTATGCAACAAAAGCCCCTTATGTTCACCCCTCAGACAGCATCTCCCCGTGCTGAGGAAATAGTCCCCTTGCGCCAATTCCCGGGCATTGCCACTTCGGGTCAGGAGACCTTGGTGTCTGTGCATGCCGTGTCTCCCACGGATTTGTATAATTTAATTAAAATTTTTCCAAAAATAAGAGAAGACACTGTTAAATTTCAAGAAGAATTAAAAACTGTCATGCACTGTTATAACCCTACCTGGGTAGACTTAAACCAACTCTTGAAGGGAGTCCTGCCCAGGAAAACATTAAATCGCCTTTATCAGGCAGCCCGGTGGCCCATGGAGGACCCAGGCCACGACCAGGACACAATAAATAGGATTAGAAACAGGCTGTGGGAAGCAGTTCTCACAGTCTGCCCAAAGAAAGCAGATTGGGCCAAAATTAGCACCTGTAAACGAAGTAAAGAAAAGAATCTAAATGAAATTTTAGCAGCTACCCAACACTATCACCGCCACATTGAAACTAAGTTAATGACCCTCCATTTCCAGGACATGCAGGGATCCCGCAAAAGCCATTGCGGGGGAGAGGGGAAAGGCCAAACCAAGGTCCCCACCGTCCACCTCCCCAGGGACCCAGTGATGGCACGTGTCATTATTGCAAACAGATGGGCCATTGGAAAAGGGAATGTCCCTACCACCCTGCCCGCTCCACAAGCGGTAGGCGTGGGCAAGGTTCTTGTGCCCCACCCCGTCTCTTCACCTCTGACCGTTTCTGTCCATCCTCTGTCTAACTATCCTGTTTTCCTCCTCAGTCCTTGTTCACGGGCTAACCTTTTGGGAAAAGACTTGCTGTGTAAATTAAATTGTATAATCTGCTGTACCCTAGATGACGTGTATCTGGACGTGCCTGGTCCCACTCAATGAGGTCCTGGCAGTTTTGCAGGAGAAGACCGACCCCAGCCCTTCCTCGTTGCAACAGGAACTGCTGGCTAAGGTCTCTCCCTCCATGTGAGCCGATCATGCCAACCAGGTTGGGTGCATTGGGTCTGCCCAACCTGTTAAGATTTGCCTAAACCCAGCAAGACCCCTTCCTGAGGTGCAGCAGTACCCTCTATCAAAACAGGCCAAAGAAAAATCCAACCTGTTATTACCTCCTGCATTCAGCAAGGAGTCATTTTTCATGCGGTGAGTGAGTGTAACTCCATTTTATAGTGCTGTTAATGCGGCTGTTCTCCCTACCTTTCCCGTTGTCCCTAGCCCTGCTACTATCCTTCCTTACAATGCACCGGTGCTGAGGGGTTGTTACCGCCTCAAGGAAAGATTGTATTAAGTCCCGACATAAAGAATTTAAGGTTATTATTAAATAAGATGCATCTAGATGTAATGTGTGTATGTAAATAAATAAATAAAAGGGGGGTTAGTCAAAAAAGCCCACCCTCCTTGCTAAATTGGTAGTGAAACAATGCCTGTGCCCATGGAAAGAAATAATGCAACAAGGAAAAAAGGATCGGGCCCAGACAAGCAGGCAACCACAGTTTGAGGAAGTTGAAAGAAAGAAAGAGAGAAGTTAACTCTGTAGTTACTGGAAGGAATTAAGCAGTAAAACTTTGTACAAATGTTAAAAGAAAGTGTTATGAAAGGAAGATTCTTGGTTTCTTTGCAGCCATTCTGAAGGAGAAATGTCTGTAAATAATCCAGGCAAGAGGTTATTTAAGTGTAATCATTTAATTATGAACAAGTTAGTTGAATTTGCTTTTTAAAAAAAAACAACAACCCACTCCTGGTGTGTACAATATTTGTTTTATAAATTTAAGATGAATTGGTGTTGTTTTAAGGTTGTAAAACCGAAAAATACTTTTGCCAGACAAAAGAAACTAGTGTTGTTTAATTTTGTTATTTAGCATTTAATCCTTAAAGTGACTTAATGCTTTACAAGATTTAAATTGTTTTAAATAAAGACCAAAGTTGTGGCTGCAGCCGGGCTGTCACCCCCTGCACGCTTGTAATCAATAAAGGGCCTCAGGTTGATCTGATTGAAAACACAATGCGTGGATCGTTTTTTTTTTTTTTTTTTTCCACATCACTACAAAGCAGGCGTTCTATTTTTGAAGAATTAAAAGTAGAAAATCTTATTTTTCTCCTTTGGAAAAAGACTGAGTCAGATTCTATCGTCCCATTAAATGGATTTAAGCTGCTTTAAAGTCAATGGAATTACGCTGCTTTTTTTCCTCCTTACTCTGACTGTTTCTGTTTTTTATTAGTAAATTGGTTTTGTCAGAAGATTGTGAGTATACTTTTCCTCATGAGATTTTGCTGGGGGTGTGTGTGTGTGTGTGTGTGTGAGAGATTTCCTCCCTCCATCCCCAAATCCTAAAATTATCTCTGACTTTATTGGGCCCTCCTGGAATATCATATGGCTTCAGCATTATATCTAGGACCTCATGTCATTACTTTTGAGGGTGGAGGTAGATATAGGCTTCTATCCTGTAACACAGACAGATCCCACTTTGAACACAGTGGGTCTTTACACAGGTTCAGGGGTCTGCTTATATAGAGTGACTTGCAGGATTACAGTCTAAGGCTTGTAAAAATCAAAATGTATGAAGAAAACCTCGATGTTTTGCATGATCCCCATCTGCTATAACACAAGTGGAATGGTGAGTAAGAACTATGTGACTCACATAATGACAGCTGCAAATATACGGGGTACTTCAGTTGCCACAGAAGTCACTGTATTATCAAGCAATCCATTTGATTTCATAAGTTGTCAAGTTAGCCACATAAAACTCATCCACTTTGGAGAAGGGCCAGCTCTTCAAATGGTCATGTTAAATGTGAGACAGTTAGGGCTAACTGCTGTATACAAACTTTGTTTTATAAATCTACACATTGGAACTCTGAATTTGGGATGTGAAAACAAAGCTATTTCAAATTATCTGGTTAACTTAATCACTTAAACAGCTAACCCTTTCAAATGTCATAGATTTATAGGTCAGTCATTCACATAGCTGAAGTGTTCTTTTTACATTGGAAGTGATTTGGATTTAAACTATATATGTAAAAGTTTTAGAAAAGTGATAAACTTAATCTATACTTGTATGGATTGTGGGGGTGGGGAGTTAAGGTGTGGTGTGTGTGTGTGTGTATGTATGTGTATATATATATATATTAGGACTGTCAAGCGATTAAAAAAATTAATCACACTGTTAAGCTGATAGAATACCATTTCTTAAAATTTGTTTAGATGTTTTCTACATTTTCAAATGTATTGAGTTCAATTACAACACAGAAAACAGTGTACAGTGCTCACTTTATAATTATTTTTGATTACAAATATTTGCACTGTAAAAAAACAAAAAAAAGTCTATTTCAATTCACCAAATACAAGTACTGTAGTGCAATCTCTTTATAATGAAAGTTGAACTTACAAATGTAGAATTATGTACAAAAAAAACTGCATTCAAAAATAAAACAATTTAAAACTTTAGAACCTACAAGTCCACTCAGTCCTACTTCAGCCAATCGCTCAGACAAACAAGTTTGGTTACAATTTGCGGGAGATAATGCTGCCCACGTCTTGTTTACAATGTCACCTGAAAGTGAGAACAGGCATTCGCATGGCACTGTTGTAGCCAGCATTGCAAGATATTTACGTGCCAGGTGCACTAAAGATTCATATGTCCCTTCATGCTTCAGCCACCATTCCAGAGGACATGCTTCCATGCTGATGATGGGTTCTGCTCCATAACGATTTAAAGCAGAGCGGACTGACGCATGTTCATTTTCATCATCTGAGTCAGATGCCACCAGCAGAAGGCTGATTTTCTTTTTGGTGGTTTGGGTTCTGTAGTTTCCGCATGGGAGTGTTGCTCTTTTAAGACTTCTGAGAGCATGCTCCACACCTCATCCCTCTCGGATTTTGGAAGGCATCTCAGATTCTTAAACCTTGGGTCGAGTGCTGTACCTATCCTTAGAAATCTCACATTGGTACCTTCTTTGCATTTTGTCAAATCTGCTGTGAAAGTGTTCTTAAAACGAACATGTGCTGGGTCATCATCCGAGACTGCTCTAACATGAAATATATGGCAGAATGCAGGTAAAACAGAACAGGATACATACAATTCTCCCCCAAGGAGTTCAGTCACAAATTGAATTAACACATTATTTTTTTAACGAGCGTCATCAGCATGGAAGCATGTCCTCTGGAATGGTGGCCAAAGCATGAAAGGGCATATGAATGTTTAGCATATCTGGCATGTAAATACCTTACAACACTGGCTACAAAAGTGCCATGCGAACCCCTGTTCTCACTTTCAGGTGACATTGTAAGTAAGAAGCAGTCAGCAGTAACTCCTGTAAATGTAAACAAGCTGAAAAGTGCCAGGATAGACAGCGCTTTATCGCTGGGAGCCGTGCTTCTGGTGATAAAGCTACCACCCCTCGTTTGGGGTGGTTATTTTTTTATCGCCAGGAGAGCTGTCCCCCGGCGATGAAGCGCAACTTACACTGCCCACGTCACAGCATTGCCGCGCTGTAACATGGGCAGTGTAGACATACCCTAATTGTAGCTCATGCTTCCTTTGTTTAGTAAACCAGTTAGTTTTTAACTAACAGGTCGTCAAATCACTGCCATATAATTATTAGAGACAAAATAATTATTATTAATTACAGATCTGTTAGTTTTAAATGCAAAACTTGTTTTGATAAACTGTTTTTCTTGTGTATCCAGCACATGTGTTTTTATAGTAGTTTTATTTAATTAAAAAAAAAAATGCTGGGCTTTGTGCATGTTTAAGTTAATTTGAATTTCCATCCAAACAGAGCCTGGCCCAAACAAAAATAAAATTAATCTTCTAGTAAATAAGAAATACATCATTCACAGTTTTCTAATAAAAATGTACAAACTAAGAATTTGAATGCAGATTAAGCAATGTAATTGCTTGAACAAATAGAGATAGATATAGTGTATAGCCTCCTGGTTAGCAAATAAAAGTACCAAATTTAGTGTGTAATAGCTATATTTGATTGCAAACCAACATGCTTGAAAGGTTGAGTCTTATTTATTGGTAACCATTCTTTAACTAAAAGGTACATATGCAAAACTAGATTAAAACTGATTATTTAAATCAAGATTTCCTATTTGCTGACTTAAATCAATCCACCCTGCATAGGACTGGCTTAACATTCAAAGGAATTTACAGATATTATTTCAGCTATCAAAGGATCCAAAAATATTGGAAGTGGAAACCTGTTGGAAGTTACAAGGGGCACAGGGGAAGTGAATCAAAGGGCTATAGAGTCCAAACAAAGAGTCTTCTCTAATTCATAGCAAAATGCATCTGCTGCTACTCCTGGAATTCTGTGCCACTGTGCAATGCAGAATTTGCGCAGAATCAATGTTCCCTGCAGAATTTGTGACTTCCTCCCAGCACTCCTGCCCGCTGTCAGCCCTGGGCAGCTGGGGCTCCCACTGTCAGCAGGAGCCCTGGCTACCAGGGCTGTCAGCAGGAGCATGATTATATTGTGGTGTTCTGACAAATAAAATATGCAGAATTTTGCAGAATTTAAAAATACTGTGCTCAGAATTCTTAATTTTTTTTGCGCAGAATTCCCCCAGGAATAATCTGCCTGTAATATTTCAGAGACAAGGTGGGTGAGGTAATACCTTTTATTGGACCAACTTCTTTTGGTGAGAGAGAGAGAGGCTTACACCGGGCTCTTCTTCAGTTCTGGGAAATGTCTAATAGCCTGGGACCAACATGCAATATTCCATTCATTTACTTTTCATTCATTTCACTTACTTTTGATGCTAAAGAGACCGTTATTAGAAATTAAACTTGAAGTTTCTACATTTTTTTAAGCTATAAGTGTATCTATTCTTAGATTCACCTATTAACATTTTTGCCTGTATGTTAGTGATAAGGTCTCTGAAGCACATTAAGACCTTGCCTACCTTTGCAGCAGTGTGTAGGGTAAACGTAGCTACATGCCGCAGTGAAAGACTCTGGCAAAGAGAGGTAGCGGGGAAAGGCTCCAGCAGCTCCCCACTGCCTGAGTCTTTCCTCACTTCTGGAACCTTTTCCTTGCTACCTCCCTTCTGACTGAGCCTTTCTCTGTGACAGGGAAAGGCTCTGGCAGTTCCCCCTATCAAAGCCTTTCACTGCAGTGTGGAAAAGCTGCCGCATTGGGGCGGTAGTGGGACACTACACTGCAAAAAATAGGAGTGTCGACTGGGGAGGCACTGCTTGGGTGTGTAGAGAGCCATTTAGGGTACATACATTGAGCTTCAGGTATGTAGGGCACTCTATTCTACTTGTCTAAGATGTGCCTCGCTCTCTGCACTGCTGTTTATACCCATGCTAGCTGGGCATGCACTGTCTGTACTCTGCATGCCACCTGAAGTGTAGATCTACCCTAAGGACGGAGTTCCAGTGCTGGGTGGTATCCATTCTTGTTCTCAGCTCCATCCTGCAATAAAGAAAGAGTACCCTGTTTTTAACTTCGAGTCATCACCATGACTCAGTCCCCTCATGATTCCATGATGAAGTTTAAATAATATTGTGACGGTGCTGAACAAAAGTTATGACTAGTGAGCATTTGCGGGAGCTGCTTTTTAAAAACCACTCTATACCGAAGAGTTGGTTTAGCTGATCTATGTCATTAGATTTAAAAATATCGTAATAAAATGTTGCATATGTCCTGACAACCCATATACTAGACACTGTACTTAATTAGGATGACTTTTAAGTAGGACTTTAATGATACTTAACTGCAAAGATTGCTGCTTAATGGGGATGCGAAGTTTTAATGGGGACATCTTCATGTGTTTTTTTTTTTTTTTTTTTAAGGGGTGTTTAGTTCCTTGGCTGTGTCTCTGTATCCTGCTAGTTCTATTTGTTCCTTTAAATGGTTTTTTAATCCTTCTTGGACTGTCATACATGCAAAAAGTCTGTGAAGTGCATCTCCATCATTGCCTGGCTGTTTACTCCTTCAGTGTCAGCTATACTTGCTGGGCTACCATGTTGGGCATCTCACAGCTCTTTCTTCAGCAGGCTCTTTCTTTTTCCTAGGGCTCAATCCTCCTCCCATTGAAGCTAAATGGAATCTTACCACGGACTTCACTGGAGGCAGGATCAGGCCTCTAGTGTACATGTGTGTGTCTTCCTAACTCTGTATGGGATGGTCCAGTAGTGTGATGGGATTGTAATAATATTGCTTAATCAGGACAAAAGGCCATTTCCTGGGCTGGCCTGGTTAAACAGTTCTATGATACTACATTCAAGCCCAGTGCTGCTTAATATAGTCAAGCAATGCAGGACATGTATTTGCTCCCTGTGGCTCTTCCAGATAATGTTAACTAAAAACAAAAAAATGTGACTAGAAAGCCCACTCAGGCTTAGAAAAACAACAGTTGTGTTCTTTTCTTCCCTGTCCATAATAACAAGTTAAGGCTTCCAATTCAGGAAAACATATATGCATGTGTTGCAGTCTATCATTATTCAGGAACATACTTAAGCACGTGGTTTAAGTCCCCTTTTTGGGACTTACACATGTGCTTAAAGACAAGCCCTTGTACCTGTCCTGAATGAACCCCTTAGTTTTGATTTCAGAATGTTTTCTGGTAGTAATTGTTAAAGACAGAGCATGGCTTGATTTCTACCTGCTCTTCATCAGATCCCAGTTTAAACTTACAGAGCTGATAGTCAGAAAAATCTTGTTCTGACTGGTTAAACAAATTCAATTATGTGAATTATTGGTGGTGAAAATTAAATTGACTTCTAAGATGCAACATATTTTGGGCTGTAAGAGAATTTTTTGGCTCTATGCATACTGTGTGTATATCAAGTATCAGAGGGGTAGCCGTGTTAGTCTGAATCTGTAAAAAGCAACAGAGGGTCCTGTGGCACCTTTAAGACTAACAGAAGTATTGGGAGCATAAGCTTTCGTGGGTAAGAACCTCACTTCTTCAGATGCAAGTAATGGAAATCTCCAGAGGCAGGTATAAATCAGTGTGGAGATAACGAGGTTAGTTCAATCAGGGAGGGTGAGGTGCTCTGCTAGCAGTAGAGGTGTGAACACCAAGGGAGGAGAAACTGCTTCTGTAGTTGGCTAGCCATTCACAGTCTTTGTTTAATCCTGATCTGATGGTGTCAAATTTGCAAATGAACTGGAGCTCAGCAGTTTCTCTTTGGAGTCTGGTCCTGAAGTTTTTTTGCTGTAAGATGGCTACCTTAACATCTGCTATTGTGTGGCCAGGGAGGTTAAAGTGTTCTCCTACAGGTTTTTGTATATTGCCATTCCTGATATCTGACTTGTGTCCATTTATCCTCTTGCGTAGTGACTGTCCAGTTTGGCCAATGTACATAGCAGAGGGGCATTGCTGGCACATGATGGCATATATAACATTGGTGGACGTGCAGGTGAATGAGCCGGTGATGTTGTAGCTGATCTGGTTAGGTCCTGTGATAGTGCTGCTGGTGTAGATATGTGGGCAGAGTTGGCATCGAGGTTTGTTGCATGGGTTGGTTCCTGAGTTAGTTGTTATGGTGCAGTGCGTGGTTGCTGGTGAGAATATGCTTAAGGTTGGCGGGTTGTCTGTGGGCGAGGACTGGCCTGCCTCCCAAGGTCTGTGAAAGTGAGGGGTCATTGTCCAGGATGGGTTGTAGATCACTGATGATGCGTTGGAGAGGTTTAAGCTGAGGGCTGTAGGTGATGGCCAGTGGAGTTCTGTTGGTTTCTTTTTTGGGCCTGTCTTGTAGCAGGAGGCTTCTGGGTACACGTCTGGCTCTGTTGATTTGTTCCTTTATTTCCTTGTGTGGGTATCGTAGTTTTGAGAATGCTTGTGTATATGTTCACAGTGTTTCAAAATAGAGTGTAACTTCCAGTTATCTCAACCTCTGTTTTCAAAAACTTGGGGTTATGTCACCCAGCATCTATTCATTAAATTTATAATTCCCTCCATTATCTATAAGCTTGAGTAAATGTACAGTAACTCCTCACTTAACGTTGTAGTTATGTTCCTGTAAAATGCGACTTTAAGCGAAACGATGTTAAGCGAATCCAATTTCTCCATAAGAATTAATGTAAATGAGGGGGTTAGGTTCCAGGGAAATTTTTTTCACCAGACAAAAGGCATTATATATATCTCTCACACTCACAAGTTTTAAACAAACAATTTAATACTGGTACACAGTGATGATGATTGTGAAGCTTGGTTGAGGTGGAGGAGTCAGAGGGTGGGATATTTTCCTTACTGCTAAATGATGAACTAGCAATTGGCTGAGCCCTCAAGGGTTAACTCTCACTCTACAAGGCAGCAGGAATGGAGGGAGATATGCGCATTTCCCCTTTAAGTACACTGCCTTGTTAATTAGATCAGCTTGCTGAGACCGCAGCTGCTGCAAGCTCCCTCCGTCCTGAGCCCTGGTGTGTCCCCCATGGAAGATGGGGTAAGTGGGGTGCAGGAGCAGGGGGGAGGGGGACACCCTGACATTAGCCCCCCTCTTCCTTCCCTCCCCCCCCCCCCCCCGCCCGCACAGCAAGCAGGAGTCACGGGAAGCCGCTCCAAGGCAGAGGGCAGGAGCAGCACATGGCAGTGGGGGGAGGGACAGCTGCAATTGCTAGCCTGCTGGGCAGCTGCTGCACAGGGAACTTAGGGGAGCGAGGAGCTGATAGGGGGCTGCTGGTCCACCCTGGTTCCAAGCACACAGGCTGCTCTTCCTGCAAGCAGTAGACAAAGCAGGCGGCTGCCAAACAACGTTAGAAGGGCGCATTACACAACTTTAAACGAGTATGTTCCCTAATCAACATTAACCGGGACGACTTTAAGTGAGGAGTTACTGTATTTGGATAATCTAGTTTTTATTGTAATAATACATGCCAACCAAAATATACTATGAGGCAAGTGTCCGTTTTGGATACCCAAGTACCTTAGATTTATTCTTCATACTCTAGCACTTTCTTTAGATGATGTTGGTGTTTAATACAGTTCTGAAAATCTTGAGAATTTAAGTGAATAGTGGCTTCTTGGTGCCCAACTGGAGGCACTTTAGAGGCCTGATTTACAGAAATTGCTGAGCACCCAGTCTCTGAAAATCAGGTCCTTTTAAGGCATCTTGAGTTAGACATCCAAAGCAACTAGACACTTCTGAAAATCCTGGCCTACAACTTTTAAATAAGAAGAAAAGTTATCTTTAAATTGAATTTGCTACCAAGCATCCACCCCTCCTTTTGTGAGTCCTTGGTTTTATTTTTAACTTCCCCCCCCCCAAAGGTAAGATTATTTATGAGTGTAAGGACTTGTTCTAAAAATAGCATGTGGAGTTGTTTTTCTTACAGCCGTTGATGTTTACATGAGTTCTAACTATGCTGCTTGCATGAAAATGAATGTTAGATCAATGAAAACAGGATACGGTGTTCTGCAGTCAGTGTTTCAGAACGTTCAATAAGGACCTGCTTTTGCAGAACTGGTGTTTGTTTCCATAGGGATTGGAGTGAGCTGCAGCAGGATTGTTAGATCTCTCTTAAACTTCATTTGCTGTATGGTGACAATGCCAAATGTCTGTCTCTTTTTCAGAAAAGGAGCTGTAGTCAAAGATGCAAAAATGAATAGTAAGTTTAATAAAAAACAAAAAAAGTCTTTTGCTAAATTCTGAGTCCTGGTACCTCTGTAACTCATCAGAGACGCATCACCTAGCTGGATTCTGCAGGTGCTGAGGCTACTTGTGCTCAGAAGAAGGAGCTCCCTGCCTTCCAAGGCAGCGATGTGGCATGTATGGCCCTGTCTAGAGGAGAAAAACGAGGTGTGTTTACCAAATGTGCTAGCTAGTATAACCCTTCTGCCAGGTGGTGTTGGCAGCAACAAAGGCCAGGTTCAGTGTCTGGGGGTTATTTTTAGCATTACAAAACAGAATGGCTCCAGCCCCACCCAGGAACCTGGGAAAACTGAATACAGCATTGGGGCACCTCCTGTAAGGCAATATGCCCCCATTCCCAAGCACTGAGTTTGTGCATAACAAAAGAAGACTTTCGAGGGGAGAGGGAACTCAGCTTGATTTGGGAAAAAGATCGCAACAGTGACTCAGAAGTATGCAAACAATAAGTAAAACACCCCACAATATCTTGAGCAGTTTCTTTGCTGCAGTTTCCTAACTTGCAGTATGAAAGTCCAAGGTCCGTTTAACTCCCCCTTTCCCTCCTTCACACCCCACTCACAATTTCTTGTCTGAGGTCAGTCAAGCCTGGGTGTCCAGAGGTTCGTTCATGTGGCTTCACCTCCACTCACTGGGTGAGGGACAAATGATGCCGCCACCATCACCACTGCTCTGCTGTGTCCTAGTCTGATCCTACAGCACCATGACCACTTAGCTCAGCTAAGTAATCACAGTTCTAGGATTTGCTAGGTAGGGGAGTGACTTTGCTGCTGTTGCATCTCTTATCGCACTGCATTTAGCTGCAATTCCACGCTCTGATGGTCCACCACTTAGGCCATGGCTACACTTGCAGATGTACAGCGCTGTGAGTTAAACCTGACTTCGTGCAGCTGAGTAGGGAAAGCGCTGCAGTCTGTCCACGCTGACAGCTGCCCAGCGCACTGTTGTGGCCACATTTGCGGCAATTGCAGCGCTATTGGGAGCGGTGCATTATGGGCAGCTATCCAACAGAGCACCTTTTCCCATTCTGGCGCCGTGGGTTGTGGGAAGGGGGCGTGGGTGCGGGGGATTCTGGGTCCTGTCCCAATGCCCCCGTGATGCATCGCTTCGCATCCCAGAAATCCCTTTGTTTCCGTCCACCTTTGGCGCCATCTTTCAACAGTTTCTGTGCAGCGCGATCTGTCTGCGGGAAATGGAGTCCATACTGCTGAGGCGTATGCTGACGAGTCTCGCCAGCACGTCACGTTTGGCTGTCGAACTATTCCTTAAGATCCAAAGTGACAGTGACAGTGAGGGTGAGGAGTCCGACGATGCTATCAAGCCGCGTAACGCGTACGACACGAAATTGCTTGTGGCATTCACGGATATGCTCAGCACCGTGGAACGCCGCTTTTGGGCTTGGGAAACAAGCACCGAGTGGTGGGATCACATCGTCATGGAAGTCTGGGATGACGAGCAGTGGCTGCAGAACTTTCGGATGAGAAAAGCCACTTTCATGGGACTGTGTGAGGAGCTTGCCCCCACCTTGCGGCGCAAGGACACGAGATTGAGAGCTGCCCTGCCAGTGGAGAAGTGGGTGGCTATTGCAATCTGGAAGCTGGCAACTCCAGACAGCTACCGGTTGGTCGCAAACCAGTTTGGAGTGGGAAAGTCGACTGTTGGAATCGTGTTGATGCAAGTTTGCAAGGCCATTAATCACATCCTACTCAGAAGAACCGTGACTCTGGGTAACGTGCAGGAAATAGTGGATGGCTTTGCACAAATGGGGCTCCCTAACTGTGGAGGGGCGATAGATGGGACGCACATTCCTATTCTGGCACCACCCCACCTAGGATCCGAGTACGTTAATCGGAAGGGGTATTTCTCTATGGTTGTCTAGGCGCTTGTGGATCACCGTGGGCGTTTCATTGACATTAACACAGGCTGGCCTGGAAAGGTGCATGACGCACACATCTTTCGGAACACTTGGCTGTTCAGGAAGATGCAGGCCGGGACTTTTTTCCCAGAGCGGAAGATCACGGTAGGGGAAGTTGAAATGCCCATTGTGATCCTTGGAGATCCCGTTAATGCGGTGGCTCATGAAACCCTACACAGGGAGCCTTGACAGCAGCAAGGAACGGTTCAACTACAGGCTGAGCCGGTGCCGAATGATTGGAGTGTGCCTTTGGCTGTTTAAAGGACCGCTGGCGATCTCTGTATGGGAAGCTGGACTTGGCTGAAAACAGCATCTCCGTGGTTATATCCGCGTGCTGTGCCCTCCATAATATTTGTGAAGGGAAGGGTTAAAGCTTCACTCAGGCATGGACCTCTGAGGTTCAATACCTGGAGGCTGAATTTGCACAGCCAGAGAGCAGGGCTATTACAGGGGCCCAGCGCGGGGCTGCAAGGATTAGGGATGCCTTGAGGGAGCAATTTGAGGCTAAAAACCAGCAGTGATATCTGGTGCCCTGCACGGGAGTGAAGTGCAGTAGTTCCAATCTTTAGGAATCAGTGTTTGCTAAGCAGACTTGCAGTGCCTGTTTATTTCCTGGACTAAGGAGTCTTTTACTTTATGCAATAATAAAGAATGTTTTCAAAGCCAAAAAAATCCATTTATTGAAAAGAAACAAGGGGGTGGAGTGGGGAACAGTACAATCACAGATTCGCGTATGTCCTGTCTGGTGTACTGTGCAGGGAGTACTACACTTCAGGACAGTTATACTGCATGGTGATGGGGGTTGAGTGCAGAGGGTAAGGGTCATGGTTTTCAGGGCTGGGTGGTGAAGATACTGGTGTTGGAGGCAGCTGGTGGCGTGAAGAACACGGAAGTTGGGGAAAGTGGGTTGGAGGTGACAGTGGGGCACAACGGAAAGAGTTTTGGGACAAGGGCTGTAGGGGGGGTTGGCATTTGCGTTTGCGGTACTGCTCCTCTTTCTGCATGGCTACCAGCTCCTGGATAGCGTCTGCTTGGCGCTCCAGGATGCTTATGAGCCTATCAGTGCTTTGCTGCCGGTGTGCGGTGCTTTGCCGCCGGTGCGCTGCATTTTCCTGGCGGATCCTGCTTTCTCTCTCCCTCCAGTTCTGTGCTTTCTCATTCTCTTTAATAGATTGCTGCATCACTTCTTGCAGCATGTCTTCTTTGCTTTTTCGCGGTCTCTTCCTGAGTCTTTGTAGTCTCTGAGCAGGCGATAAGAGGGACGGCTGAGGTCTCAAGGTTGATGCAGCTGTATAGGCAAAATGCAACATTTAACCGAGGCAGCATTGTTTATACCAGACAGAGTAATGATTCCCCCCGCACTTAAGGAGTAGAAAACACACAGGGTCTACACAATAGCATAATTTTCCCGTCCGAAACAGAGCGCACATATCCCACAGGAGCCTCAAAATGGTGAGTAAGGGGGACTGATTGTTTCAGGGCTGCACTGTCCTCTGGGTTTCTGTGCCTTGGGGAGAGCCAACAGCTTCAGGGGGCACCTACACTGACCCAACATTTTCCACAGGAGTTCGTCCTGGACGATATCTCGCTGCTGAGGGTGACCTGGGAAGCAAGGGAGGGTCTTCTACTGCAGTGCGGCTTCCGCCCTGGCCCATATGCAGCTTGCCTGTGTGCAGCAATGGTCCCCCCGCCCCTCGCGGCACAGTGGCGCGGACACGTTAGCCTGGCTGGGACAAGGACCACGGTGGCTCTCCCGATAAACCTGCGCCAAGCACATTGCACACGTTCTGGATGAGACATTCGAGGAGATTACCGAGGCTGATTACCGCGATGTGATAAACCACATCAATGCACTATTCCGCATCTAGGCATGCATGCCTAACCCTCCTCTCCCAAAGAGCCCGCACCGAAAAAATTCCTTCCCGAAAAACCCCCCCGCTTACCGGGAACCTGCTCTTCTGTTTGTCCTCCACCAAGTACCGGCCGCTGCGACTGGCTACCTTCCTCCTGGCTCGAGAAGAGCTCCTGGCTGCATGGCTCTAGGGATTCTGGGGTGTCTCCATCCGGCCCACCACCATCACTCCCATTTTCCTCCTCCCCCCCCACCCCCCCCACCCCCCCACCGGCTCTGAAGTGTCCATGGTGGTGCTCGGAGTGGAGGTAGGGTTAACCCCAAGTATCGCATACAGCTCTTTGTAGAATCGGCAGGTCGCGGGGGGAGCACCCGAGCAGCCGTTTGCGTCGCGGGCTTAGCGGTAGGCACTCCGCAGCTCCTTCACTTTAATCCTGCGCTGCAGGGCGTCCCAGTCACGGCCCCTTTCCATCATGTCCTTTGATACCTTCCCGAAGGTATCGTAATTCCTACGGCTGGAGCGCAGCTGGGACTGTACAGCTTCCTCCCCCCAAACACAGATGAGGTCCAGCAACTCGCCATTGCTCCATGCTGGGGCTCGCTTGGCGCGTGGAGGCATGGTCACCTGGAAAGACTCACTGATAGCACTCCACACCACGCCGGGCTGAGCAAACAGGAAGGGGATTTTTAAAATTCCCGGGGAATGTAAAGGGTGGGTCACATGGTTGGTTACCTGAGGCCAGGGCAGTAGAGTTTGAACTGATGACCAGAGTGGCTAGAACAGGCATTGTGGGATACTGCCGAATAATTCTGGAGGCCATTCACAGCGCATTGGGCGGCCACACTGGCGCCGCAGCGCTGCAGCGGCAGCGCAATACTCACTATTCCTCTCGGAGAGGTGGAGTGCATGCAGCGCTGCAACCACGGAGATACAGCGCTGCAAATGCCTTGCCAGTGTGGACGGGGAGTGAGTTACAGCGCTGTAACTCGCAAGTGTAGCCAAGGCCTTAATGTTTTCAGCTCTTAGTGATTGCTGCAAAGAAACAAGGACTCTCAATTGAGTTTTAATTAGCTCTGTCTGAAAACACTGGAGAGGGAGGGTCAAATGGCAGTTAGGACCTTTTAACAGGATGACCCAGATAGAAACACCTACCCTCCCACCCCACCCTCTGTCCATCACTTGAATTTCGCTCACTGTCCCATGCTTAGCGAATGAAGGTTACATTCACATATAATATGCCATGGATTAGGGCATATTAACTACAGTTCTGCTGCCCTTTAATCATACAATAAGGATAACATTTCATTACCCCTGCATCCAAGGCTTAAGAGAATTTTAACCCAAAACAGGCAAAATTGATTGCCTTGGCAAAGTAGGTCTGCTTCTGAGGCTTTTCCTCCAGTTAAAAACCTCTTGGCAACTATGATTGTGATCAACATTGCTAAGTGGTGTTATGCTAATTAGCACATGTTAGCAAACATGTTAGGTAAACATATCTCCCTTTCCTAGCCTAGACAGTGCCTCACTCACAGCTCCTCTTCTCCATGCCCAGAGGCAGAGTCCAAGGGTTTATCCAAACACAAACATTTCAAGGTGCTCAAACTGTGTGTAGACAAGCCCTCACTCTGCTCCTCAAGTGTATTGTTAGACATGGAAAGATTAGATTTTTTTCGTTTTTGTTTTTGTTTTTTGGTAAACATCAATTTCACTGTAGACATGCAAACTGATTTTAAAAAAAATTGCACCATTAATAATCAAAATTTACAGTTAGGCAAAATAGGAAAAATGCTGTTTGAGAACTGCAGTTTTCTAAGGATATTTACTTTATATATTTTTTAACATGTGTTGTTGACTGTTTGTGTTTAACAGTTATAAAGCTTTAATTTTTTGAATCTCCATGTCATTAAATAATTACTGCCCTAAATGCCCAAAGCTTCCTGCAACTGTGAACATGTAAAGTGATTAAAAATTGGAGAAAATATTTAAAAATCAGAATCGATATTCTCCGTCAAAATGTATATTTAAAAAAAAAAATCGAATGCTGCCAAGCCTGTGTATTGTCTTCATTTAGACTGCTCACAGGAATGGAGATCCGCACCGACAGGGTAAACTAAGCAGACCTTTTGTTGAGGTGGTTTTCCCAGTACACGCTCTACTATCAGCAACACGGTTTAGTGCGCACACAGACAGAGTCTGTGTCTCAGGGTCACTTCTGGTGCCTATCTTAAAGGGACAGCGTACCAGTTATCTAACTGTGCATGAATACAGTGCAACAGGGATGCTGGGGGAGGCCGTGAGCATAGGACTGCTGTGAATGAGTGCTTTATAACATGACTGTTGCAGCATAGCCTATTGAGACTGAACTTGGCTGACATTTCAAAAATGAAACTAATACGTCCAGGTGAGACGAGGGTCCACTGGGGCAAAGCTATTCCCTTCTCTGCTGATTGCTGTGTTGGTATTGCAGGGAGCAGTGCCCCCCCCCCCTAAAGTCTTCCAGAACTGTTTGGGACCCTTCTTCTGCTCCTGCAGGAGCTCTATGGAGGTGAGAAGAGGAGAGTCCAAGAAGGCTGTATGGGGCTGAAGAGGACCTGGGATCTCACTTGTTCAGATAACCATGGGTCCCTGGGCATAAAAGTGTGAAATCCTGACCCCATAGAAGTCGGTGGCAAAACTCCCATTGACATGAGTGAGGCTAGAATTTCACCCAGAGCGTGTATGTTCTCTTTTCTTCCTTACTAGCATTGCTCCCCTCCCATCCCCCCTCTCATTTTTCTACCCTTGTTTGCCGTTTGTCTCTGATCAGGTGCTTATTGGAAGTTCAGTTTTCCAAAGTGATCTTTTGCAGGATAGCCTGGCGCTAGACATATAACGTTTGTGTGTTTAAAAGAAGTCATCAACTTAAAAATCATACTTCTGACTGAAAACTTTTTATGTAAAATGACTGAGTGAGATGAGAAGGAAATACATTTTTCTGTTTGTTCACTTGACAGGACCTTGGGTATAGTCAGTTTCATTGTTTTCCCCTGTATTGTCAGTAAGTTTCTCCTTCGGTTTGTGAGGTTTTACTTTTGTCACACATCATCAGGGGAGAGAAAAACATAAGAGATGAAATGTGATTGTAAAACCACAAAAGTTTGCAGAGAGCTTGAGGGGCTGATGATCCAAAGGTAGGATGGTCCAGTGGTTAGAGAACTAGCTGGCAACTCTTCCCTGCTCTGTCACGGACTGCCTGTGTAACCTTGGGGAAGTCCATTCAGGGCCAGGTTAACAAAGATATTTAGGTGCCTAAAGATACAGATAGACACCTAGTGGGGTTTTCAGAAGCACCTAGGCACTTGATTTCTCAGTGGGAATTAAGTGCCTAAAAATGCAGATAGGTGCCTAATGGATTTTTCAAAAGCACCTGTGCAGCTAAATACCTTTTAATAATCTTGCCCCAGTCCCTCTCTGTCTCCATTTGACATCTGTAAAATATAAATAGTACTTCACTTCCACATA
The DNA here is from genome assembly GCF_028017835.1 of Emys orbicularis. Lineage (NCBI taxonomy): Eukaryota > Metazoa > Chordata > Testudines > Emydidae > Emys > Emys orbicularis. Next base: position 199,322,320 of record NC_088684.1, read on the forward strand.
GGGGCATTGTTAAGATAAATATACTAAAGATTGAGGTGTTCAAATGCTATCGTGATGGGGCCAAATGAGCACCTAAGATAGCTTCAGGTGCCACACTGTCTGTCTAACTTACTTGCTCTCTTAAATTTACTGGATTTTAAATTGACAGTATTCCTTCAAACCATAAGACTTTCCAGTGGTTGTATTTATGACCTAAGATGTTTCAGGGAAAGGAGAAGTTGACTATTGCGTGATCCAGTCAGGCGGCTGGCTTGACATAAAAATCACAAATGCAAAATCAGCTACGATTGCAATATGAGGGTAATTCAGCAAGTATTGATCTATATTACTGCAACCTCAGATACCATAGCTGGTCATAGAAGTGACATAGTGCTGGATTAGATCTCTTACTCTTGCATTGTTATACCAGATTATTTACAATGGTTTGGGTTTTTTTTATAACATTAAAAAAAACCTGAAATTTAATATGCAGGATTTGGTCCTGTACAGAGGAGTAAACTAATGAGTTGCCAGTAATATTGTACATAAAGTACAGGAGGGAGCCAGTCCTACCTGTCCTTCAAAGAGTTTCCTGCTGTTTAGTTTGAATTCCATGAAATAACATCAAGCTATCTATTTTTTTTTTCTTTTCTTTTTTTTTTTTAAGCAAGAGGGAGACTTTCTTTTTTTCAAGCCATGTGAAATTTTTAGACTCCAGCTCTACAAATATAAGAAACTGAACAAATAATTGTAGTGACTGGTAACCTCCCATTCACTTTTTTTTTTTTTTTTTTTTTTTTTTTTAAAGGACCGTTCCTTAACTTTTTAAATAAGATTTGGTGCTGAACTTGACCTTAGATTTACTTTGAAGTCTTCAGGCTAACAAAAGTAGATGTGGAAAATGTAGGCATGAAAAGACATACAAGCTATGGTTATCATATATGCCAAAATTCAGTTAAATTGTATGCTGTGTACTGTCTATGAACCCGAGACTCTCATTGACTTCAGAGAGTTTGGATTAGGTCCTGTGTGCATGCACACTATACATTATTTTTATATAATATATACACACATACACACTCACACATGTGCGTCACCATCAGCAATGGAAAACTGTTGAGGTTTATGAATCCATTATGCAGCATTTAATCTGCAAAATTATGTATTTATGTTTCCTGGCCTTCTATTGTTTCAGGTTGAAAAGAGCTTTTTCAGTTCCCACATAATTGAAAGAAAAAATCACTGGTCATGGTGGATTTGAATGGTTTGTTCTATATATATTGAGAGAGAGAGAACAGAGTAGCAGTTAGGAAGATAGCACGGGTTTATTTCACCAGCAGCAGAGGAGGAGTAATACAGAAACTGTATTTCTGAAGAGAGCCATTTCTGCTCTGAGAATTTGTCATCCCCTTGTGCAGCACACTCCATTGGAAACCGGGAATAAAGTTAATACCTTGCTATTGGAAGTCAGATTCCCCTCCCCCGCTTGTGCATTCCATTGCCAGAAATAGGCATGGTAGGAAGCCAGCATGAAAGGATGAACACGAGCTGGAATAATCGTCATAAAAATGAATATGTTGCTCATGCTATATACAAATAGTATACGTTATTCTCAGCTGTAACGCTGCCATGAGAATCTGTTTTTTCACATTTTATAAATTAAATGTATATAAAATCCATCTTTCCCCACACTTGCCCATCCCAGTATCTTTCATTAACCAGATCAGTGCAAAAGTGAATGGGCTTAATGCGGCCACAGGGCTAGACCGCATGGATCAGCTTGCAGGAGTGGAGCTTCTGAGTGTTTCTTCACGTTGGGTGGGTCTTTAAAGACAGGTGAGTAAAACAAAGAATAGATTTTTAAGCAAGATTGTTTCTAAACAAATTTAAAATTTTCTGCAGAAAAGCAGCCCAGTTTTAAATTCAGTGACATGCATCAAAATAAATGATTTTGGGATTGAAGGAATGGAATTCTTAAACAAATGTGTTCCTAAAACTTAAGGTAAAATATTATCAAACAAATCATGTACCTGCTCAGTTGTTAAACCTTCAGAGCAATCCTTCCCACTCCTCTCCCGCCCCACCCCCCAAAAAAAGGAAAATGTAATAAGTATTTGGGCAGGGCTTTGAATAGTACTAGCAACTGATACTCATTCTGTTCTCACTTAGGCTGGTGTAAATCTGGAGTAGCTCCACGGGGTCAAGTGTTACACTGGTGTAAACCCAGTTTAAGTGAAATCAGAGTAAAGCCCATAGTGCCTTTCATCTTCGCTTCTCAAAGCGTTTTATCAAGGTGTATGGTAGGTATTATCCTCATTTTAGAGCAGGGAAAACTCAAGCATAAAGAGGTTGAATTATTTACCCAGGTGAGAGGGTCCAGAACAGAACCCAGGTGTCCGGACTTCCTAGTCCCTCCTCTAAACAACTTGACCTCCGTTGGAGGGACCTGCCATGCAAGACAGCATGATTTGGTAATATGACTGGAATATTCTCATTTTTGTTGAAGTTATTTTGTTCCAGGATATTAGAGAGACAAGGAGCTCTGTGTAGCTTGAAAGCTTGTCTTTTTCATCAACAGAAGTTGGACCAATAAAAGATATTACCTCACCCACCTTGTCTCTGGAATGTTCTCAGTAATTTAAAGACCATTTAAATTCTCTTATTTTTATTTATTTAATGTCCATTTAACATTCAGTAGATTAATAGCCTTGGAGACCGAAGTCCTCCATTCCACTCTGTTTATTCCACAGAAGAGGCATAGCGCATTGCATCAGTACCACCTTTCCTCGCTCCTCCCCCAGTATGCCTTGGTCCTTGGAGTGACCACCTCGAGGGGAGAGCGAACAGTTTAGTCTCCATATATCATTGTGAAAATGTTGGTTTTAATCCTTGCCCACCCTTTGTGTTGGGGCTGCACTACCGTTGTCTAATTGGAAATGGCTGTGACCACCAAACCTAGATCGTTGAACAGCTGTCAGTTGTGAATAGCTTTGGGTGACTACCAGCTTGGGCTAGTGGATTTGAACCCTCATCCTGGAGGTGTACATCTGAATGTCTAATACATTACTGGGGTCCTCTAGAAAAGAAAAAATGTGTAAACTATAAACTGTCATACATAGGTCACCTGTTCTGTATCTGTAAAATGGATGCTTGAAATCAACTGAATGTACAAATGCAGTGTGAACAGCGATACTCAGGGTAGTATATTTGGAGTACTTAACTTCATGATTGCACACAGGCCTTTTTTTTTTTTTTACTAATTTTACTGAAGCCATCCCCCAGTCCTCATTTTTCATGTATTATAGTCGAGCAAAAACCTATTGACTTAATGAACTAATCGCCTGTTGCAATGGAGAATTGCAAATGGCGTCAGGTGGACATGTTAATATTAACAGCCTCCAACCCTCTGTTTTATTTCAGTTGCCAATGAAAAAAACTATGCAATAGGGAGACCGAGAATTGTTAAAAAGGTTAAACATTTTAACAACCAACCAGCTGAGCTAACAACTAGCTGAATTAGTTATGTATCTCTTCTAGATACTGGAGGCTACTAACTTGTGTCTGTCTACTGGTTTTAGCAACTGTGAAAGCTGTACTAGTTCTCATGTTCTTAGAACTCTCTCCTAATTTGCTAGGATAGTCTGGAGTGAAGAAACTAATCTACCATACTATGCTAGATATTTTGTTCTTTTTAGGGAAGTTAAAATGAAAGCCCCTTCTCAAATTTTTTTGAGTGACATACTGTCTGAACCATTGTAGTCAAGTACTGATCTACCAGATTGTCTGGTAAGAACATAATAAAAACTTGTCAGTGAAATAAATTGTCCATAATCAAAGATTGGAAGGATTACCAATTTCTTTTCCCCCCTCCAAAATGGATAATTGTACTTTAAATAATGTAAAGATCCACACCTATGTACTATTTGTAACATTTGTGGGAGGGGGTTAATGTTTCGATGGGGGGAAAAAATCGCCAAAAGAATTGTATTATAAAAGTACATTTTTATAGGATGCTTAGTGTTCCCCTTTTGAATGCGGAAACTATGAATAACTTTACTTACAGAAGTAGTCTCCATGGAAGTCAATAGGGCAATACATTATAGATAATTGATTATTCATACACTATGGAGTACTACCACAGTTCATCTTCTCGTATACCATTAGTGACAGAGTAAATCGTGATGACAATGCAGGATCCCAGGTTATACTGCATCACATCTGTATGTAGCTTCCCTAATCAAAAATAAAACCAATACATGGACTAAGTGCCTGAAATGTTACAACGCAATTGTAATGAACATACTATACAGTGATTCCTACAGAAGACTATACCCCTTACAGGAAAACTACCACTCTACATGCTTTGCGAACACATGAGCAGCTGTACTCCCCCGAGCAGTTGTATTACATTTAATGATTTGCAGTCTGCCTAAAAATAAACTCCAGAAACTGAAAATCCTATCTATTGATCTTGCACTTAGCCATGCTAGTGTAAGCTGAGTTGTCATGGCTGCTTTCACATAACTTCTTTGCTTTTATTAGTTTGTTTCAGCCTTTTCATATTTTATTGAAGTTGCCTTTAACAACACCCCCATACATATGAGAGAGAGACAATCAAATTTTGTGAGGGTAGGAGTGAAGAGAGACATGAATTGCATCTCCTACAGATTTATCTTTTATGGAATAATCAGGATTTTAGATCAGGAGAGGAGGGTGATTTTTTTTTTTTTAATTGTTGTTTTGTTTTATTATTAACAGGAATGGGAATGGAGACAGTTTCTGAGCTATTTGAGCATTTCATTAAAATAGATCATTTAATTGACGCCTCCACTCTCATCTCTTCCATTATGCACCTTTATTTTTCCCAGTCAGCCATTTCTGGCACACTAGTTCAATCCATGAAGGCAGTATTACCTAATGATTAGAGCAGTGTTTTTCAACCACTGTTCCGCGGCACACTAGTGTGCCGCGAGATGTTGCCTGGTGTGCCGTGGGAAAAAAATATTAAACCATGCTTGAATGTCAGAACTGGTTACTAAAATTTTTGAATCCCACCACTGATGTTAAGGACTATAAATAGCTCAGAATATCAGATTTGTGTTCAGCCAAACAGGCCCAGGTTGCGCACTGAATAAAGTATTTTATAATTTTTCATATTTCTGTTTACTTACTATTTCATAATAAAGTAATTATAAAATACTTTCTTTGTGTTTATTTGATTCCTATTCAAGAGAATTACTTTATATATAGTCAATATAGGCACAGAGTTAAATTTTTTAACATTTTCTAATGGTGGTGTGCCTCGTGATTTTTTTCATGAAACAAGTGTGCCTTTGCCCAAAAAAAGGTTGAAAAACACTGGATTAGAGCAGGGACCTGGTAATCCGGGCTTCTGGGTTCTGTTCATGTTTGAGTTCACTCTGCTACACTAGCTGGTGATGGGCATAGACCTGGAGTAGAATACTAGCTTCTTGGGTGCTGCGGGGCAATTCTCTTAACCTCTGTTTGCTTTTATTTACTCACTTTTAAATTGAATATGCTTTTTACCTACCTCACAGGAGTAGTGTTAGGTTTGTTTAGTGCTTTAAGATCCTCAGGGCGGGTCTACATTTAAAACACTGTAGCGGCACAGCCGCACCTCTTCAGTGAAGATGCTACTTTGCCAACGGCAGAGCTTCTCCTTTTGGCATAGTTAATCCACCTCTGCGAGAGGCAGTCCCTATATTGATGGGAGAAGCCCTCCAGTCGACGTAGCACTGTCTACACCAGGGGTTAGGTTGGTATAACTGTGTTGCTCAAGGGTGTGGCCTTTTCACACCCCGGAGCGATGTAGTTATACTGATGTAAGTGTATAGGCCTGGCCTTAGATGAAAGGCAGTATATAAGTTCATAGGGGTATTATTAAAAACAAATACTATTAATACCACAGCATCCATATAATTCTTTAAGTTTACATGAAGGGCTGCTAAAAGAACTTTATTTTAATATTCATATGCAAGCGTGACTAGATAAACATGTTTTTCCTCTTAGGCTAAGGCCTATAAACCGCATGAGGACACTAAGGACCAGCTACCCACTGCTTATGTGCTGTGTACAGTCTAACTGGTTAAAGCATTAGAAAAATTCGGGCTTGGTTTTTCAAAGTCAGTTTGAATTTTTTTTCACTCCCCTCTCCTTAAATTTCTCTGTCCTGGTTTCAGATCAGTTCTCAGTTCACAAGACGGATCCAGAGTAAAATCAGAGACCTGCTGCAGCAAATGGAAGAGGGGCTAAAGACAGCAGATCCACATGACTGCTCTGCATATACTGGCTGGACAGGTGAGCAGTCTGGGATCTGAATGGAACACTTTCAGTTAACTGACTTCTTGGGGCCCCTGATGGTTTCCACTATGGTGTGAGGGTTTTGTGTTCTGACAGAAATGGCAATTGCATCATAATCTTATGGTAAGTCTGTGCAAGCCATATTCTAGGAGGGTCTGGGTCCCTTGTCTGTCAATGTTAGTGGAAGGATGCCCATTGAATTTAATGGACATTGGATCTGGCCCTAAGAGAGAAAATTGGTTTCTGTACTTGAAGAGTCTGACTGTGCAAAGAGTGTATGTTTGAAGATGAGTTAGCATTTTTTTGTTTTAAAAATGTTTTACTGACACAGAATATTTTCACCTTGGTCCACTAAGTTGAATTGTGTTTCATGACTCGGTTGATGGCAAAACGACTCTAAAACCAGGAGGGTGAGAGCGGCATGTTCTTGCACCCAGGACTCTGGAATTCTTGCTCTGACTTCCACACTTTTCTGTGTGGAGCTGGACAGATCACTGCATGAGTGTCGCAGGGATTGATAAGTGAATGTTGTGAAGTTGCTTTGAAAATGAAAAGTGCTATGCAAGTGCAAGGACCAAATGTGAATTAGCCAGCCTGATCCTCATGGCAAAGAATGCAGTCATCAGGGTTGATTGTTCTAATTAACCTGGATATAGCTCTTCTAGTTGCCAGAAGACTTCTCCGTCTTGGCCTCTTTGGGTATGTGTGCATGGTGTTTTGGAGTGAGTGGGAGCAGGGCTCGCGCTATTGCTCTAAAAATTGCCGTGTAGACAACTTTGAAGTTGCGGCTCGAGCTGGAGCTCAGGCTCTGAATTCACACCCCGCCCCAGGCTTCAGAGCCCCAGCTCCAGCCTGAGCTGCAACTTCACAGAGTTGTCTGCACAGCTAGTTTTAGCGCACTTGCGCAAGTCTTGCTAGCCCGAGTCCATCGATAACAGTCGGGAGGCTCATGCCAAAATGCTGTGTAGACATACCTATAAGTGCTATGCTCTTTCTACAGTGGGATCACTCTTCGTACCCTGCCCAGATCAATCCTTTAGTACAGCATGTTTGCAGTTTTTCCTGTGAGAATTCATACTGTTACCTTCATGTCATGTTGGTACATGAAAGGTTGGATTGGGAAAACCTCTCCAGTGGTAAATTTTGAGCGAGAATTTGCCCACATTCAGGTTTAATTCTGGACACAGAGGTGCAGCATTTCACTTTTCTTTCTTCCTGATGGCCCTAGGAGGGAAGCTGAATGTTCTGTACAGATGGTGTTGTGGGTGCATGTGGAGAGAAGTTGTAGACAACCGGCAGCTTGTAGGAGTTTATTTTAAAGTCTAAAAATGGGAGTAATTTTGTGTTGCTTGAGTGAAAGCAGGCAATTTTCACACGGACGTTTTAAAAGAAATCTAGCAGAGCAGTGTTCTGACATTCAGTGATTGACGAGAGAGGTGTTATGACTAAACAACTCAAGTGTAATAAAATGAGTCCTAGAATAAAAGAAACAAACTCCTCATTAGCTGGAACGACAAGATAGTTGGGTAATGCGATGTAATGGAAGGTATTTTTTGCCATTCTGAAGGGGCCTGTCAACTGCGGTAACCCAAAATGCAGATTTGATTTTTTTTTTTTTTTTTTTTTTTTTTTTTAAAGCTTTTACAAAATCTAATCTGAGAAGGAATGTTTCCCATGACTTTGTTTTTAAATACTACAGTGAAAAGGATTTTTCCCAAACTTAACCATTTTCACCATTGTGCCAGTGTATGAAAACCAGAAAGTGACACCAACACTGAAAATGACCATTCTGGTTTCTCTGCCCCAAGCTGAGACAAGTGCCAAGAGTAAACAAATAGCATAAATGGTGAACAGTAATGCACCTTGGAATATACTTTATAAAAACTTGTTTAAAATCTTGTGATGTATAGGGTGTGTTGTTGGTGCAGAATAACAAAGAGATGCAAGCAACATGAAACTCATGTAAGAATTGGCAATGTATTAGGGCCAGATCCTGCACACCTTTGTTTCTGTGAGTTGTACTTAATTATTCAGGTAATCTCAGTGAATCCATTGTAAGGGCTAATAAACAAGTAAGGATTTGCAGAACTGGGCCCTGTGATTTAAAATCCACTCCCTCTTCATAAAGCCCAAGTATTTGGGCTCTATGTGTGACGAGAAGAGTGGTTGTAGAAATCCAATCAATCCCCACAACACTGGGCCATAGTGCAGGGATGCAGTGCATTGCCCTCCCCCCCCCATCCCCCCCACTCCTGATGCTACTATTCTAGCCCACGGCCTGGGATAGTAGCCATGCCCTCTGCACCAACTGCGTGGAGGTACTGGGGACACTGAATCAGTGTAACTGTGGCTCTGAAGCCCACCCTCATGGTGGTCTTCTGTGCCAGCTTATTCAGGGATGTCATGGAGAACCTTTCCATGGTGGATAGGGGATGTGCAGGCACCCCTGCACAACCTTTCACCACTATTCTCCCAGTGCAGCCTCTGTATGGGGTTTAAGTGGGCCTTGCACTGAATTTCACCCGTGATCCTATTTTTAGCTCACAGAAAAAAACATTTATAAGTTCAAACAGCAGTGCAGTCCGACACCTTTCATGTTGCTATTACAGTAGAAGACTTCTTTGTACAGCAGGATGAAAAAGCTGTAGTTACATTTAAAGCACCTTAATGATAGTTCTTTTAAGTTGTCTCACTGTGGAATATATGTAAGTCTTATACAGCGTTGACAGCTGAACACTTGACATTTCATAACAGCCAAAGAGTGCATCAGAGGGCTCTCTTTAAACCAAATTGCACATGCAGTGAAGGATTCATTTTATCCTATAATGTGTGTACTGTATTTGCAAAAAGAACCGGAGTACTTGTGGCACCTTAGAGACTAACAAATTTATTTGAGCATAAGCTTTCGTGGGCAACAGAAGACGTGGGCTGTAGCCCACGAAAGCTTATGCTCAAATAAATTAGTTAGTTTCTAAGGTGCCACAATTACTCCTGTTCTTTTTGCAGATACAGACTAACACGGCTGCTACTCTGAAACCTGTACTGTATTTGTATATACACAGGCATATTGAGCCTAAATTCTTCAAAAGTGCTGATCATTCACTCTCTGGAAATTGGGTGACTCTAATTGAGTTCTAGGCTTTTAAAAAATAAATAAATAAAATTAGGCCACTGTAGTTATCCAAATTGAAACATAATCAGGACACCGGGCTCATGCCTTTTGCTCTCTCCCTGGGATCTGTAACAGATACTAGTGGTCAGAGCCTTGATTTTACATCTTGTTAACAGCACAGGTATCTTCTAACATTCTGGGGCACTGATTCAGAGGGAAGGAGAAACAGGTAATTGAAAAATGCCATTTAAGTGGAAAGAAAAGGATATATCTTCTTGTTCTGTTTTTGTTTGTCGCTGGTTGTTCTAGGCATAGCCCTTTTATACCTACAACTATACCGCGTCACAAAAGACCAGAAGTACTTGCAGCGATCCCTGGATTATGTGAAGAGAATACTTCGTAATCTGAATGGACGAAGGGTTACTTTTCTCTGTGGTGATGCTGGACCCCTGGCAGTAGGGGCAGTAGTGTACCACAAACTAAAGATTGACAGTGAGTCTAAGGAGTGCATCACAAAGTAAGTGTCTGGTGATAGTGGAAAAGGCTGTACATTTACTCAGGATCCCTTTATATATGATCAAAGACCAGTATTTTAATAAGTGATTGCCAGAGGTTTCATATTTCAATAACGCTGGCTTGGGAAAAGTGCTCTTGCTTTCCATCAAACAGATGTCTGTCTTTTATACCTATGTCCTGGGAAATTTTGATCCAGAGCCTTTTTGAAGGTTTTCCAATCCTTGAAGTCCCACTGGGGATTATAAGAACCGGTGTGCTGTGCAGTTTGCATTCGGTACCACAACTGCACCTGTTAGCATTCTGCCTGTATACCTTACTGTGCTAGAATTTGCAGATTAACTCTTGAGGACTGGCTCCACTTTCGTATTTCCAGTACAGTTTTATATTTAGAAGTTTAATCAGTCTCTTTCTAATCCAGGATCCCAGCGAGATTAATCTCTGCTGCCGCTTTGATATGAATATCCATTTGTTTGTTTTTAAAACAGACAGCTCTTATGTTAGAGTAAATCTTATTGTCAGATACCCTTCTGGATGCAATTGTAGTAACATTGTTTTCACAAAGCATGAAAATAAAGTCTCTGTGAAATAAGATTAAGAGCAGTAGATTTTCTAATTAGCCTTTGCTTGAAAATTATCTTCAGGAGAAAACATGAAAATGTAATTAGTGTTAGGTGTCTGTTCCCTTTTTTTTAAGGTTGTGTCTATATATACACTCAGATACCCAAGTGATTGGTATAGTATGAATAGCGCAACTATCTATGATTTTTGTGTTCCTTTCCTCTTCTTTTTTTTCCTTGTAGCTGGTCACGCGGTGGTGTGATATGAAGATCTTTTTATGCTCAAATTCCATATTTGCAATTTTTAAAAAGAGAACAGTTTAATATGAGTCTTAAATCTGGTATATCATTGATGCATCAAACGGTGTTAATAATTAAAGCCATTTTTTTAAAATGGATTGTTAGTAGTGAGACCAAAGCAAGAGTCTTTCAAATCACTGGTTCAGATCCAGCATGAGCTAATAGCCAACAACCACCTCTGATAACTATGTGAATTGAGATTTTGGTCTAAATCCAGGGACAGATGGTCATATTCAAATTAAACACACGCACGCACAGTTTCAACTAACTTGCACCTTCTGGGCAATTCTACAGAGAAGACAGGATTGAGCTGGCACGGAAACTGATCCTCCCTCTCCCATTTCAGGATTGAGGCATGTTGTGCTGCTGCTGCCTTCCCATGCTGTACCTACTTTGTGGGTGGATTGAGGGTTTCACTCCCTGGGGCTGTCAATCTGGCCCCATTAAAAAATCCTTAAAGTCAAACAAAGCACTTTTGTAAAATAGCAAGTCCTTGTCAAGCATTTGATGCTACATTTTTTTTACCTACAAATGATGGGCCAAATCCTGAGATTCTTATTCAGACTTTTTTTATTAGAATTTCACAGTTTGGCCCATCAGTTGGTGGCTATTTGAAATTTTAAGCAATCCTTTTGTAAATGATTTTCGTCATCAGTAACATTGAAGTTGGGATTTTAGAGTGTTAAAGGCCCAAGATGGTCTAGTTGTCTGGTAACTGCAAATTTTATTCCCAAGTCAGAGCCAGTAAAATCTCCTGGGTTGTATTACACTCATAGACTCATAGACTTTAAGGTCAGAAGGGACCAATATGGTCATCTAGTCTGACCTCCCGCATGATGCAGGCCACAAAAGCTGACCCACCCACAACAGAATCTTCCAGCCTGCGACCCCTGCCCTATGCTGCGGAGGAAGGCGAAAAACCTCCAGGGCCTCTGCCAATCTACCCTGGAGGAAAATTCCTTCCCGACCCCAAATATGGCGATCAGCAGTACCCCGAGCATACAGGCAAGAATCAACAGCCGGACCCTCATTTTACCCGCGATGGCACGTTAATGCCTAATTGACTACCCGACCTCTGCCACTCATTTGCCATGTGACCTCTGGCAAGTTGCACTCTGTGTCTCAGTTTGCCATTGAGTAATTGCCTAGCTCCCATGGGTGTTGTAAGGTGAATTATTCTTTGTCAAGAGTGTCGAGATCCATTGCTGAAACGGTTGTCAAAATGCAACGTTTTCATAGTATATGAAACTTTTTGAAGTGCAGCAGCTCAGTAAACTGCAGATGATTTTAGGGGCAGCTGAGGGCTAGTGGATTGAGCACAAAGCTGAGAGTCTGGAGATTTTGGGTTCTGTTTCTGAGTCTGCCACTGTCTTGTGTTGTGACCTTGGGTAAGTCACTTAATGGTTCTGAGCCTCAGTTTCCCCATCTGAAATGGGGATATAATACTTCTCCACCTTCAGTTTGGGATCTGCAGATGAAAAATGCTGTGATTGCACAAAGTATTATTATTAAGTAATCAAAAACTGCCATAGGAGAGGTTAAAGAAAGTCTGTTCTGATTATGTTCCCTGAGCCAAAAACAAAATGTGTGAGACATTTTTAGCAAGCTCTCATTACCTCTTGATTGGATTGGGTAGCATACCATATACAGAAGGAGAACTCTAGTATGTCCTAATGAGATGGTACACTTTTTTTCTTTTTTTTTGTTTTTTGACCCAGGCTTTTGCAGCTCCAGAGAACGATCATAAGCACAGACTCTGAACTTCCAGATGAGCTTCTTTATGGCAGAGCAGGTTACCTCTATGCTTTGCTCTATTTGAATACAGAAATTGGTCCAGACACTGTACCTCAGTCTGTTATCAAAGAGGTAGGAAACTTCATATTGCCAGGTACTACCGTGTCTTTGAGGTGGAATCATATCTGTTGTTTCACTTCAAATATAGGAAAGAAAATATGAAGTAAACTTCCACCTAACCTGCAAAAGAGAGTTCATGGGGTAGTTTAGTGAGGAGAAACACTTGGGACCTGATTCTGCCTTTATTTACCCTCTTATAACTTCAGTAAAGTTACTCCTAACTTGTACCAACATGAGGTCAGAAACAGGTCCTCTCTGTTTAGCTCTTACCCATGAAGGACTTCACTTGTCACTCTAACTTGTTTCTTTAGTAATCCATGTAAACAGTAGTAAAGCTAGATGCAATGAAAGGAAAGAGGATATAGAATTTGTGAATTCTTCTACAGCAAAAGCAGTACTTAAGTATACAACTGAACTTTTAAAATTTTATACTTTTAAACAAAACCTTAATTATAGGGGTGGGGCTGGAATCACTGCTTATTAAGATTGCTTGACACTTCCCATTGTAAGACTGTTTTCAGTTGCTTATAACTCTTCCAAACTTTAACCAATTGGGCTGAAACTTTGCATGCCAGGTATCTGCCTCAGCCTGAATTTTCAGGTCAGCTTTTTCTGAGTACAAGGCTAGGGAGAAACATGTTCTGTCAATGTTTGTTTGTTGTTGTTGTTTTTTAACTGATCTTTTCTTTGAAAAGCTCTAGTGCTTTCATGCTTTGGAGCAGGGACTTGAAATTTGGCAGGAGGAGTGGCCTTTGTTTCAGGGATGTGCCTTTTGTAGTCCCTGTGAAAATTTGGGGGTCAGTATGTGTGGGAGAGACTGAGATTGGGGGAGGAGCTGGGACTGAGAACCAGTGGGAAAGAAGGGGAGGGTGGAGGGGAGACATGAGCTGGGGTGTGGGGGGAGAACTAGGACTAGCTGGTGATGACCTGGGTGGAGATGGTGAGACACAGGTTGGGTGAAGAGCCCAGTGGGAGCGGGCAGGGGGAACTAGAGGCCACAGTGAGGGAGAGAGACTGATTAGATAAGGAAACAGGAGGGGGGAACTGGGACTCACTTGCGAGGAATCTGGGACTGAATAAGGAGCCAGGCTGGGACTGGCTGGAGGGGACTGAGCAGAAGGGAACATGCTGGGGTGGGGAATTACCAGGAAAGTTTGTGCCTACTGCAGAACATACCCCTCCAAAGTCTGGAATGGAACTGAGTATTCTTGAGTCTCACCATTCCTTTGTTGTCAGGAAATGTGTCTGAAACCCACTGGCAAAGAGTCTTATCCCTCACACCTACTGCTGCTATCAGTTACTCCCTTAGCTCAAGTGGCAGAGGTCTATGTGTTGGCTCTAAAGAATCCAACCCTGTTGATGAATACCCATGTGGGTATCCATATGATGCCACATGATGGAATTTCCTCCCCACCCCCACCCCCGGTTTTATTTAAAAAAACAGAAAAAGCCCTAGGAAATTACACACACAAAAGGTATGTTAAAAGAACATCATTAAGGTTTCAAAGTCAGGCACTCAAAAGTTAGGAAATGCCAGAATTAAGGTTGTCTTAATTAAGGGTTAGAAGACAATTCTTCAGGACTGCATTCAACTGTCTTAACCTTGAGCCCATCCTTTCTGTTCCTACATCCCCTGCCTCATTCACTACACACCTTCCATCTTCTGCAACAAATGAGGCAGGTGACCTACACACAACAGCCTCCTTCATTACACAACCCTGTTGATCTCAGTGCAGGTTTGTCCTGTGCACCAAATGAGGCAGGGATCCTTTGGAAAAAATAGTATGTGATTGTGTAATTAAAGACTGTATTATAATACACACACACAAGGGAGGGAGGGCAAATTAAGGTTAGAGCTTTTTATTGTACAGAAAAATTGCAGTTTTTCTGACACTTAAAAGTCTTGATGGGATAAGGAAATACGATATTTTGTAGTGCAGCGGTAGACTTGTATATTGCCTCATATTCTTTGATACATTCTCTCTAGTGTTGTGTCTTACAATTCTTTGTAAAGTAGTCCTCTCTGAATAAATGAAAGCGATATTCATGGCAAGTGTTTGTTGTTTTATTTCAACATTAGGTGGTAGATGCCATTATTGAATCGGGTAAAAACTTCTCAAAGGAGGAACGCAAGACTGAACGCTGCCCTCTGTTGTACCAATGGCACAGGAAGCAGTACATTGGAGCAGCCCATGGCGTGGCTGGGATCTATTACATGCTAATGCAGGTAGGTAAACTAGTGTTCCAAGGTAAGGTTCTTTTGTATGAAACAGTAGTTAAGAGTTTCATTCACTTAACATAATCGTACCTAAAACTTAGTAATGTCTGAATCTTATTGAGGGCTTTATTGTGCGTGTTAAAGGTCCCTCTTGACCCTCACTCTTCCAAATTAGCTCTTGGCTCTTAATCTTCAGTTATTTCTCTCACCTGTTTTCCTGTTCACAGCATTGAACTTGCCATCAGAAATGCCTTTGTTCCTCTTTCCCTGATCTCGCCTACACCAACCACCGCTTTGAGTACATTTTCCACCATCTCTCAACTCCAAAAAACTACATTGTCTCAAGCACCTTCATCCTGTTGATTTCTAGCCTGGTTTATTCTGATGTTCCCCACTCCCTTGGGTTGTTGCCCACAACACTGCCCTGCCTGTTGCCCTTAACCAACTTGCTGTCCTCTGTACTTTCCCTCTTTCCGGCACCTCAAATGCCATCCCTCCCAGGTCCCACAGTGACTCTCAAAGGCGAAGCTGACATTTGAAGACAAGCTGCACATGCCTCATCTTCATATTAGTGATGAGATCTGGAAATAATTTCAGCAAACGTCATTGTACAACATTGTAGCTATTGGGCTGCAAAGTCTAATTTATGCCCCTCGCTCTACTTTCCAAAGGTGCTGGCAGTCTTTGTTCTGCCTCAGGTAATATCAAGTTTCTTATCTGCTCATGCAGAGCACCCCTTTCCCCGCAAAGTGCAAGGAATTTGTTTCCTTTCAGTCTGAGTGCCATAATTTACTGTGCCCTCTCCTTGACCTCCCACTTTGCCTCCTCAAGAAAACACTTTTTCCCAACAAGTTTCTGCATCTTTTCTTGCTCCCCTTTTCCTCCCCTGTTTCTCCCCCCCCCCTCCATTGACCCTCCTGATAACATCCCCTCCCTTAGGAAAATCACCATGTCTTTCCAGCCCTTTCCACTTTCTTTGCTGTTTCAGGTGGTTAATTAACAGAAATAATTCTGTCAAATACTGCTGGTTGTAAGTGGCAACTACTCTGATCATAAATCTAGACAGAATTGTAATTTCTTCCTCTCCAAGATTGCTGCTTTTGACTATTACCACAAAACCTACTTGTACATTATTAGGTTTATGCCTTTTCATTGAACATTAAATGTTGTGACTCACTCAGAGTTGAGTCCCTTCCTGCAGAAGGAACAAGATATGTGGGTTTTTGCCAATACTAGGAGAACTTTTTGGCAAAGAACTTAGGAGTTTTTTATTTCTTTAATTATAATCCTACTTTGTACTTACTGCCTGTGATCTGAGGATCTCTAGCCCTTTACAAACAGTTCCTTGCAACACCACTGTGAGGTTAGTAAGTATTAGTATACCTATTTATAGCTGGATGAACCAAGGCACGGCAGTGTTAAGTAGCAGCAAGCCCCAGCAGATATGAGCCAGGAATCTCAAGGCCAAGTCCCCTCCTCTAATCATTAAATAAACTCTTTCCCTCCATCTAACAGTTCTTAGCTAATTAGTAAGTTTGTGTCTTTAATAACTACTCTATTATTTGTATTGGCCCATTTTGCTTGGTCCTGTCCAAATACAGAACAAAAAGACAGTCCCTCTCCCAGAGAGCTTATGATCTCAGGCCAGGACTAATCTACAAAGTTCTGTCGGCATAGCTGTGTCGTTCAGAGGCATGGAAAGACAGTGCCCTGTAGCTAACGTTGCTATGCCAGTGAAGCCCCCAGTACAGACACAACTGTGCCCACGGAAGAGTGCTTCAGTTGGAATAGCAAATGTTGCTTGGTGAGGTGGTGTTACTATGCCGACAGAGAAACTCCTGTCAGCATACGTTGTGTCTACCATAGGGGGCTCTGCTGGTTCTTTTTTAGTTCCTGCTGTATCTGTGCTAAGGACAGTAATTCTTCCCAGTTACTAGCTTGGTGCCATTGTTGTGGTCTGAGTGAAACAACATTCTATAGAAACACGGGTCCTATCACTGGCTCTTAACTTTAAAAGAAAGGTCAACTTAAATTAAAGTTGATTTTGCACAGACCTAAATGGGAGCACAAGCAAGGAAAGAAAGGTGTAAAAAGTCTCACTCCGCAGGTGTATCCCTGCATGAGGACGGAATACAATTGCACTGAGGTGGCACAAGGACTACACACTGCTGGCGCAATCAAAAGGTGGTCCAGTGGCTACACTCCCCCTGTGCACAATTTGAGGCTGTGTGTCTAAGGCCATGTCTACACTAGCAACTTATGTCAACTCAACTTACGTCGGCATACAGCTGCCGCAGTAAGCGCATCATTTGTGCGCGTGCATGCTTGTCTCCTTATGTCAGCGCGCTGTATCTATGCAGAGTGCGGTGCACCATGAGTAGGTATACCAGTGTGCAACTCTTCACCATCCAATGCACTGTCTTTTGGGAAGCTTTGGCAATGCATGATGGGGCTGAAACAAGTTGTGCCAGAGTAACTGGGAGCATGGGGTCAACTTGCCAGTTTGCAACAGTCTCCATCCCGTAACATCATCTGTATCTCCATAATGTTTGCATTTCCCCCCCACCCCCCCAAAATCCCACAAACCTGCATGGCTGTCCTCGATGTCTGTCCTCTCTGACAAAAACATGGAGCCTGCACAGCTCTGCACTATTGTCATAGCATTGCAAGCACAGGGCACATGATCCTTCAGTATTTGCAGAGCCATGGGGAACATGACGATTCCTTGGAGGACATATTGCTATGGGAAATGGCAAGAACCAATTCAAGGTTGTTGGTGGGATTCACGGTGGAACACCGCTTCTGGGCCTGAGAAAGAAGCACTGGCTAGTGGGATCACATCATAATGCAGGTTTGGGATGATGAGCAGAGGCACAGAACTTTCGGATAAGCAAGGCCACATTCCTGGATCTGTGTACAGAGTTTGCCCCCTGCCCTCCAGCTCAGCGACACCAAAATGAGAGCTGCACTGAGAGTGGAGAAACGGGTGGTGATCGCACAGTGGAAACTTGAAACGCCAGATTGCTATTTGTCAGTTGGGAATCAATTTGGAGTTGGGAAATCCATCATGGAGGCTATGGTCATGCAGGTGTGCAGGGCTCTTAATTGTCTGCTGCTACGCAGGACTGTGACTCTTGGCAATGTGCAGGACATAGTGGATGGATTTGCAGCAGTGGGGTTCCCGAACTGTGATAGAGCGATAAACAGAATACATATCACTATTTTGACAGCAGACCACCTTGCCACAGAGTACATCAACAGAAAGGGCTACTTTTCTATGGTTATGCAAGTGCTGGTGGATCACCGGGGATGTTTCTCTGACTCTGGCTGGTCAGGGAAGTTGCACAATGCTTGCATTGTTAAGAATACAGGACTGTTCAGACAGCTACAAGAAGGGACTCTCTTTCCTGACTGGTGGATTACCATTGGCAATGTTGAAATGCCTATAGTGATCCTGGGTAACCCAGCCTACCCCTTGCTGCCCTGGCTCATCAAGCCGTACATCGGCCACCTCGACACCACCAAGGAAAGCTTCCACTATTGGCTCAGCAGGTGCAGAATGACACATGAATGTGCCTTTGGTTGTTTGAAGGGACGCTGACATTGTTTACTCACAAGATTGAGCCTCAGTGAGAAAAATATCCCAATGGTTACAGCTGCCTGCTGTGTCCTGCGTAATATCTGTGAAGGAAAGGGGGGAAAGTTTCCACAGGGCTGGAGGGCAGAAGTGGAGCAGCTCGCTGCTGAATTTGAACAGCCAGATACAAGGGCTATTAGAAGAGCTCAACGTGGAGCTTATACGGCTCAGGGAGGCTTTGAAAGACCATTTTAGTAGTGAGCCAGAGTAGTGTGTGGTGGTGTGCTCTACCTGGCCCTGCTCTTTTTTTGGCACGATATGTATTGTGTGGTGATTGCTGTACGTGTAGAGATATTACATTATCAGTGCACCTATTACTTTTTTTTTTTTTTGTGAATGATCTTATGTGTTAAGTGACACTGTGCAGTAACAGGTAATTGGTTGCTTTCAGAACTGATGAGCACTAGCCAGCATATGCTGTGAACTAATAAAGATGAATTATGTTCGAAATAATAGAATTTTATTCTGTAACAAAATCAGTGCAAAAACATCCCAGGCAATTTAAAAACAAATATATTAAAAACATAGTAAAACTCAATAAATTAAGAGAACAGAACTTATGAAGGGGAAATAACATTCACATCCATTCCAGCTACACATACACTGACCTGTGAAAGTCATGGTTGGTATATGTGAAGCTGAGATTGTCTTTTAATGTTCTCCAGGGTGGAGTGGTGGGGGTTGTGCAGGGACCTGTAAGGCCACGTAGAATGTTGGGGGTTTGTAGGAAGGTCCCGATACTGAGTTCTGGGCTGCAGAGGGAGGCGAGCACGGGATTGTTGAACCTGCAGGTCCACCAGAGTCTACAGCAGTGGTTTCCAACCTTTTTACACCCAAGATCACTTTTTGAATTTAAGGGCAATCCAGGATCTGCCCCACCCCCCATCCCCGTTGCTTGCTCTCTCTCACCCACTTTCACCGGGCTGGGGCAGGGGTTTGGGGTTTGGGACGGGGTGTGGGCTCTGGGCTGGGGCCGAGGGGTTTGTAGTGTGGGAGGGGGCTCCGGGCTGAGCTTGGGGCAGGGGGGCAGAAGGGGTGAAGGGTGCAAGCTCTGGGAGGGAGTTTGGGTGCAGGAGGGGGTTCCGGGCTGGGGCAGAGTGTTGGGGTGCTGGCTCTGGGAGGGGGGTCGGCTGACACGGGGTATGGGGGGCTGGCTCCGGGAGGCTGCAGGTTGGGTGGTGGAAGAGAAATGCTGGGCCAGCATAGCTGGGCCTGCTGTACTCATGCTACACCTGGTCTTAATGCTGCAGAGCCATTCAGAACCTGCCCATTGAAGGGGGCAGCGCTTACCTTGGGCGGCCCCGGCCCCATGCTGCTCCTGGAAGGGACCAATGCAACTCTGCGCGCTATCACTCTGTGCAGGTACTGCCCCCGCAGCTCCCATTGGCCACAGTTCCCTGTTCCTGCCCAATAGGAGCTGCAGTGGCCATGCTTGCAGGCAGGAGCAGTGCATGGAGACCCCTTCTCCCCTCCACCACCCCCGCCCCCGGGGCTGCGCTGGCCACTTCTGGGAGCAGCTTGGGGCTGGGGCAGGCAGAGAGCCTGCCTTAGCGGCAGCTCCACTGCATCACTGGAGACCGCGATCGACTGGGAGAGTCTCCAAGATCGACCAGTAGATCGCAATTGACGGTTGGTGACCACTGGTTTACAGCATCTGTATTTTGCTGCCTGAGATGTCCCATTATGTCCTGGTACATCTCCCTCTCCTTTTCCTGTGCCTTTCTCCTCTCTACCCTATCCTTTTCCAGGCTGTCTGCAATGTTCATCCTCCAGGCCCTGTGCTTGCTGTCTGATGCAGCATTGGCCTGCGGGATCTCATTGAACATGTCACCTTGAGTCCTCTCCTTTCTCCTCCTTATCTGGCCCAGGCATTCTGTGGAGGGGGAGACCCTGAAGGCTGCAATGGCAGCATTTGCAGATAAAACACACAGAGGTATTATTGTCAGTGTATTCGCTATGAAAGCGCAACTTCTGTTTGGGATTCCTTGTGCGTGGCACCAGTCACAGCCCTGGCCATGGTGTGTGTGGCCCACTGAGGGTTGGGGAAATGAGGAGGGAATTGCTCAGTTGCATGATTCTAGTAGCGTAGGGCAGGGGCACTGGATACTGGCACCGTTTTGCATAGGTGGTGGTGATTTTAGCTATGCCTCACTCCTGAGGGTAACAAAGGTAGAGAGCACAACTGCTGCTGGCGTCCTGAAGCTGCTTGGACCTGTGTATGCTGCTAGCCCGTGTACTGCCGTGGTGCCTGCTGAAGTTATCACTGAGTAGTGTAGGAAGGCAGCCTTCCCTAGAAACCTTTGGCAGAGGATTGCAGAATACCCCCATGGAAGTTTCATTGAGATCTCTCTGGAGGATTCCTGGGACATCTCTGTGCACGTAAACAAACTGCTCTGCCTGCCCCCTGCCTTACTCTAGAACAGGGATTCTCAAACTGGGGGTCGGGACCCCTCAGGGGGTCACAAGGTCATTACATGGGGGTCGCGAGCTGTCAACCTCCACCCCAAACCCTGCTTGCCTCCAGCATTTATAATGGTGTTAAATATATTTAAAAGGGTGTTTAATTTATTGGGGGGGGGGGGGTCGCACTCAGAGGCTTACGATGTGAAAGGGGTCACATCGTAAGCCCACATAGTAAAAGAAGTTTGAGACCCACTGCTCTAGAAGGAATGAAAAGCAGACAGCAACTCTACCTCTCTCGGTTGTACCACCATCTCTTCCAGCATGAGTAAATTAATGAAAAGTCCAAAGATGTATCCTGCTTCTTTGGGGGTGCCATCCCTGTAACTGAATATCTACACACTTACGCGTGGTTCCTTCCTCTGCTTCGGGTTCATCCATGCTCGACTGGCTGGACTGAGGTGGAGTCAAAAACAGGTCCTGGCTTGCTGTACAGCTGGATCCCCCCCCCGATTGCCTGTTCCCCGTACTCCTCCTCTTCTTCACCATCTCCTCCTCCTCGCTGTTCGCAGCAGGGGCCTGTGACTCTGGCTCACTGGCGGTATCCGCAGTGCTGTTGGGGGTGGTGGAGTCTCTGCCAAGTCTGAGCATGCAGCTCTCTGTAAATGCAGCTGGTCTGCGGCTCGGCCCCAGATCGATTGTTGGTCTCCCTGGCCTTCTGATATGCCTGCTGCAGTTCCTTGGCTTTCATGCAGCACTGCTGCTGGTCTCTGTTAGACCCCTTCTCCTGCATCCCCCCGATCAATCTGCTCATAGATGTTGACGTTTCTGTGCCTGGTTTGGAGCTGTGCCCGCACAGCCTCCTCTCCCCACAGACTCAGGTGATCCAGTATCTCCTGTCTACTCCAGCCAGATGTGTGTCTGGAGTGTGTAGCCAGCATGGTCAGCTGGGCAGTTCCATATAACAATGGAGAGCTGCTAGGTGTGCTTGCCAAGCTGGGCAATCACGAAAAGGAATTTCAAAAATTCATAGGGCTTTAAAGGGGAAGGAATGCGTTTCCAGTTTCTGTGACCCCGACAGCAGAGTTCACAATGGTGACCAGAGATGTCAGTGTGGGGCATTGTGGGATAGCTGCTGGAGGACAGTTACGGTCGCCTTAAGTAACTTAGGCTAGGTCCACACTACCCGCCTGATTCGGCGGGTAGAGATCGATCTTCTGGGATCGATTTATCGCATCTCATCTGGACGCGATAAATCGATCCCAGAAGCGCTCCCCCGTCGACTGCGGAACTCCTGCTCGCCGAGAGGAGGAAGCGCTGTCGACGGGGGAGCTTGCCTGCGCCGCGTGGACCCGCAGTAAGTAAACTTAGTTCGATCTAGGAAACGTCGACTTCAGCTACGCTATTCTCGTAGCTGAAGTTGCGTTTCCTAGATCGATCCCCCGCCCCAGTGTGGACCAAGCCTTAGTGTCTACACTAAGTACATTGACCATAGCTCTATGCCGCTCAGAGGGGTGGTGTTCTTAAGTAGGCATGACAGGGCACTTACATCCATGGGAGCCTAATTTAAGTGTAGACACATGCACAGCTAGGTTGATGTAACCTGCCTTGCATCGATCTAACTGTGTCGTGTAGACAGTGCCTAAGGCACGCTTGCTACCAGAGCTCCTGCCTTCTATCACAGGCCTAAGATTAGCCCTAAGATTCTTGACTGGAGAGTCATTTCTGTGACACTGCAGCACCATCTAGATCGAGTTGTGAATCGCCACTCACTCAAAAGTTTCTCTTCTCTCCGGGAATTCATCATGGAATCCCTGTCATTTGAAGAGTTTAAAGAACAGGTTAGAGAAACACCTGTCAGGCATGATCTAGAGCAGTGGTTCTTAACGTGTTTACCATCGTGGGCTGCATATGCAGGTCTCTGTGTTATGTGGGCTGCATCTACACAATATATATACTACCTGTACATCTACAAAAAAATTAGGTTTAGTATTTGTTATCTGACAGCATTATGATTCAAATTGATATAGGGCCTTTCATTTCAACACTGGCAAATGTCTACGAAGAGCATTTTAAATTAGCAAAAAAAGTCAAAACATTAACTGTTAAAATTAATTAATGTACTGTAAGGTTTGCATGGCAGGGTGTGTTGCCCTCCTCGCTTCTGTGCTGCTGCTGGTGGCCGGGCTGAGCACCCGGAGAGCGCAGCTGTGGAACCTGTCTGTAAAGATGGGAGCCCTGCATGGTGCGGAGTGCCTCCCCAGTATCTAGACCCCCCGTGCTGTGCTGGCACACATGCCTGCCCTGCAGAGACAGGCTGCCCTGTTTGGGGCCGAATAGCCCCTGTAGGTATTGTCCTTTCCAGCCCCGCACCCAGGGACTGCCTCCCATGCACCTAGCTCCCCACCTAGGGACTGTGCCTTAATATCTAGCCCCCCATCCAGGGACTGCCCCCGGCCACCAGTTCCCTACGCATCAGCTGCACCCCCCTTCTGCAGTCCTAGCTCCCTGACCCCTCTCCCTCCCCCCCTGCATGCCCACTGGTCTCTTACCTCCACTGCAGGTAGCTCAGCTGTGCCGCCTGCCCTGCCCACTTGCCGCTGAGGTCCTAGTGCTAGGGAGCCTGCTCCAGCCAGGGTCACTGGACCTGCAATCCTGTGGCGTGGGGGGGCACTGAGCACCCTGGTCTCCTGCTGATGCTACTGGGTTTGATCCTGCTGGGGGCGGGGGGCTGACACCGCTGGGCCTGAATTTGCACCCCCTCTCCCCCGCCAGCTCAGTGCCCAGGGCAGGTGCTCCTCCCATCCGACCATAGTTACAGCCCTGAGGATGTAAGGCATTGATAGAGGTCTAGGAGTCTTGAAACTTGTGTTCTATTCCAGTTCTGCCACAGTCATCCTGGGTCCTCTTGATGTAAGTCACCCAACATGCCTCAATTTGTCCATCTGTAAAAAGGGGATAATGCTGCTTTTCATAAGGGTATTGTGAGGCTAAATTAATGAAATGCTTATAAAGAGCTTTGAGATTTGTACATGGAATTTTCTACGTATGAGAATTTGTGTATGCAAAATCGAATGGACAGAGTAAAGAATTGCATTTTAATATGTGATTATTTTGTTCTTAGCCAGTTTCAAATGTGGATCAGGAGACCCTGACGGAGCTGGTGAAACCGAGCATTGACTATGTACGTCATAAAAAATTCAGATCTGGGAACTATCCATCATCATTAAGCAATGAAACGGATAGACTAGTCCACTGGTGCCATGGTGCACCGGGAGTCATCCACATGCTAATGCAAGCTTATAAGGTAAGTCTTTCTCTTATACATGTACGCACACATCCTCAGGTGTCCGTATGTCTACAGAAGTAATTTTTGATCTTTATGCTCCTAGTTTTGAAATCTTGGTCTGTAATCTTTGAGTCTTTATTCAGAATGTTAAAGGTGTCTTTAATTTTAAAAATCACTATCTCTAAACCACCTTTTACTTTAAGGATTGTAGTATTATTAAGATGTAGCACTTACTGCTGATGTCAGATTACAAAGATCCCAGATGCCTGACAAATATCATGTGTATCCTATCACAGTAATTTAGCACTAGCGTAGTCTTTGTTCCTATGTATCCTCACTGGTTCTGCTGCTGTTTTCAGGTTTCGGAGCTCTGAGTCACAGAACATTAGTAAGCAAGCAGTTTAATTAAATTTATGCAAATTGATTCCTGTTCTTGACAAGCTGCCTTGGCAGGTTCTCTGCTTGGTCTTTGAGTGGGCTGATGAAAAGCGTTCATGGTTATCTGTATAATTATGTGCACTGCTGCCTGAAATTTGAACTGTAAACCTCCTAAAGTGTTTGTGAATGCAACAGAAACCACAGAAGCATGTGCTCTGGAGTGCTCTGAGAGGAAGGGTGATTGGACACTGCAAAAATCCATTTTTCCCTTCCCGATGTGATGCTTTCTCAGCACAAAATGCTGTATATCTTGAGGAGTTGAGAGGATCAGGAACATTTTTGGTTGGCAGACACTTCTTTGGCCCTACCTTGTCTTTTAAGATGTTCAGGTCACATAATCAGCTTCTTTTTACTTCAGTCTCCTTTCTTAAAGAGCAATATAAAAAGTAATTGAAGAGATAGTCAACAGATCGTACTCCATACTGTAAAGTAAGAGGGATTTAGGTAATGGAAAGTAGCGCCTTGGAAACTAGAACCAATCATCCAGCCTTCAAGTTAAGTCTTGTAACTGGACTGTCCTTGTGTGGTAATAGAGAAGTTGTTCAGATAGTGAGATGTTTTCTCTGCCTTGTTGGTCGAATTTTACAAAGCTCATGAAACTATTTAATAAAAATTAAAAAAAAACAAAAAACTCATACTGATGGTACTATTCACTTGCTTAATGACCGCCACTGATAGATCAAGGCTTTATAAACCTCTAAGCATGTCAACCATCCCTTTTTTGACTTGCTGCTGATCTGAGTTAGATCAGATAGAGAAGAGCAGAAACTGGCTGCTTAAGACTACAGGTCTCCGGTGTCTCAGTGAAAACCATCTGTTTCATTCCCTGCTTTCCTGATGGACTCCATAACATAACTTTAGATGGAGTTTTGGGTGTGAGTAAAGTCTGCAAGAGTGGGTTCTTGGTGTTTGAAACACAGCTGAAGGTCAGGCTGGGAGGAATGCTTGTATGGTCCCTAGCACAATGGGGCTAGTGCCTCACAGAGCTACTGCAGTACGAACAATGATCTATAGTCAAGGCAATATACTGCTCTTTGTTGTGCTTCTGGTAAAGAGGCAAATGCCATACTGGGTAATATGAAATGTAAAGCATTTCTTTGACAGCGTTTCAATGTAGAAACAGGGAGGACCTGCCCTTGGCCAGAAGTCACCATGACCTCAACCAGAAGGCTTGGGGCTGAAACCCCTTGTGCCCCCATCTGTTACATGAATCTAATTAGAATAACCCTTTTGTATTTCAAGTTTAAATCAAACACAGTCACAATTTGGAGGAGGGGGGAGTAGTGAAAAAAGGAGAGAGAGATGATAAATGTGGACTATAGAGAGAATCTAGAATTTAAGATACGGATCTTGTGTTTTCTTTTGATCATGCTTTCAAATTCATAAAGTCCTCTTAACTTTCTTTTATCCTGCACAGGAGGGGAAGCAGTCTGGTAAGAGAGGAAAATTATTGCCGTGATGGGTGGATTATAAATAGCTAGAGAACGGATGAAACTTGCCCCATTCTCCACTCCCTTTCTCTGTTGCTGGGTAGGTTGGTTGAATTTGAGTGTTTTTCTTATTCCATAGAGCTTTAAAGAGGATAAATATTTGAAGGATGCCATGGACTGCAGTGATGTCATCTGGCAGAGAGGTTTGCTGAGGAAAGGGTATGGAATCTGCCATGGGACCGCTGGCAATGGCTACTCCTTCTTATCTCTCTATCACCTAACTGAGGACAAAAAGTATCTCTACCGGGCTTGCAAGGTGGGATTTACTGCATTGCTTCTTCTGTGCTGGCTACAGTCATGTATGAATTTCTGTGTGATTAATTGCAAACATCACATACCCTAATATAATAAAAAGGAATAATATTTCTATGCTACCTGTAACTTTTTTATTTAATTCTCAAAATGTAGGGAGTGTTTAGAATCAGAAATAGGAGTGGCCTGAAAAGATGATACCTGCTCTAAACGTAGCTAACCAGTGTTCTATTGTGATATTAAAAATATACTATAGGTATTCCCTTGTGATATCCGCTACGGGATACATCTGATCTAGCAGTGACTGTTTAGTGGTCTGTAATGATTATACTTTGGTTCATTGGCTTTCACACTAGTTGTTACCTTGGGGTTCTAGAACTCTGAATCGCATGGATTCAATTTTAATGTATATAAAATGAGTTGATTACTTTTTGCTGGGCTTAAGAGCCCCATGGTCTGAGTACTGCTTTGAGAGCTAATCCTTGCTCTGACATATTGCTTCCTTTGTGATCTTGGGAAAGTCATCTGAGCTCTGTGCCTCTGTTTTCTTATCTCACCAGGATGTCATGAGCCTTAACTCGCTGAAGTTAATTAGACAATCGTAGACCTTTCTGTATAGTCTGAGACTATTTAAAATACTTCAACAGGAAATTTGAAAAATAGTCTCCCAACTGTCTTCAAATCAGCAGTGGCCATCTGTACAGAGGCTGTGTGGATTCCGAACATTTCACTGTGGAACAGTCGAAAGTTTTAAAACTGTTGGCCCTCTGTTTGCTTGTATCCTCTGATATTTACTGTAGTGCCCAGCAAGCCAGAGGCCTAGCTGGTATCAGACCTCAGGACTTCCTGTCTTCCAGCTCTGGATTCGTCCAGGGAAGCACCATGATTTGAAGGAGAGTGGCATTAGAGATGTAGATCTAAACAATTGTATAAATCACTAGCAGTCACGTAGCATATGTAATGTCTGTAGGTCAATCTGTCTTGACCAGGTCTAACGCAATCTATCTTAGGTACTTTATATGGCCTCCATCACCATAATGTCTGAGTGCCTCACAATCCTTCAGTGTTTTTAAGAACATAAGAACAGCCATATTGGGTCAGATCAGTGGTCCATCTAGCCCAGTATCCTGATTTCCAGCAGTGGCCAGAGCCTGATGCTTCAGAGGGAATGAACAGAACAGGGCAATTAACGAGCAATCCATTCCCCTGTCATCCAGTCCCAATTTCTGGCAGTCACTGGCTTAGGGACACTCAGAGCATGGGGTTGCATCCCTGACCATCTAGGCTAATAGCCATTGGTGGACCCTATCCTCCTCAAACTTATCCAGTTCTTTTTTGAGCCCAGTTATAGTTTTGGCCTTCACAACATCCCCTGGCAACGAGCTCCACAGGTTGATTGTGCATTGTGTAAAGAACTTCCTTATGTTTGTTTTAAATCTGCTGCCTGTTGATTTCATTGGGTGACCCCTGGTTCTTGTTATACGTAAAGGGGTAAATAATACTTCCTTATTCACTTTCTCTACACCAGTGGCCCTCAGCCTTTCCAGACTACTACTACTGTGCCTCTTTCAGGAGTCTGATTTGTCTTACATACCCCCAAGCTTCACCTCACTTAAAATCTACTTGCTTACAAAATCAGACATAAAAACACAAAAGTGTCACAGCACACTATTATTGAACAATTGTTTACTTTCTCATTTTTACCATATAATTATAAAATAAATCAATTGAATATAAATATTGTACTTGCATTTCAGTGTATAGGATATAGAGCAGTATAAACAAGTCATTGTCTGTATGAAATGTTAGTTTGTACGGACTTCGCTAGTGCTTTTTATATAGCCTGTTGTAAAACTAGGAAAATATCTAGATTAATTGATGTACCCCCTGGAAGACCTCCGATTACCCCCAGTGGTACACGTAGCCCTGGTTGAGAACCTCTGCTCTTCACCATTCATGATTTTATAGATTTAAGATGAACAGTCCCAGTCTTTGTAATCTCTCCTCATATGCAAATTGTTCCATACCCTTAATCATTTTTGTTGCCCTTTTCTGTACTGTTTTGAATTCTAATTTATCTTTATCCTCACAACACCCCTGTGAGTTAGGGAAGTGCTATTAATCCCATGTTACAGATGGGGAACTGAGGCACAGGGAGACTATGACTTACCCAAGGCCATATAAGATGTCAAATTCAAGTTCTTCCACTCCCAGGCTCGTGCCCTTACCCCTGGACCATCCTCCTCCTTTTCTAATCGGGTTAAGTTTTGTCATATGCCCTTTGTGGGAGGACAGAAGGATTGTAATATCTGGTAATATATTACAGCCACTTTGCGTCCTGTAGTCTCCAAGGTTCTGAAGCATTTAACATTTTTAACATTTTTAAATGTCTTTAACATTTAAGGGAGAGACTTTCAAAAGTGCTAAGGCAGTTTGTAAAATCTCTCTTGTATGGAGCAGTATGTAACAAAATGTCCAGTCACACTGGGTACCTACGCCTATCTATCTAGATAATTGTATGGCTCCTGTCACCACAGTATCTGATCACACTGAAAGCATGAGGTTGAAGGTAGAGAATCCACCCAAGAATCTTTGATAACGGCACAGCTGCTTGTTGGCTATTTCTTGCACCGTTAAGAGGACTTGGAAGAGAGCAGAGGTTGGGAGTTATTGAGTCAGAGAGAGATCACTTGCCTGAATGCTTCAATCTTCTGGCTTTTCAAATAACACAGCTATTTAATGTGTTGTTTTTTTTTTGTTGGGCTTGCAACAGATTGTCCCATTAGTTGAATAAACTTGTCTGGCAGTGGCTGTAGGTACCGCTGATCTTCTGGGCCTTGTGTATCTGGGACTGTTGAAATTTTTTTTCTGCTGAATAAAATTGTAACGATATAAAATGGAAAGACTAAGTAATGATCAGAGGTAGATGGTGCCTCCACCCCTTCAGTCACCTAATTAGCAGCGTGAAACAGAATCTCAGTGAGGGTAAAAGCATTTTTAACACAAACGGAATTTTTGAAGTCAGAAAGTCCATCTGGGTGGAAACTAGATGGCACCCTAAGCTGCTTTCTTGATGAACATGCCTGCCTGGCTTTCTCTCTTCCCGCCCTCTTCCCTCCCCCCCCCCCCCCCCCCCCGTCACCCCAACTTGGAGCTAGGAACTTTTGATTTATAATCCAGCTCTGATACCGATTCCCCTCAGAGGCTTTCAGCAAGTCACTTAACCTCTGCTTCCATTCCCGGAATAATAATGATACTTTACCTTTCATGGATGCCATGAGAAGTCATTAAGGTTAGAAACACTTTGCAGACAAAAGTCCAGTTTTGCTCTCCATTACAGGGAGAGTAATTTGTAGACTTCAGTGGGAGTCACACCTGCATAACTGAGGGCAGAACTGGGCCTAAAAATTATTTGAGATGAGTACTAATACTTTGTCTCTTTTCTAAAAGCATCACTCTCCTCTCACTAAATGAAGGAGTTATTTTTCAGGAATATGTGCGAGGAAGGGGGGTGAGACTTTCCTTTTGCTTTTGATTAATTGATTCTTGGTCTGGTCTCGTGGCTATTGTTGGGTGCAGTAGAACCAAACGACAAAAAAATATGCTATAGCTAGACTCTAGTACAAATGGAGCAATGGTGACCTCTACTGAGAAGGAAAAGCTATTCTCTATAAGCCTGTTCAAATTACAGGGGAAATTTGTTTAAATGGGTGCTTTGCAGGACTGTTCCAGTAATAGAGGACTCCGAGCTGAAACATGTTAGAAAAGCAAAGCACATGGAGAGACCAAGGGAGTAGGTGGGATCCACATATATTGCTTCTGAGAGGCCCATAAAAGAGCTTTTAAACTATCGTTGCTGTTAAAATCTTTCCAAATGCAATTTGCAAGTAATTAATGTTAGCCCAGTACTTGTAGCATTCCCTATACAAAGTATACCAACTACTGTTAATCAGGCATATCGGAAAACAATACAATTTTCAATGGCGCCCTCTGCCCAGTTGAGGCAGAAAATGGAAAGTTCTTGAAAACAAAAGATTGACAACCTTAATGATCCAACTGATTTACCATAATGCTCAGGGTGGACAAAATAAGGTTAGTAATGTAATGGCTGTTGAATATTAAATATTCTAAATTGAAGTGTGAGCAATGTAAGGACACAGAAATGTGATTAATGGGCATTACTCATGACCGCAAGGATACATTAGCAGGGAGAGGGAGAAATTGTTGCCATTATGGTGCATTCTCTGCTTGCCCTTCAAATTGACATACAAATATATTCTTGCAGCATTTTTCTTTCCTCTTCTCCCCCTCCTCCCCCAAGATGTTCAGTGAAAAGTGTAAGTAAAATCTGCCCCACTAATTAAACTATATCACCATGTAGTGGATTTCAGTTAATCTGCATTTCCAGTTTCCTGAAAACTAATTGAAGTCTTAGCCTAGTTGAGGCAGGACAATTTAATCTTGGATAATGAGTCCAGTTTGTTTCTCTGCTTGAGCCTCATTGCATTTTCTATATATTAAAAGGTGGCTTTATGTGCTGCTGTCCAAGCTTGCATCTGTCTACGTACACATTTAAGCCACTCTGTTTTCCTTTTCTTTTTCCCTCTCTCCCACAGTTTGCAGAGTGGTGTTTAGAGTATGGTGCACATGGATGTCGTATTCCTGACCGACCCTACTCTCTATTTGAAGGTAAAGTATTGTTGCTGCAGGCTGGGTTGTATTAGGAAGAAGGACAATCTTGTGGTAAGGCATGTGACTGGAAGTCAGAAAAACTGTTATGTTTTCCTTTATTGGGGAAAACCTTTTAAAAGCTGCATTCTACAAATTTTCAATATAAAACTGGTGCCACTGGGTATTTGATGGTTTATTCATTCGGGGCACTGGTTTATTCATTAATCTCTCCTGTGTTTGGAGCCTTTTGGGGTCATAAGCAAGCATGAGTCTGGGCAATTGGATAGTTGTTGTGCATCACAGAACTATCCTATAAATCATAATTACTGAGTGAGCAACAGACCGGAATTGCAACGGCATTGCAGATTAGTAGTTTGTTTCTTTGACAGAGGCCCGTAAGAAAATTTGTCTGTTAGGCCTGCCTAGGGCCAGACTTAGTTCTATTAGTCCTTTCTTGAGTACCAATATTAACCAAATTCATCCACACAGCTAAAGAAAAGAAATGCCGTGTTTTGATTAAAGGCCTTCCTGTGTCACTTAAATATTCTACAACAGTGGTTCTCAAACTAGGGCCGCCGCTTGTTCAGGGAAAGCCCCTGGCGGGCAAGGCCGGTTTGTTTACCTGCTGCATCCGCAGGTTTGGCCGATCGCGGCTCCTACTGGCCGCGGTTCGCCACTCCAGGCCAATGGGGGCTGCAGGAAGCGGCGTGGGCCGAGGGATGTGCTGGCCACCCTGTGGACGCGGCAGATAAACAAACCGGCCCGGCCCGCCAAGGGCTTTCCCTGAACAAGCAGCAGCCCTAGTTTGAGAACCACTGTTCTACAATGAACAAGTAGAAAAGTAGAGTTTATATTTTTCTAACGCTCTCTTGTAAATCCTTATCTTTTGTAAACTCAAAACAGAACAATAATCTTCGCCCTTAAAAGGCTTAAAAATAGCTTTGCTGTTCTTTGATAGTGAACCGAATGCACCACCTATCACAAGTATGGGGAATTACAGCGGATTTTATACGGGTGTTTTTTAGAATAGTAATGCAATCTAAGGGCTTTTGTGTCAGCAGCTGTTATGCACCTCTTCCAAATGCAGTTGGGGTAAAGAATATGATTATAGTGTTCGTATTTCTGATATGGTGCCCTGAATTAACTGCTGCTTTCTGCAGCAATCATGACTGGATCTTTATATGTAGTGGAAGCAAAGTCACCCTTGGAGTTATTTGTAGAATAGAAGCTTAGAAACTCACTGAGAACGTGATGCAGAAAGAAAGCCACTCAGGGCTGTCTAGGGGTTAATGTGACCCGCAGCTACAAAAAATGGAAGTTACAATTTGGAGGAACTTTGCCAAGTTTTCTTTTTTTTTTTTTTTTTTTTTTTCTCTCTTTTTCAAGTCTGAGTCAAATTGCCCCTCTCTTGTGCACACATGCGTACACACTCTCGTGTGTACTCTCTCTCTTTCTGCTAAAGTCACTAGGAGCTGCATGTGCACGTTGTAGGGTGATACTTGGGCCTAGTAGGAAGAGAAGAGTTTTTAATATATTAATTTTTATTGAGCATCCGAGACTCTGAACCAGGAAAACTTTCCTATTCAGGGAAACGTATAAGCATGTCTTTAAGCATATGCTAAAGTTCCATTACTTAAAGTTAAGCACATACTTAAGTGCTGTCATGGATCGGGGCCTGTAACTGGGTGGTTAGTGTTACTTTTAAGGTGGGCATTTAAAAATTGTTTTAAGAAGTGGTTAAACTGCAACATTAACAAGATTACATACTATACCTCAATAATGGCAGAACTCCATTTAGAAAACATTACAGATGTCTTCGTAGAATAGCAGTAGTCGCTCTAAAATGCTAAGATTCTTTTATCATTCATGGAATCCAAATTTTACTTGCATTAATACCATGTATTTGTATGAGACCTTGCACAATTGGGCCTCGAGGTTGATTAGGGCCTCTGGGCACTACCTTCCTGATAACAATAAATATATTAATACCTTGTTTATCCAGTGGCATTGAATTGGTGACATTTATTATGATAAACCAGGGTTCAGAAGTTCAAGAGTTGCTCCTATGGAGACACTGCGACAGGTTACCCCTGGGGTGCCACCTGGAACTGGGGTACTGCTGGGCCCTCTGACCTACCAGCCTGTCACACTGCTTCTGTGACAAACTGCAGATACACTCCCGGTCTTACACTTCCACCAGCATACACATAGGTAGGGACACACCCAGCTGCAGTTGCATGCAGGCTCTCTGACTAGTCACGGCATGTACCAGCAGTAGAAAGGCTACAGCCAAGGTAACTCTCAGCTCCCCAGGCACGCACCCCCTCTGGAGCATAAACCCCTAATGATACCGTCTCGCACTGCACAGGGAACTGTACAGCATAAGCTCATAGTGTTCCCCTCACATACAATGTGGAGAGGAATATGCAACAGCCCCTCTGAGTTAAGGTTCCCACACACTTCACTCCAAACTCGCTGTTTACATTAAAACATCAAATAAATGTATTAACTACAAAAGATAGATTATAAGGGATAGCAAACAGATCAAAGCAGATTACCTAGCAAATAAAGAAAAATGCAACTTAAGCTTAATATACTAGATAGATTGGATATGAATAGCAGATTCTCACCTTAACTGATGGTACAGGCAGACTTGTAGATTCTTAAGGCACAGGCTGCATTAGCTTTACAGCTTGGGTTTCTCAGGTCTCCATACACAGGCTAGAAATCCCTTTAGCCTGGGTCCAGCACTTCCCCGAGTTCAGTCTTTTTCCTCGGGTGTTTCCAGGAATCTTCTTGTGTGGGGAGGGAAGAACCACAGATGAGGTCATTCCCTGCCTTATATAGCTTTTGCATATGGCAGGAACCCTTTATTTTAAAACTTGGTTCCCAGACCACTTTGTGGAGAAATACTGACATCCCAAGATGGAGTCCAGAATCATGTGGTCTGGTCACATGTTCTTGCAGAGTCATAGCAGCCATTACTTACAGGCTGTCTGGAGTGTTCTCAGGAAGGCTTACCAGGTGAGAGATAAATTTCTCCTAATGCCTATTGTTTTCCCTAATGCCTCCTTGCCCTGAATAGTAGGGTGACCAGACAGCAAATGTGAAAAATCGGGAGAGGGGGTGGGGGGTAATAGGAGCCTATATAAGAAAAAGACCCTAAAATCGGGACATCTGGTCACCCTACTGAATAGGCCTCCCAACCAGCTATCTAGACTGAAAGCATCTTAGTTTAGTGGGCATTACCTACATTTGAAGTACAGATACATAGTCAGTATTTATAACTTCAGATACAAAAATGATACATGCATACAAATAGGATAATCGTATTCAGCAAATCATAACTTTTCCAATGACACCTGACATGACCCATCTTGCATAAAATACATCATCATTATGATATAGTCATATAATAGCACCATGAAGAATGTGAAGTACAGTATCAGACACAATCTAAATTAGGATAATCATAGACTATCAGGGTTGGAAGGGACCTCAGAAGGTCATCTAGTCCAACCCCCTGCTCAAAGCAGGACCAATCCCCAGACAGATTTTTACCCCAGTTCCTTAAATGGCCCCCTCAAGGATTGAACTTACAACCCTGGGTTTAGCAGGCTAGTGCTCAAACCACTGAGCTATCCCTGCCCCCTAGGCTCTTTGATGATTGATATAGGTTGAGGTAGTGCCAGACTCTGCAGAGCCAGAGTGCCCCACAGTGTGCACAATTTAAGGCCTCAGTCCTGCAATTTGGATCCATACAGGTGAAACTTGCACCCTTGCAAAATCTCAGTGGCTTTGGGGCTCCATGTGCACATAAGGATCCCCCCCGCTCAGAGCAGACTGCTGGCTGGAGGTTTTAAAATGGGTTCTGATATATCTGGTTTGAACTCTGATTGTTTTTTAATTTCTTAAGCTATTGTAATAAGAAATCAGTTTGTATGTTTCAGGCATGGCGGGAGCTATTCATTTCCTATCGGACATATTGGTACCAGAGACTTCCCAGTTTCCAGCATTTGAACTTGGACCTCAAAGGAGAGAAAACAAAGTGGAACAGGACAGCTAAGAGATCTGCTGCAATGGAAACTCGATGTCAAGAGTGACAAGACTGTCTAGTGCCTCTGATACTGAACCAACTTTAAAGCCTAAACAAGGGACAAGGAAATCCCTCTTCACACCTCTTTCTCCAAAGGACCACAAGTCATTAAAGCATGAATCAGAAGCCATGCCCAGGTTTTATTTAAGTGATGCCTTCGGTGGTGGGAAAAGAGAGATTAAGTTTTGAACTCTTTTTTGCAGTTGTTCTCTTCAGGTCTTTCAAGTGTTTGCATGTTTCTTGGTGTTGTCCATAGTTGTGAGTCTTTCGTTGTAAGCCAAAAGCTGTTTTCTTGTGTGAATCCCACTCTTGTCCCTTTTGTGCATGAGTAACAGCAGCAGGATCGCTATTTTTGCAATGTGACTTTGGATAAGGTTCCACTTGACCTGACAAATGAGAGAGTCCAGTGTAGTATAGTGACCAGGTTAATACATAGTTATATCTTAAATGAGCTGATAATTTTCAAACAAAACATAAAGCTTTTCTGTGCTGTACTTCTCTGTTTCTTCATAAGAAACATTTTTCTCCCCATCCTCTAGAACAGGGGTGGGCAACCTGCGGCCTATCAGGGTAATCTGATTGCGGGCCACGGGACATTTTGCTGACGTTGACCGTCCACAGGCACGGGCCCCCAGAGCTCCCAATGGCCGTGGTTCTCTGTTCCCGGCCAATGGGAGCTGCAGGAATGTCCCATTGACAGGGAACGGCGAACCGCGGCCCCTGGGAGCTGTGGGGGGCCGTGCCTGCGGACGGTCAACATCTGCAAAATGTGTCGCGGCCCGCAATCAGATTACCCTGATGGGCCGCAGGTTGCCCACCCCTGCTCTAGAAGTTACGTTTAAAGAAACTGGCCTGAATTTTAAGAAGTGATTTTTGGTGGCTCAGTTTTCAGTTTGAGAAGGCTTAAAGGGACCTGATTTGTCAGACATAGGGGCTCAGCACTTTCAGAAAGAGAAGCCCCTTTAAGTTGTCTTCAGTTGGGCCCTGAAAATTGAGGCATTCAAAATCATTAATAATTTTTGAGACTATAGGTCTTCCTGCCCTACAGAGCTGCTTGGAGTCCCCTTCCTAGAGCAGTAACAAAAGCAAAGTATTTCTTAGTTCCTTAAACACATACCAGAAGATGTCATGAGTGTGTTACTCATACCACCATTTCTCAAAGTTTCATGCAATAGCAAAGTGTGAAACTGTGACAGCAGTTACACTTTTCCTGGTAGTACTCTCTGGTTATAACAAGCACATCCTCTGAAGGAATCTGTACAGCATACAGTTTACAACATATAAGTAAACATGGGGGGAGACCAGGGCTGGAAGAATAGAAGCGTCTAGTTATTGGTAATTCAGGAAGGCGCACCACTTCTGAAATGAGAGGAGAGCAACTCATTTCCTCTTTGTTCTGAATTTCAACGAGCCTAATAGCCCATCCGGTATGATAGGAGCTGTAAATGTTAGCCAGTTGGGGAGGTACAAAAGCATTAATAAACAAAACTTAAACTATCACAATGACCTGCAGTTGAAACTTGTTATGCAAAAAATAAAATACAAGCAAAAAATAAAATAAAATGCAGATTTGTGTTGCGCAACCTCCCCTCTCCAGTAGTTTCAATAAAAGGACAAATGGTCTGATAGGACCAGCTCTTCAGCAAGTATAAATCAGCTTAGCCCCACTGAAGACAGTGCTGCTGCATGTACTGTTTCAGTCAGAGGGAAGTGGTATTGCATCAGGATTCCCGAGGATTAGAACTAAACCTGATGTTCTATACTCTAGTGTTTTAAAATGTTTATTATGCAAGTGCCTTCATCTGCAAAAAGGGCCTTATTGGAAGTGAAGGTTCCTTTATGTTTTATTAAGATTTCTGCAGTTAAAGTATATCAACCAAATCCCAACTTGCATAACCCCCGTTTGCCTGCTTTAAACAGTACCTCCCCGCAGTTTCATTTGGATACAAGGTTTATTCTCTACTTCTTTCCCTAAGCTAGCATGCAGTGTTGTTATGCAATGTGTGCAACCCACCATAGGGCTAACATGTAGCCCAGGTCTGGCCTTGTGAGCCCAGGGGTAACTCATAGCACCAAGGAAAAAATTGGGCCCCTAGTTTATAGAGAGCATTGAAATCCTTCAAAAGAGAAGGTGCTGCAGATGTATCATCATATTTTTTTCTCTCTCTCCTCCAACCTCCACCTTTCCCGGTAACCATAATTTAGTTCACATTTAATATCAGTGTGGTGTGACTGATCTTGTTGAGACTCAACAGACCTTCCGGACATATGTTGACATAAATACGAACGATCTGTGCACCCTCCAATAAGATCCTAGGACTATCTTCACAATTAAAAAACACTGGCTTTCCATCCTGTGCAAATGCCAGAACAGCGACCAGTATGGCCCATTATGCCATCTGTTGCCAAATCACTGGAAGGATTATGCCCCGGATTCAGTTCTTTTGTAAGTGGCAGGAGGCTCATGTGGCTGGCTGGCTGTATGGGTAGAGAGGAACGTGAGGAAAGGTTTTGGGCACAAGAGGGATCCAGGCAAGCTGCAGAGTGAGGAAAGAATGGAAGGGAAGAGGCAGAAGGGTATGAGAGTGAGCTTAGAGCAGAGAAGGGGAAGTGGGGGCAGTGAGGAGATCGGAGAGCAGAGGAAGGGATACAGTGTCTGCAAAATGTACCAATGGAGACCATGTCCAGTGAGGAAGTGAGCCTGCTGTGGAAGCCCATTAGAATAATAATAGCGAACAGGTCTGCGGATGCAGGATGCAAAGCTGCCTGATGAGTCCTGCACCTCTTGTGGGTCACGCTGCTTAGTTCTTTCATCTCACGCCTATTATGATGGCGGAGCAAACGTCATCCTCAGAAGAGGGTGGAACAGAAAATGAGGTGTTCCATAAGGGATTTTCACTCCCGTGATTGTAAGCCTTGTTGGCTACTACATACTGTCTGGCAGTTCTGGGAGGCACATTAGGCTCCATCCAGCCAAAGTTACATTATAACAAAATAGTCACTGGATAGTTTAAAAAATACACATTAGAGCTGTTTAATAACAGCTGATTGCCGAACCTCCAATTCACTAGTCAAAAAACAAACGAGAGCAGCCAGCCTGTGGCTTGGTTGGCCTGCTGCTGCTGAGTGAAGTTGACAGCATGTTGTGTGGCCTCGTCTTCTCGCACACTTGCTAAACTGACAGCATGCTGGGTAAAGTAGGACACACACTACTGAATGTTGGGCTTGCCTCTTCTCCCCCATATCTTTTATCATGGACCCTTGTCATCATTCATGCAAGCTCCATGGAATGCAGTGGGCCAATAGGAATGGGCATATAGTGCGTAGGGGTGCTTGAGTTTCCAGAAATCACATGGAGCTAAAACTTTAAAATGTCTTTACATTTTTTAGTTTGCTTTGTCCATGTTTAATGATCCATTTGTGGCAAAGGAACAGCAGTGATGTTAAAATCAGAGAAGGTCATTGTGTAGAGAGGGGAAAAAAGTGCTGGTGGTTTTGTTCATTGGTGGTGTTAGTAAAAGCCCATTTGTCTGGTGGTAACTTGTAAAAACCTCTCTCCTGCATGCACACTCTGTTCAGTATAGGGGAATGATTTACTATCCATACCAGCTAATCAGTTAGATGAACTGCTCCAGGGGGTTGTAATTGTATTGAATGAAATAGGAAATCCCCAAGAGTGATAACAAGGCTGTGACTGCCTTTCATAACCTGCCCCATAATGACATTGGAGGTCTCGGCATTGCTGAGCCTGTTTGGAGTCCTAAGCACTATAAAACTATCTACTGTAAATCATCCCAGAGCAGTTTTGCCTTAACCTACTTTCCATCTCCCCTTGTTCTATATATTAAGTCGATAGATTCTTCAAGGAAAGATTCATTGTAAAATCATGTTGTTGTTGTTTTTTAACAAAACTCTCTAATCCAAAATGCCTTTCACCCTAGCCTGATCTGAGAATAGTGTATAAAATCATGCTTATGTGCGTGGAGCAATAATTGCCATAATTGTTCTCAAGAGCCCTGATGATACTTATTTCCTTTAGAAAATGCTTTGAGGCTTACTGATGAAAAGTGCTATCTATATAAGAGCCAGGTATTATTATATTCCATATACTGCCTTCAGGTGGTGTGAACAACTCTTGTTGGCATCAATAAGAGTTGCATGCTTGGATCAAGGGCAGCATATGTCCCTTGCCAGTATGCAAATAATCTAATGTAAGCCTCGCAAAATAAGAATGGCCATACTGAATCAGACCAAAGGTCCATCTAGTCCAGTATCCTGTCTTCTGACAGTGGCCAATGCCAGGTGCTTCAGAGGGAATGAACAGAACAGGAAATCATCAAGTGATC
This sequence comes from Emys orbicularis, assembly GCF_028017835.1. NCBI lineage: Eukaryota > Metazoa > Chordata > Testudines > Emydidae > Emys > Emys orbicularis. The sequence goes on from NC_088684.1 coordinate 199,361,796, forward strand.
CATCCCCTGTCGCTCACTCCCAGCCTCTGGCAAATAGAGACTAGGGACACTATCACTGCCGATCCTGGCTAATAGCCATTGATGGACCTATCCTCCATGAATTTATCTAGTTCTTTTTTGAACCCTGTTGTAGTCTTGGCCTTCACAACAGAGTTCCACAGGTTGGCTGTGTTGTGTGAAGAGCCACAGGTTGACTGTGCGTTGTCTTTTTTCCACTGTAGCTGAAGCCCTGACTAGAAATAACCACTAGGCCTATTGATGGTTTTTCAGTGCATTATGTGGAGTTTCAGCTGCACAAATTCCACTGTTTATAATTGGAATCACACAGTTAAATCCATATCTAGTGTTTTGAAAATGTACCCATTTGGGCTCGTCTACACTTGAAATGCTACAGCAGGAGGGGCTCTCCTGTCAATGTAAGGAATCAACCTCCCTGAGAGGTAGAAGGTAGGTCAGCACAGTTTATACCAGCAGTTACATCAGTATAGCTGTGTCTTTTGGGATATGGATTCTTCACATCCCTGAGAGCAGTAGCTATGCCAGTGTAAATTCGCAGTGAAGACCAGCCCTTAGTTTATAGACTGTTTGTTTGCAAGAACAAGATTAGCAAACAATTTTAAAGATTTTTTTGCCAGCCCCCACTGCAGCAGTCCATGCCCTGTAAAGGAGGTTCTAGTTAAAACAGCACCACCCGGTCTTTTGTGTTTCATATTTTTTTACTTGCTTCCTGAACAATATATGGCTCCACCTCCCAAGTTTGTTTTCCACAATAGCATAACAAGTAGTGGGGCTTGAAAATTCACCTGTCACTGCATTGTCTGTTCGGCAACTGATAATGAAATGGTAGCGTTGGTTAGACGCTACTGGTGGAATTCCAAAGACAACAGGCACTGCTATTGCTGTCTTTTCCCCGACATGAACTTAAATAGGAATTTTAATTCGAAGAATAACTAATTAAATTAAATTAGATCTACTACTTAACAGGACAAATGGAGCCCAAATAAAAGATGACTGAAGTTAGTGGAGTTACACCACGGTTAAATTTGGTCATGCCTGTTCTAGACTTTGGGGTAGAGCGGCTGGGAGAGTGAAACGGCAAGTGTGTGTAAAATCAGTATCATCCTGCCACGTAAGAAGATGGTGTCTTCAAGGGCTCAGGGTACTGTGCAGGTCAGTTGAATGGAGGGTGTATGTAATATGTCCCTGGGGTAGATGGTAAACGGACTTTACAAAGCAGTTGAGCACAGGGTTTTTTTCCTATGACCTAGGCAAGAACTTACGTTAAGGAGCTCCTGACACCCCATCCTAAGCAGTGACCAAATTAACACCTGTTCTGATTTTTCTTTCATTTGCACGGATGTAAATTAGCAATAATTCAATTGAAATCAATCCTGAAAGTTGGCGATTATAATTCAGAGGAAGGCAAGTGAGTGAGAGAGGGAAGGCTGAGCTGAGGCACGTCTCATTAGTAGTCAGAGGAGCATTCCTGCCAGTTGGTGCTCACAATTCCATTAGCATCAGGGCCCTGAAGGGACTTTCCGCTTCTCTTCCTTGGCAAAAGTATGTTAACTGCTCCTTCAAGGGTGAAGATGGTGGTTGGCACAAGCAGAAAACAAAGCAAAACGTTATGACGCTCCTGTCTCTGATGAACTTGCTTGCCCTCTCTATAGCCCTTCCCTAATTAACATGCAAGGTGCTTTGAGAACTTTGGATAGAAGGTATGATAGAAGCACCATTTTTATTTTTGCTTAGAGCTGGAAGAGTGCATATAATTTATGTACACTGCAGAATTATTTCAAATAGCAATTGTTTCTGTGGTGGCTTTGGGAGGGGGGAAGCTTAAGGATTAGCACTGAGAGAAAGTTCAGTCCGATTAGCAGAAGTTAAAAGAAAGAGGCAGCCTATTTTATTTTTATTTTTTAGTACTGTCTCACTATTTGTGCGTGCATGTATTAAAGACTGAAGCTGGGAGTAAAATGTAAAGTCCCCTTGGCTGACAGCTCTGGTGAGTAAGAGGGGAGGGAGGGCCTGTTGGACCAAAGATTTCCCCCTTGCAACCCTAACTTTGAGCAACACTAAGGAGGAACCTCCACAGCAGCTGTGCAAGTCCTCTTTCCGCCACACCAACAACAGCGAGGATGCGGTTTCCACTCCAGCAACCAGAGCAGGCCTTTCCCCAGGTGCCCCTCCACAATCTCAGGTTTGGGCCCCATTCAGCTCTAGATAATAGGCAGGTAAATAGAAAAATGGGCCCAGGCTTTTGCACCCATTTCCCCCTCCTCCCAACTTTGTGTGTGTAGGTGTGCGCACACACACACACACACACGCACACACACACACACACACTCTCTCTCTCTCTCTCTCTCTCTCTCTCTCACTGACCTCCTAACTTGCAGTATACCTGGGAGAGGGAAAGGGGAAGAAGGTCATTGCAACAAGGACTAAAACTATTTCTCCTCTTATGGTGCCCTGAAGACGGTATGCAAGCAGCATATGGGGCAAGCTCACGCAATGTGCTCCAAAGCCTACTCACCTCCTCTGCTGCACAAGTCCTGGCTGTAGTGTTGGGGATGTTAGTGCAGGGAGTGTACCTCAGCGGGAAGGTTAATGGCCCTGCTCCAGGTTGTGAAAGTTGGGTGTGGGCCAAAGAGCAACAGAACGCGGGGTGGGGTAGAGAGCCATAGGGCCCAGGGCGGGTTGTGAAGGGCTGAGGACAAAGATGGAGTAGGAATCCAGCACAGGCTCAAGAAAGTTTGTCCCAGATGGGTATTGTGATTAAAGAACTTTCTTTTCTCGAGATTGGGGGATGACCTGGCTTTCAGACTACATACCAATCCAGTTGGGCAAACAGTGTGTGTAGGCCACAGCAGAATAGTACACTTACATACCACTTTACACTCAGCCACACAGGTAGCGCTTTGCCTACTGTGTCTGATCACAGTGGGGAACTTTAGGGTTACACCATTTTATTCCTTTGGTGGTAGAATCAAGGTCATTCATATAGGTGAACTGCAGTTAGGTCACCCCCCCCCCATTCGCCTGCCAAACTGTGAGACCCCAAGAGACGAAACAAAGCCAATGAATCAGATGTTCCTGCTTATAATGAGAAGTCAGGACCATTAACAATGAACATGCCTTATTGTGATTGCTTTTGTGCTTCATCTATAATGGGCCCAAAAACCTCTTCCCTTCCAATCATGGAACGTGGGAGATGGCTAAGGGGCTGAAATGGATGTTCTGTGCAAAACAGGAGCATGAGTTTTTATGTAGTTCAGAGCGTACAGTGCCTTTGACAAGCTGTTCATTACTGGTTCCCTGAAGATTCCTACATATGTCATTTGCCTCCCAGGTTTGTAGCTGCAGCAGGACAGTTCTGCGCTCGCTGGAACATGAAGGCCTATCGTGGCTCAGTTGTGTGTGGTCATGGCAGGAAAGGTCCCAGGTCTAAAAAAAAAGGCTGCGTGGTTGAAGCCTTTGAAGCCAGATGGGGATATTTCCACCTGAGTGGGGTGACCGCCCTGAGTGACCCTAGGGATTTGTATTCTGAGCAGCAGCTGCCTTGAGCCCAACAATGAAGACATTGTAATCTACTAAATAAGCATGTTTTACAAAGGGCAGGGAGGCAGCACATAGATGCCCTAGGTGTCCTTTGGCTAAAGAAACCCTGACAATGCTCCAACCATGGGCGAGCAGGGGATAGGGAAGAGCTATAAAGAACTTACTGCTGTTGTTGTTTTCCCCCCACCTCCACCCCTTTCATTTACACACACACACACACATGCTTTTATATATATATATATATATATAAATATAAAATATACACCCACACCCACATATGTATACACACACGCCCTCTCCATCACCTGTGCTGGAGCCAAACGTGATCACACTAACACCAACATTCTTAAAGATGCCTTTGTGCCCGACCAGCCAATAGCTATGCGATCAGGTAAGGCTCTAGCATTTAAAAAAAAAAGGGCGGTGGGGGGTATTTTAGGCTGGGTTGTGCATAACCAACAAAAAAGGGGTGACGCAGTTCCCCACCTCTTCAGGCTTCAGCTCTGCCTCTGTCACACCCATTATTACCCACCTTGACTCACCCCCTCTCCCAAAAAAGAAAGTTCTAATTGCCCCCAAACCTGCTTGTCAAATTCTGCCCCTCGCCACCTGGCTGCCTCCTAGCCAAGTTGGCATCACACCCAAACCTCAAATTTCCATCTTCATCTTTGCCGTCCTAAAGCCTTCTCCTTCCTGGCACTGACTCCCCCGATGAATGCTTCAAACCCAGGACTGAGGTCCAGTCTCTCTCCTACATGAGGCAGGTACACCTTGGCTGTGTGCTCACCCACTCCCATAGCCCAGTTTGGGCCTTGTCAACCCCAGGCCTGCCATTCATGCCATGGTGAAGGAATCTGCCTTGCGCCATCAGCGTTGGCCGAACATGATACGCGCTTGGGACCTGAGCCACTAGTGCGTCACTTGGAGCAAGCTTGGTGCATTAGCTGAGCTGGATTGTGGGGTAGCGCTGCACAGCTGGTGGGCCTCTCAGCTTGGGTAGACCTACAGGGGCTATGACTGTGCACCTACTGCCTAAAAACAGTGTGGCTGTGATAGCACAGGCTATGCTGGACTACAGGCCCATTCACCTCGCTTGGATGGCGCGCTCTGGCTGCTAGCTGTGCCTTCATGTTCACACTGCTATTTTTACATGCTAGCTCACATATGTCTCCCCAAGCTGGGCAGCACCAAGGGCATAGCATCTAGACCCACCCAACTCTGAGTGGGGGGTAGGGGGGGGTAGTGTTGCCCATACCTAGTAATGTGCCTAGGCACCTGGCCCTGCTCCGGCCCCATGCTCACCCCGCCCAGACCTGTTCCCCCCACAAAAGACGTGGGCAACAGCACGTGGTGCAGGACGGACACCGCGGCACAGGCAGGCCAGAGGGACATGGAACGCTGGGCAGATGGACACCAAGACGTGGTTGGGCGGGATGGGCAGAGCATGAGCTCCAGCAGGGTTCCACCCCTTCCCCCCAGGGGCAGCCTGTGGGCCCCAGCAGTCTTGTCTTCTGGTGCCTGCTGAGTGTCAATGCCATGCCCCAGTCCTTACCCTTTTCCTACATGTGGTCACAGCTTTGCCAAGCTACACGTGTGGGGCACATTTTTCAAAGGTACTTAGGCTCCTAAAGATGCAAACAATCTAGTGGGACTTTCAGAACTGCTAATCCAGTTAGCTGCTTAATTCCCATTGATTTCAATGACCCCATTAAGCAATTTTTGTAAATCCCACTACAGGCTACAGTTACGATGGAATTTCAGTGCCTAACTGCCATTTCAGGAACAGAGGTACCAAATTTAGATCCTCAGCCCTCCTCTTCTCCTCAGCTGCTGCCTCACCGTACCTGTACATAGCCTATGGCTCCTCCATTTCGCTTCGTGGGCATGAACCAAGATGCCTAAGTCCAGACACGGGCCCACACCTCACGCCTAAATTGAGCAGTGCTACGCCCAAATCCTCCTTGTGAATCTAGCCCTAAGTGTCTATTCATAACATTTCTTTTCCTGTCATGCAGGAGCTGCTGCTCACGCATCAATGCACAGCCCCACTCCTGCTCATTTTTCAGCTAGAGGCCTAAAACCAGAGCATACACATCATTGGTCAGCAGTAAGCTTTTGCTGTCACACCTGCATTGAACGGTGATCATTTCAGTGAATCACAGGAGTCAGACATGGAAAAGGTCTTCCAGGCAAATGTAGGATCATTTCTCAGACAGCACTAGCCAGTGCTTTCTCCAGTCGTGCGTTAAAGGTTCTATGCCCAGCTGGAGTATTCAACTCTTCACATAGGAAACTAGTCTACAGCCGCTCACTCTTAGGGAGCATTCCCTATTCAGCATTACCTCGTTATTTACCTTAATTTCATCCCTGCAATCCTTATTATACCTCCTTGGAGCAACCTGGGTCACTTCTTTACACCCTTTCACAAAGCTATAGGGCCTGACGGACCACACTTAGTTGACTGCAGTGGAATTACAGAAGCATAGAATTCATGTAGCAGAGCAGCCACTCAGGCCCTTTGGCTTTTATCATGTAACTCCCTGGAGACCCAGATTACTCACTGCTTTTCACTGTCATTTATGTTGATGCAAAATGGAAGTAAAATGCTCTCTCCCTTTACTGTGAGATAAACAACTGCAGACCATTCAAGGCAAAGGAGAACGAGGCTCACAGCCCTTTATTTTCATTTAACCAATATGCAGAGTCGTAAGCAGAGGGAAGAGGTTGGAGATAGGATCACAAACCTGCCTAAGTAGCTTGGCACATCTGGGCCTCTAGGTTCTTGTTTTGTATAGAACTGAGCACATGTTCAGCTCTCCGTTAGCAATAAATAAATCCTTTAAGTGCATCCCTCCCTCTTGCTACCTAATCACCTTTATTGCCCTTTTCTGCACTCTTGCTTAATTTTGCTTTAATAGAATGCAACTTAAATTGAACTTTCTAGTGGACCCATTCTAAGATAACAGCAGAAGCCGCAGGCAGTAGAAGGACTAACTTCTCCCTCACCCTCCCCGCCACAATTCCCAAACCACGTTGGGCAAAAGAAGCAATAAACACACCCAGATCAGTTTTATTTGGAATACATATGAAACATGACCCTATCAAAAGTTACAGGGTTTCTTCCCCCCACACCCTTTTCTTTAAAAAAAACTAAAATAAAGGGAAACAAAACAAAAACCTAGAAACCAAAAGAAGAGGCATATCAGAGGAAAAGCATGCAAGCAATCTGCAAATAATTCCTAGATTTACCCACAGTGCTGCTGTGTTTTCAATTAAGTACCAAACGACTTCACTAGACCAGGAGTTTGACTTCGTTGTAAGAGGTGGTTATAATCCACCAACATTAATAAAGGAAACAATTGGATCACAGAAAAACTTCATCAGAAGTTGAATTTCAATATACAGCATAAGAGTCCACTGGAAAAGGGTTCTACCCAATGTTATCAGGAAAACATCAGTTCTCTTGGACACATTTAATAATATAAAAGGGTTTAACGACACCTATTTGCTCACATCATAAGGCCTAGTCTGTTAAAGGGAAAAAAATCCCTTGATTAAGTTAAAAAAAATTACAGTGTATACAGAGCCATATTATGTGATTGTAGGCAGTGTTACAGTTAGTGTGCACACTAGTTTAGAAAATACATACAATTGTGTTATGCAGGTAATTGGGCCAATCATGTAATACATATATCTGAAATGTTCATGGGGCCCGCATCGCAAACGCACAAGTAGCTGCTGTAACCTTACCACAGGCCAGGAAGAATATTTTAACAGTAATATCCTCAGAAAACGATACTATTGCTGCAATACTTTTGAAAAGTATTTTTTTCTTCAGTGTTTCTCAGTGTTGGTATCAATGCAGGGGAATTGGATGAAAGCCTCTGGCCTGTGTTGTACAGGTCAGACTAGCTTATCTAATGAGCCCTTCTGGCTTTAGATCTATTAAGCCCATGAGTAACACTGCAATAGGAGAGTTCGCTAAGTGCAAGAGTCTCCTCTCAGGTCTCCACTGCAGGTTTCCCCTCCAATATTCTGTGTAGGCACGTAAATCTGTGTGGAAAAACGATATGGGCAACTAGGAGATCTCAACAGTCGGTGGTTAGGCCTCAATCCTGCAAACGTTTATGTGCAATCTTAATTTTCAGCCCCCGGGTACTCACACTGAAGCCTCCTTGCTTAAAGTTAAGCACATATGTGTTTGCAGGATCTGGCACCTCAGGTGCTAGTAAGAGACGTGCAATGATAAAGAGATTACAGTAAATTTAGGTTCAGGTAGGTTATCTTAGTCAAGATCAGTTGGGTGGAGCTGAGAGGAATTTTGCCTTTCGTGTCTAGGACATACTAGGACACTCAAAAATATCACACAGAAGGTTTAACAAAGTTTAGTTTGTTATTTAAAGCCAACTCCCTTTTAAGTTTGTGAAAAAGAACAACAGAAAATATTAGACTTTGATTGGTTTTTAATCTGCAAAGTAGGCTGTAGGGATAAGCAAGAGATCAGGTCAAACTTCATGTTAGAATATAGCACTAAACACAGCACTACAGAAAGGAATGAGCTTTGCCATGTATTGTGAAATCTTACACTCTCAGTAAGTACGAGTGTCTCTTTTTACCCTAAAAAGATAAATGGATATGAATGTCACATTCAACACTTCTAAAACACAATATGGTCGGATACGATCTGATTTAACTTCCTATGGACTTTACTATAAGTGCAAGTAGAAACACAGGGCCTGGTTCTAATCTCATACCAGTGGAACTGAATTGACTTTACTGGAGTTCCTCTTGGTTTACACCAGTGTAAGTAGGCTTAGAAACATACTCTTTGGGTTTGTCTATTTGATCATTTAATTCACAGCAAACTGGGGGTGGGAATCTACCCCACACTGATGCACACTAACAACTCCTTAATGCCCTTTGACCTACTCCTGTTCCAAAGCCAGGTAGATCAAAGTGTACTAAGGAACTGTTACTGCACATCAGCAGGGTCCATGTGGACAGTTTTGATGCAGCAGGCTAACACGGGATAGATTCACGCTTCAGCTTGCCACAAACTAAATGTTCGTGTAGACAAGCCCTTTTAAAGACTGTATTTAGAAAATGCAAAAACAACCCAGCCTTACAGGTTAGTATTTTTAACCTGATGTCATCTTTATCCCTTCATTTATTTCTTCTTGAAAGCAAGACTAATAGTTATATGCCAAGATGAAATCGAGTGCAAAGGCTAACAGAAATGCTACCACTGCTCCTGGCAGGAATCCTCTGCTTATATTTTATTTGCTAAACAAGTTTAATCCTTTCCTTTGGGCCAAATCTTGATCCAGGTGAAATCAATGGCAAATCTCCCATTGACTCCAGTGGAACTGGGATTTGGCCCCTAAAGACTGCTTGGAAATGGTCCACTGGAGTCTATGATATGTGTTTCTGTGACTTTAAGGATTCTAGCTCAAGTCCCAGACTGGGCTCTGGTAAATGTAACACAATTCAAATGAATGCAATTTCAGTGTATTTATAGCAGGCCAATTCCTCCCAGAGTGTATCAGGGTTGTACTGGAGTGGGCCCAGAAAGTATTTTCTCCTAGACGTCACACAAGTGGCTATTCTCAATAGGAATTCCACCTGAGTTATGACTGCTGGATTTGATCCTTTGAAGGGTAGTTCCACTCGGAAAAGGGACTAAAAAGAGGACGGGGCGTTCCCGGGTTTATTGGTGCTCGGTATTTTCTGTACTGAAGTTGTTTAGTTTACAAGCAAAAAGATGTTGGTCTCTGATTGTTAGCCCTGCAAACTCAACCTGGGCTCTGAAAACCAAATTCTCACAAATCATCACCAGTGATAAAGGCTCTGCAGGCTAAATAAGGCCCTCAACTACATCGGCGCAATGCAGATTCTTGGGAGTATGCGCTCAGTTACACATGGGCACCCTCAGGCATCCAGTGGGATGGCACCGGTGTAACTAATTGGAAGTTAATAAACATTTCTATAGGTCTTGTGCCAGAAGCTCATAGTTGAGGTGGTTCTTCAATTCAAACAGCAAGAAAAAGCACCACACTTTAATTGGAAACAATCAAAATAAGTGGAAAAATGTCTGCAAAAACAACCATTCATAAATACCTCAGGAGAAAAGGTTTTGTTTGTTTGAAGATGTTGGGTAGTGGCCACTGCCACTCAAAGAATGTCCCAGGAGTATGAGGCAAATACAAATGGGGGACATTTTCAGCATGATGCACAGGGACTTCTCTGCAAGTGGTATTGCATGGCCAAAGTGTCCATGCATTAGGCTCAGAAGCAACCCTTAAACATATATCCCAGTAAGTTATTGCGCTTAAAGCATCATTAAGAGAAGATTTTCAAATCTCTTGCTTGGAGAAGACAACTTGCTCTCTCTGTGGCAATAAGACCGTAACCAAACCCAGTGAGCTAACGTGCTGAATGCAACAAGGACCCAGTCATCACCCAGTGAAGTCAATGACAAAACTCCCAATGACTTCAAAGGGAACAAGATTGGGACCCAAGGCCCAGGTGGAAGTTCAGTGCCCAAATATCTTGAGGTTCTGGGCCTAAGTTCCCATTTTTTCCATTTTAACTTTAGGGCAGAAAACTCTTCTGTGTATTGAAATATTTCTAAGTAGTTTCTCTACAAGTGTAGATGTGTAGCTGATAACATTTTCCCCGCCACACACAGGTCAGTCTAACATTTAGATCATCAACTATATTTTACAATCTTATCCTTGGCAACAACAACAACAACAAAAGCCCTCCAGAAAGTGTCAGAAGGAGAGGAGGAGCCAGGCTTAAGGTGGCAAGTTCAGAGTCCAGGTGCATGTGGAGACACTGCAGACCTGCCCATTCACAATTTCTTGGACCCAAACCTTTTATAGAAGTGAAGTTCTCAAGTGGGACTTGTTCCAAACAGAACCCACTGCCATGACTCGACTTCCTCACTCACTCGATGGCTTCCATAATATCCTGTCCCCCTTCTTTGTCTCAGAACAGAGCTTTCCTAGAAAACCACAGGCCATGAGGTTGGTGGTCACACTTCTCATAAATATCTTGCCCTGACTCTTTCCTCCAACTCACTCCTTCTCTCCTTTCTACTCTAGTAGAAAACCACATTCGTCTACCGGGTTTTAGGACAGCGTGCATCACTTTGTGGTTGCATAAAGCTGCTACCGTATTTTGCCACAATGCGTTAATATGCACCTTTGAAACAATAAATAAAGGGAAAACGTACTGGATTTAAATATAGGTTTCCATTAAAAGCATTTAAAAGACCTTGCTTTAGTTTTGAATACATCAAAATGAAAATTCACCCCCTACTACAAAAAAAATCATCCCTTGCAAGTAATGTTAATGGGGAGTGTGTGTAGGGAGAGTTAGAGAACTAGCAAGTGTTCAGAAGGGCAGAGGCCCTCTACCCCAGTCACTTTGCAATGGCACCTGCTTCTCACAGAGTCAGGTAAAAGAGCTGCAGAGTTGTTACGTGGAGGATTTCACCACCTGCTCATATGGGGGTGGTGGTGCGTTGCAGTAAGAGGGCGGAGGTGGGTACACTGGATTCCCTTGCGGGGAGTTGGGCTGGACATGGAAAGCCATAGCCATGGGGTTCATCACAGGTCCTCCTGGATCCGTGTAGTATGGCATCCCTGGTTGCTGTGATCCTAAAAGAAATGGAGAGAAAATACATTAATTTACAATGCAACGGTAAATTTATAACAAACAGATAGGCTAGTATCATGCTGCTCCAGTGCTGAGGAAAGCACAAATATGCTCTTCTCTAAAGGCAAATAATACATAGTAGGTTTTAATTGGAGTATGTGACACATGGCCAAGACAATGCACAAAGGTTGTTTCCATCTCATGGCTGCCCAGTCACATGAGGTTGGTGATCTCAGTCCAGTGGACAGCTGTTGACACCATAACAAATCACCATCACACTTACTAGCACCCTGGCTGGGAGTCTCAGAAGACAACTGAAGGACTGAATGGACCCAGAGATGGAACTACCTTTCACCCCCTAAAGGTGCTTTCTCCAGATCACAAGCACTGGGGATGCTTGCCCCCTCACTGCTTCTTCTATGGATAGAAGAGTTCAGTTTCCAGGGCTGTTGAACCTGCACCAGTTAGGAGCACTAAATTCACTTTGTAGAGAAAATACACCATAGGATCTCAACCTACACTCATAGCCTTTAACTGACATGCATGTACTCTATATTCAGTTGCCCGTGGATACTGTTTGAATACAGTAAGGACATATCCCCAAGGATAAATCCCCAAGATCCCCAAGAAAAATGAGATGGAAACCCTAGAACACACATCAATGTACTTAGCTGTGTCAGCCAAGAAACAACATTCAGATCAGGAAACATTAAGGGCCCAGTTAATTCCAACATGCTTGCCAATAAGGCTGTTCTGTGGTTCTTCACTAACCTAATGGCAACATCTTTGACATTAGCAATTAGCGTAGGCCAGAGAGAACAGAGAACAAACATGGTTGCTCTAAGCACCAAGGAAACTTTGATGCCATTAACATTCTGTCAGTTCATTTAGGCACAAAACTTCAACTAGCTCAAAGGGAAAAAAAGTAAACACAGAACCAAAGTCATATCAAAGAACATATTAATAAATCACTACATCTAATGACAAAGGAGAGTAAGTCACTAAAAGCAGCGTTTTGAATATGATGAAAAAGAATCATTAGTCAAACACCAAGCTACCGCCTGGAAAATATGATGATTAGTATTATATCAGTATTATATTACAGTAGTGTCTAGAGGTCCCAGCTGAGATGTTAGGTGCTGTAAAAAGACTGGGTAACATACAGTCCCAGAGGTGCTGGAACCAAGGGTGTGGGAGGTGCTCCAAGTGGTTTCCGTCATATGCAGGGTTTACAGTTTGGTTCAATGGTTCTCAGCAGCCCCCACTATACACATTGCTCCAGCACCCCTGCACAGTCCGTGCCACAAAGTGTTTAAATCTAAACAGATGATGGCTTGGAGGTGGAAGGCAGAGGCACAGAGATGTGAAGGGATCTGTCCGAGCTCACTCAGCAAGCCAGTTGCAGAGGTAGGAACAGGGGCTTCCGCGTCCCTGTCCAGTGCCCCACCCACAACGCCTCTCCACTGCAGTAATTAGAACTGGTCGGAAAAATTCCAATGACACATTTTTTTCCGTTGAAATTTGCAGATTCAGTAAAATCAAATCGCTTTGCAGAGCTGGTTTGATTTCATCAAAGTCCTGTTGGAAACCTATTTGGATACCTACTGGTGTGTCCACCTGGTGCTGCAGCAGTCCACATGCCTCACAGCTGGGGGACCCCAGGGCTGCCTGGGAGCCACAGACCCTGGAAGTCTGCCAGACAGACATGTATCCATGTACATGTACCTTTGTCTCATTGTTCTTTGTACTCCCCCATTGATCTGTCTATATCCATCTGTTGTCTCTTGTCGCATACTTAGATTGTAAACATGTTAGGGCAGGGACTGTCTTTTTGTTATGTTTGTACAGTGCCTAGCACAATGGGGTACCGGAGCTCCTTGGCACTACAGTAACAAACAACAATACACAGGGTGGAGAGCTGGGAGTTGTGAGTTTTCTGGGTGGCAAATGGAAAGATGGGATTAGATAGAATGCTTGCCTAGAATCAGTACTAAGGCTAGATCTGTCTTTCCATTTACTTCACTGCCAACAAGCCCTTCCTCCCCTCCCCTGGCACAATGCCCTCTAGCAAACCTTAATTCTTAAGGGAATAAGCTAGATTCCTGGTGATAGCTACCTGAAAATTAGCAAGTTTAACCAAAGGTGATATTACAGCCAAATCTGAGTACGAAAACCTCTTTAAGATGGCGCCTCCTTACAGTGGTGCAAGAATTCACACTGCAACGGATCACAGGCATTTACAGCTATAATAATCAAACTTCCTTCTGTCTGGATCCGAGCAGCATGACAAAAACAGCAAGGGCCACATTTTCAAAGAAGGGATGTACCTACCTATCAGCTGAGCCTGCCAAATGCTGTATGAACACATGTCAATTGGCATTTGTGCATGCCAGGGTGAATACACACATTGTTCCAGGTGCATCTGTGAGGCTTCCTTGGGCAGACTGGCAGACTGGCCCCCAGAGAACTAAGCCATTACACCCAGAAAAGCTGAACAGCCCATACCTGCTGCTGTAAACTATCTCCTCTCAGGGCCTGAACCAACTCCCATTTTGTGTTTTGTAAATTGCTCTTGGTGCCCTGGGGTTTTGGTACTTATTTGCCGACATTGATTTTTTTGCCCCTGTCAGGTATGCTACAATTACAAATAAATAGCTTGGGGGGTTGCTGTTCTTATTACTTTATTTTTAACCAAGATCTTTGTCTAAAACCTTCCAAGATACAGTAAAATGCACCTCGGATTTTACAATGTGCTGAATGGTATTGCCTCTTGGATTGCATCTCAAGCTCACAACCCCACTTTAAGACAGACAAGTGTGAGACCCAATCCAGCTCCAGCTGAAGTCAATACAAGTCTAGTTAATATTATGGGACAGGATTTCTTAGCACAGAGTAAGATTAAGAAATGTCAAATTCTCAAGGTACTGTATTCATTACATGCCAATAATGAAATCTGGGCCCAGAACAACAGGAAATATATGATCAAATGAAAAACTATGCGGTACCCAGAGAATCAGAGACATTATACTCCCATTAAGAAGGATGGGAGATAGACTTCAAACTCTAGATATCAGAACGATCATAAGAGGATAAGAATGGCTATACTGGGTCAGACCAATGGTCCATCGAGCCCAGTATCATGTCTCTGATAGTGACCAATGCCAGAAGTTTCAGAGAGAAGGAACAAAACAATTTCAAATGATCCATCCCCTGTCGTCCAGTCCCAGCTTCTGACAGTTGGAGTTTTAGGGACACGTGGAGCATGCAATTACATCCCTGACCGTTGGCTAATTGCCATTGATGGTCCTATCCTCCACAAACTTATCTAATTCTTTTTTTAACCAAGTTATACTTTTAGCCTTCACAAAATTCCCTGCAATGAGTTCCACAGGTTGACTGTCCATTGTGTGAAGAAGTACTTCCTTATATTTGTTTTAAACTAGCTGCCTATTAATTTCATTGGGTGGGCCCTGGTTCTTGTGTTATAGGAAGGAGTAAACAACACTTCCCTATTCACTTTCTCCACACCAGTCATGATTTTATAGACCTCTATCATAAACCCCTTTAATTGTCTCTTTTCTAAGCTGAACAGTCCCAGTCTTTTTAATCGCTCCTCATATGGAAGTTGTTCCATACCCCTAGTCATTTTTGTTGCCATTCTCTGCACCTTTTCCAATTCTAATATTTTTTGTTTTTGAACTGGGGCGACCAAAACTGCACGCAGTATTCATGGTGTGGGCCTACCATGGATTTATACAGTGGCATTCTGATATTTTTTGTTTTATTATCTATCCCTTTCCTAATGGTTCCAAGCATTCCATTACCTTTTTTGACTGCCGCTGCACATTGAGCAGATGTTTTCAGGGAACTATCCATGAGGACTCCAAAATTTCTGATCAATAAAAATCTATTGAATATGGTTTCAGCAATTAAAAAGTTATGCCCTCCAGGAGCTTTGCAGGGTTTGTCTGTGGGAATACATCAAGTTCTTTCCTCCTCTCTCCCTTTTTTCATGGCAAAGCTGAGTTAACAGAACAAAGTGGTCAAGGAGCAGCAATTTCTCCTCGGTGCCTTGCTTCCTGCTTTGTCTGTAAGGAAAGCAGCCCCCATGGATTTTACATTTGATCACCCATTTCCATGCCTCAGTGGCCTGGGGATTCAGTATGACAACAGGATGGAACCCAGAGACACCTTGAAGCATTACACACTACTTAATGCTTTTTCAGACTGAGTTTTTATTCCCTTAGTATCAAAGAGAGATGGGCCTAAGCCATAAGGTGCCAATCCAAACATCCATGGAGCTTGGGGTGTCTGGATCTTGTGTTTGGTTTGGCCCATTCAGGGGTTAAGGTTAGGGGAAGCAAGTCAGGAGCACAACTCCTCCTTCCCGCTTCTTCTCCAACCTGCCTTGGGTAAGTAGCACTTCCTAGACAGCTTCCCCTCGTCCTTTGCTGGGCAATGAGAGAGCTCCTGCCTCTGTTTCCATCCAATGTAACCACTGGTCCCATTATAGAAATGGAGTTGAGCCATGGAGATTGGATTGGGAACTGGATCCAAACCCAAGTTTCCCTAAAGTGCAGGGGTGTTTGGGACTGTGTCTACGATTATAGCAGTGTTATTTTTCTTAAGCGTTTTGCCACAAAGATGGTGCTTGCATATTTCAGCATTTTTCCTCACTTTTCCTTCCACAAAGGGAACTTGGGCGAGGAGTGGGGGAACTCCTTGCATTTTGCAATTATTATTGTTAAAATGCCTTGCACAACTACATCATAGTAATCAGTTTATTTCCACAGTGGTATTCAGATCAGTGATACTTTCAATAAACCCAACAGCAAAATAAGGGCTGGATCCTGACCTTCTTGCAGGATCAAATCCCAGGTGTTTACTTTTATTGCTTAGTATATCAGAACTATTCAAGCCCATTAGACCTTCAAAAATGGGGTGCTGGGCAGCCACAAATCCATTGAATTATATAATATCAGGGTTGGAAGGGACCTCAGGAGGTCATCTAGTCTAAACCCCTGCTCAAAGCAGGACCAATCCCCAGACAGATTTTTGCCCCAGATCCCTAAATGGCCCCCTTAAGGATTGAACTCACAACCTTGGGTTTAGCAGGCCAATGCTCAAACCACTGAGCTATCCTTCCCCCCCTCAATGTGAGTCATAGGTGCTTAGCACCTCGCAGGCCCTAAGTGTGCTTTATTTTAAAGGACAGACATGGTCAGAAATGCAGAAGAATTCAGAGTTGCTGGGACTGAGACTCATATGAGAGAGACTGAGAAAGCACTTACAAATTAAGTGCCTAATCTAAAGCTCAACAAAGCCAATGGGAAAGACTCCCATTGACTTCAATGGGCTTTAGATCTGACCTTAAGACTTTTAAAAAAAATTAAAATCATGTGGCATAACTAGGACATTAAAAGACTTAACTAGATAGCTATTTTCTATTTCCACATGACTTCTGCCATGTGTGGCTCATTAAGAACCATTTAATATATTTGCCAATCCAGCCACGTGATGCTCCCTATTTATATATAACCTCTGAGTTATTTCCAAGACTTATAATAATTTTTATTTTTATTTTTTCCTACCATCTCAGGAAAGAACTACCTAAACTATCTCACTAGGGAAATGTGTGATTGGTAAACAAAAAATAAGTGTGTGTGATTTTCACGTTGAATGAAATGTCCTATGCATTTAACACGTGTAACAAATGAAAGAAAGAAATACCTTAAAGAGAAAAATAAAAATAAAAGGGAGTGTCTGGGAGTCTGAGAGTGAGGGTATCCTTTTATATGATGCAGTTAGATCTCTGACTGAAAGAGAACATGTATGCATATGCATAAGGATGCGGATAACACTGAGCAGGGGTATTTCCAGAACTTATGCAGTGTATCTGTGTGCAATAGGATATGGGAGAGATTGGAAAGTCTGAACTTAAGCTCTCTGTGTGACCTGCTGTTTGTGATTACGTGCCTGGTTGGAACATTTTCGACTAACCTTTTTCCATTGAAATATGCTGCTTCGTTGAAGCTGAAATGTTTTACAAAGACGTATAAATTCTGACCAAGTTTTCATCAGGAAAGTTTCTGAGGTTCAGGGTGGACTCTCCAGTCACTTTCAGAGAAATGAAACCCTGACCTTTCCAATCTGAAGACAGATGTTTTGACACAATATCTGTTTTGTGAAAATGTTGGAAACGTTTTGGTTTCATTCCAATGCAGAACGAAAACAAATTTCGAAACCTGGAAAGCTGTCAAGAAATGGAATAATCATCCTGCAGCCAGCTCTATCTGTGAGGCAATGTACTCCAAGTTGGGAGCATAGGGATGTCTTAGGGTTTGTCTACACTGCAGCTGGGGGTGTGATTTGCAGCTCGCATTCACGTACCTGTGCTAGCTGTACTCTAGCTAGTTTGCTAAAAATAGCAGTGAGGATGTACCGGTCTGGGCTTCAGCATGGGGTGCACAAGTCTGTCTGACCTTCCTGGGTACAGACTCGCTTGTGCAGGTGATGCAAAGCCCACACCACCACATCCTCACTGCTATTTTGAGCTAGCTAGAGTACAGCTAGCATGGGTATGTCTTCATGAGCAGCCATTCACACCTGTACCTGCAGTGTAGATGTACCCTTAGGGAGGGGGAGAGGAGTCGAAATCTCTTCACCGGGTATGTTGATGCTCATGGATATGGAGTGGTGTGTGCAGTGAGCAGGGTGTGTATATAGAAGTGTCTCCATTGTGGCTGCCAATGTGTGACAGCTATGTGTGGGTATGCATTTAGGTACAGATGCAGACCCATCATCTGCAGCTAGAGAGGGTCTCATAACTGGAGGGGACAGGATTCAAGAAGTCCCACAGAGCACACATGCCCTCTGAAGGGCTCTCTTGGTGGGACAGGGTAGGGGTAGGCTGGGGAGAATGGAGGGACCAGCTGATCCACTACTGTACGGATCCTTCAGACTTCCTCAAAATCATTGTTTGACAGTTGAAGAATGCTCAGACTGATAAGGAAGAAGTAGCGTTTTCCCACTTCTAAAGCAGTATTCCATAACACGGAGGGCACAGCAAAAATGGAAACGCCACAGTTAGGTAGTATCGCAGAAGGAAAATGTTTGGTTATCTCATTCTGGCAAAGGTATTTTCTAGTATATTTTACCAACTCTGGGAAACTGTTCCTTATTATTCATATAAAAGAGGAACATCATTGCTAATGTGGCATTGCCTATTGCTCTGCGTATGTTGCAATGTGATTAACTGTTTTCCTATCTTGTTTGCATTCATGGAGATAAGTTATAAAACCAGTGGAGGAAGAACTCTCTAGAAGGGATTAGTAAAAGAAATGCAAAAATTCTTTTGAAAGAGAATTGTGAGCACTGTGATTGCCTTTCTGTTCATTCCTCTGAAGCACCTGGCCACTGTCGGAAGACAAGATACTGGGCTAGATGGACCATTGGTCTGACCCATTCTTATAGCCTACTGGATCTCCGTAGTACTGGGTGTACATTCACAAATGGTGCAACATACTCGAAGCAGAATTTGAACCCACGTCACCTGTGATGAATTAAACTACTCCTAGCTAAAAATCACACGATTTTTAAATATTTCCTGTGCACACAGAAGAAATTAGGCTAGCATATAAGTAGTCTCTGACCTGCTGCAGTGTTGGCTGGTTGTCTGGTGTAGGATACATTAAAAGTAGGTTCTTCTACGAGCGGTGGAGGGTACATCCGCCTTCTGATGAAGAAACCAGCTCCGCAGCAGAACAGAACGCCCATCATCAGAAGGAACCTGAGCAAAAGAAGGAGGAAAAGTCAAATTTGGAGATGGCATCCGTCTAAATGCAGGGCCCCAGGGAGCTGGGGTTATTCAAAAATTCATAGATAAGAGAAACCAAGATCATTACCCTTTAACCATCAGCTCCCATATGCTGTTATCAGGATTTTCTGAAAATATTATTCCTTGAAAGCAGGACTGCACAAGCTGAGATACCTGTGTATGGCAGCATGTAGTTGATATTTCTATAGTGACTGAGGAGATTTTGTTCTTAGGAGTGTTTTTGTTCATATAGTAGTTTTCCACTGTATTTTCTCTTATTAGCTTACAGGAACAATAGTGATTAGGCCAGCAGAGCTGGGAGAATACTGTCTTCTTCCCCTAACTCTGGGGTTATGGGCTCATCTGTCCCCTTCTGCCACCTCTTTACCTCACCTAAGATTTGCTTGAATCAGAATTCCAAATAATATTGATGAAAATAAATGACTTAGGTCCACGTGCCCCTTCTGTGGAACAAGGTGTACCAGAGGGGATTTCTTTGGAGCATAGCCATGCCATTCCTTAAACTGACCAGAGGGGTCACTGTTGAACAACACAAATACTCCTCTCTCGGCCCAGATGCTAAGTAGGTTTGCTCTGCAAGGCTCCCTTCTGGCTGATGGAGAGAAGGGCTGAAGGTACAAAAGTTGTGTGGCAGCATAGACCACTGGATGCGACGGGCCAAATTCTAAACTGGTGTAAAGGAGAGCAGAATTTGGTCCCAGCATCACCAAGCCAACATTCATAAATTCCCTTTTGGCTCTGTTATCTGAAAGTGTTTTTCCTGAACATAATGGCTGAGATTTGCAAAGCTGCCTTGGGGATTCAGATGCAGTCATCACATTCATTTAAATGCGAACAGTGCATCTAAATCTCCTATGCAGCTTTGAAAATCTCAGCCTATATATAGTTTAAATGTTAACTATATAAAATACCCAGGCAGGAAATGTGTTGGTTTCTAGGGCTTTCTTAAAATGAGGCAAGTATAACTTGTTCAGAAACGTGTTCAGAAAAGAAGAAGTCCTAACCTACCAAAAATACCAGAGTCGCTGGATAGAGAGGGCTCTTACGCAGCATCTTGACCCACAGCAATCTTCATAGGAGCGACATCTGCATAGCAATAAAGAGAAAAGGACATTTTGGGAGTGTTTGTCACTTAAAGTAAAAATGCATCATATCAAAATCTGGCGCCAAGGGGGGAATATAAACTCAACAGTAAAATCTCTATCAAATCCAGTTATTGTAAACTGACAGTACAGCATCTAAACACAGAGACAGAGGAGTCAATGCCTCGGATGTAATTAGATTCACGGCCAGGGGCATCATTTATGACCTCACAAATCTGGAAGGAAAAATGTTACATGGTTGCCATGGTGGCACAAAGCACGGCTGGGGTTCTCTCAAAGCAGTGAGTGGTTCTCCACCTATTTACCACTGTGGGCTGCATCTGCAGCTCTCTGTGTGTTACGTGGGCTGCATCCGCACAACACATATACTAGCTGTATGGCCCTGAGGATGTCACATTGGCTGCAGCTGCAAAAAGCCCGCGGGTTGAGAACCACTGCTCTAGGGAGTGGAAACACTGCTAATTTGGGGCTGTAAAGAACCAGCATTAATATCACCATAGATAGTAACAGAGGGCCTGATTGTCCTCTCAACTGATACTGGGCTTACACCACTGATGTCCTTGGAGTTGCTCCTGACTTACACCAGTGTAAAAATCAGACCCATGGCATCAGTGTCACTTGAATACAAAGTTACACACACACACACACTCTGTGAATAGTAATCTGTATCCGACTCCTACAGCCATACCTAGGCAATAGTCCAATTGACTTGAGTAACTACTTGCTAAGGATTGGAGTATTCAGTTACTGGTTCATATGTTCAGACCTGTTGTACAGGTTTTTTTTGCCATTCATAATATTGCTGCACATTATTCAAACAGCCTTCTTCTATGCCCTTCTTTTAAGCCTCCTAAGATGACTTGTTGGAGCATTTAATTTTATACAGTGGAGCTTGTTGAAGACCAGTGGTTTTCAACCTGTGGTCTTCGGACCCCTGGGGGTCCGCAGCCTATGCCTAAGGGGTCCACGAAAGGTTGTCATTACCATAGAACAGCGGTTTTCAACCTGCGGTCTGCAGACTATGTCTAAGATTTCCAAAGGGGTCAGCACCTCCATTCAAAAATTTTTAGGGGTCAGCAAATGAAAAAAGGTTGAAAACCACTGTTGTAGAGGAAAGCAGCATTGCTGCATTTCATTCCAGCACGGGAACAATGCAGACACTGAATGTCAAGCAGTTTGGATTTTGTTCACTGGCAACAGACCAGAAGTACAAGTTCACAGCAGTGAGCTCACTGATCCTCTGCAAACTGGCAGACTAAACCTCCTTGTATTATTACCATATCTGCAAATTAAAAAAACCTCATAACATTATTTTGGCTTCTTAGAGTGCAAAGCTGTTAGGAGAAAAATAGGGGGGGGGGGGAAATCCCAAAACCCACAGAGTTCATTCCATGCAGCTTTTTCTCCAATGAAACTTGGAAGAAAAACCCATTAAAGACTCAGGAAAAATAATCATTTCATTTATACTGTTTTATTAAATGAAAAAAAGAAATTGATACACTTGAACTCCCAGCCAAGATTTTTCAATAGTGGATTTCAAAAAGCCAAGAATCCCATGACATGCATTTAACTAGCAGACTTTCTCCCATAAACACGTCAATCTAACATTTTATATGGAAAAAACAGTTTTGAAAATATTTTAGCACTATCCATTGAAAGGGTAAGGAAAATGTCACTAATGCTGAAGCCAGAACATGTGTTCACGGGTGAACTCACGAGCAGCTTTTGCTGCGGCTGCCACTTCCAGCAGCAGCAAGGAAAGTAGCCAGATGCTAAAACGGAAAAAGGACAGAGATAACATAGAAGCTGTGATACATGGACAGCCTAAGGGGTTAGCTAACAAAATTTGCCCTCGGATGGGAATATGATTCAGATTGCCATAGCCAGATAAGACAAGAGGAGAATAATCAGCAACTGCATTGAACTGCTTTAATATGCCCAATGTATGAATCTAATTTGAGCCAAATTTTCAAAAAGCTAGTAGAAGTAGAAGTAGGTTTGTGCTTGGGCACCCACATTTGCATGTAAAAAATCAATTGGTTAACTGCATGCACAATTACCCATTTACATGCTCAATTAACAAATCTGCATTCACAAATGCAGGTGAATGCACATAGGCTTCAGGCTCTGCTGTTTGAAAATTGGCCCCCTTGTCCTTAGGGATTATTTCTGAGTCGATGACATGCTACCGCCAAGAAGAAGAGGAGGATGCTATTTGATGTCAGAGAATTTAAAATACACAAAGAGCAGCTGTAATGCAAGGGAATGTAGTAGAACAGTTTTCCAAAGACTCTGCCGAAGTTTCTCGGGCAAGCCAGGGAGTCTGAAACATCAACTAGCTGATAGTGCCTAGTAGGATTTTTAGAAGAGCCTAGGTGCCAAACTCCCATTGGAACTGGGTGCTTAAATGGGATTGTCAAACATCCCAAGATGCCAAGTCCAATGAGAGGCACCTAGGCTGTTTTGGAAAAATCCTACTAGGTGCCTATCTGCATCTTTAGGTGCTGCCACTAAAATGTAAAGAACCTATCAAGAATAGAGAAAAGTATTTTTTCTTTATTCTTTCAGCTTGCTTACTTTTAGTATTAGATAGCCCTTTGTGTATTGTCATTAGCTAGTCATTTTCCCTTTTTGTTTGGATGGGTTTTTCCACACAGCAAACGGGGACGGACACACGTTTTTAAAACAGGAAACTATGGTTATTAAAACCACAAAAATTGACAGAGGGTCTCTAGGCCAAGTGTAATGCCCGAAACAACTTTTAATTCTTTTCTCTTTAAACTGACAGGGTTTCAAGTTGGCAGTGTCTCTTTTACTTCTCTGTGCCTCAGTTCTCCTACCTGTAAAACAGGGATAAAAAGAGGGAGGAAGGGAGGCTTAATTTATGAATGTTTATAAAGCAGTTGAGATCCTTCGATGGAATGTTCCACGGGTCTGCACAGATCCATTCTGTCCCCTGCATGCACAGTTGTTAGTGTGTGTGTGTAGTTGATAATATTTTAAAAATGCATGCATGCTTATTGCGCAAAGTTGCATGTGCACAAAAGGAGGCCAGGTTGAGGGCCCTCTGTGACTCAGGCCCTTTACGTCAAATCTCCATTTCAAAATAGCCATTAAGCTTTCTGAGGCAGCTCCTCTGAGGACAATTATTGTACTTTCTGCTTGGTTCTCTAAAAATGAACTAATATATTGATTTAGGAAAGAATCTCTAAAGCACCTGGCACCACAAGAGCATTCACTTTTTCCTCATAAAAAAAAGAGGATCCATTTAATATTGATTTTTTTTAAAAGAATGAACAAATATATACAGAATGTTCTTAAATCAACAGGGTAGTGTACGTGCAATTGTTCGCATTTCCCACCACTTCACAGCAGTGCCAAAACATTGAAAAATCAATGTTTTATTTGCTGCTGTTGCTCTTAAGGTCCTGCAGAAGGCTAGCTAATCCTTTGCTATTAGTGTTTGGATGCAACTATAGAGTCATTCTGACACTTTCACTGGCTCAATTAATATTTAATTATTGAATTAAAGTGGAATAACTTCCATAGGAGACTGAGGGAGACTTACATCAGAATATCCCACAGTCTGGTAGTTAGGGCACTCACCTGAGAGGTGGCTGGTCCTCGTTTAAATCCCTTCTCCCCTTCAAGAGAAAGGAAGACTTGATCCAAGGGCCTCACATCCTGGGTGAGTACCTTTCACTAGATGAAAGGTTATAAGAGAGCTCCTCCCCCACCAAAATTTCTCACTGCGAGCCTCTTTCAACACCGATTTCAAATGAGGATAGCATTCTCCTTCACTTCTCTCTAAGTTATTGTGTAACGTGTTGCTAAACAGTTTCCGAGGCCTGGTCTACACTTAAGCATAGGAGTCTACACTTAAAAAGTTTGCCCGGCATAGCAATGTTGGTTAGGAGTGTGAAAAAAATCCCACCCCTAACTGACATGGCTATGCCAGCAAAAACCCTAGCGTAGACATAGTTATACTGGCAAAAAAAAGGTCATTTTGTTTATTTTGCTTATTCCATTCAGGGAACTGGTATAAGCTATACCAGCAAAAGCCTTTCTAGAGTAGACAAGACCCAAGGTTCACCCCAGAGATGGCTGCACTCCACCGGTAGATGTAAATTATTTCTGTGCATATCATGGGTAAGGTCTGTAAAGCTCACTGGGATTCTTTTTAATATAAGGGATCATGATGATAGGCTACAGATGGGTGAAAAACATCAAGGGAAGGAGAGAAATTATTTAAGATAGGAAAGGGAATTTAACTAGGACTAATGGGATGAAATTAAGAAAGGGCGAAGTCAGGGAAAGATTTTTGGAAAGTGGCGTCGATGAGGCTGTGGAATAGTCTCCCAAGGGAAGTAGAGAAATTCCCATCACAGAGGAAATTTAAAAGTAGACTGGCCAAGACACTAGTATTGGCAGGGAGATGGACTGGATGAACTGTGAGGGCTTGTCCATTTCTACACTGGGTGATTCAATGATCACACTTACTGCAGCTCAGACAGAAGGCTCTGGTCTGCCGCTGAGAGATGGAGACTGGTAGCAAAAACGTGTATGTTTGTGTAATGAAAAAAAGTCAGAAAATGCATTTACTTAAATAAATCCAGAGAGGATCTAGTCTGTGTAGAACTCAGCCCTGCCAGGTGGTAGCCAGGGTGAGTGGAAAAAACAAAGTGAGTCAATGAAATGAGAAAATGATTAATGTTACAGATTGCAAAATAACAAATGTGACCGACAAGCAAAGACAACAGAGACAGAGATTAGCAGCCTGGTTCTGATCTGACTTCTGTAAATTAGGAGTAAGTCCCATGTAAAACTGTCTTCAAACCAGAATCAGGCCCTAAGGATATGAAGGGCAGGGGGTTAATAACAGATCTTTTTTCTCACAGACAGACTGGTGAATAGCTGAAATATGTAAAGGAGTGAGTATTTTACCAAATTTATTCCACTATCGGGTGGCTCTGTATATTATTCTGTTTTGGGCTCACAGTAAAAAGTGTTCTTTGAAGCAAAACATTGCCTAAACTGATAAGAATGTACAGTCCCAGTGTATCAAAGACATAGGGAAGAAACCCAGTCAAATGGAAGGGAAAGCTGTACAAACATGGAGGAGAGGTTATCCCAAGGACTCCATTCTGCTAGAGCACTCTGCTGAAAAGGTACATTGTGGGGCTGCTTCTCAAAATGGAAACAAGGAACCCAATCTTGTCGTCAGTGGGAATTTTGCCTGAGAACGGACTTCAAGACTAGGCCCAAAATTGTTTTATATCTTTTGGGATGAGTCTTTAACATCAAGGTCCTGTCTGCCCCATAGCACACTTTGTAGCCCTAAGACCCTGGTGCTACGGAGAAAGCGTACCTTCTCTAGACAGTTGTGCTGCATGCTGGGCACCAGTTGATTGCTGCTCTCAGCCCTACTGTTGGCTGCATTTCAGTGGTGATGTATGTATACACGACCTGGTTTTCAGAGGCGCTGAACATCCACAACTCCAACTGAGTCAGTGGGAGAAATGGTTGTTCAGCCCCTTTGAAAATCAAACCTTATGTGTCCAAGTTGGGTACTCAAGAATAGAGACTCCCCAAATCAGATACCTTTGAATGATCTCAGCTGCTGAAATAAACATAATGAATATAATTGCTTCACAGCTGAATATATGCATAACTTCTGTGGAACAGCAGTACTTCAAAGGTAAAATACATGGTGCAGTACACGTGACAGCAAGGGAGATACATTTTGTCCACCTACTTGATAAGTCAGCCGGTACTTCACTGGGTAATTACAAGGACATAAAAGGAAGGAATGTAGCCCACTGCCACAGAACTGAGCAAGCTCCTTGGAGGGAGGTGCAGCATTTGGCCCATTAAAAATATTTACAGTCATCTCTTCGCATAGGTTGCAAGCCTGTATTTAGTAGAACAAAGCAGAGAAGCTAGCTAATTTAAGGCTTGGGTTTGGGCAGGCATACATTCTCTACACCATGACAAGTTTTTAATTTCCTAGAGGTGGGAATGTAAATTTTTAATGACGACTGGAATAGGGACTTTTTGTTAATCATCGGGCCTTTCATTAACACATCACTAGCTCTCTCTCTCTTAAACTGCACCGCTGGGTTAGCAATCATATTGATTCTAATGGTATGTCTGCCTTCAGAGATTATGAACATACTTCGTGCGAGGGGGTGGGGGGCGCAATGGATTTACACATTTCAAATTGCGATCTACTCCCCTGGTTTAAGATATGAATGCACAGAAATTCACTCTTCACCAAGCCACCTGGTCCCTTATTAAAAAAAAAAAAAAAAAAAAGACAATATTCAACTTTAATGGCTCAGAACACTAAATCTTACAATAGAATCATTACAGTGTCTTAGATCATTACTGTGAAAGAGTGTAGGAGGTTGGGGTTTTTTCTAAATAAAGACTGCCTGATAACTTTCGCTTTCCTCCTTCACGATGAAGCTCTCTCCTTATGCTCTTGAATTGAACTGAAAATGCATCTGAGACCTTCATGTAATCAATTATGGCTAAATCAGTGACTTTGGCCCAAATCCAGGTCTACGTTTGTGTACTGTGCCAGCCATTCAAAATGTCTGGAATTATGCTAGCTGTTGCGCGGTGTCTCTTTACCCCCCCCCCCCCATGCTGTTTTCAATTCAAATGAAGAAGAAATCTGCAGCCAGATCACTTCGCTAAACACACACCTGCTGACATTTCATGCAGCTGTAATTGTCATTGGAAAGCTAAGTGTAAAATCAGAGAACCCAACTTAATTAAAAGCTGTAAACAGTCACAAGATGCAGAGCATATTAAGTAATTCCCATAATGCAACAGGCTTGATGTTTAGATTGTGATTTGCTCTGAGTCTGACACAGTGCTATTGTATGTATCTCTGAGAATGTATCTACTTTCTGAAGCACTATAGTAATAACAGCAAGAGATTAGAGATAGAAAATAATTGATTTTCTATTGTTTTTGGTATTAGTTTTCAGGCACTTGGTAGCACGAAATAAATATCTTCTTGATTGACTCCACCTGCAGAATACCTAATTACAGGCTTACATTCCGGAGCTAAGCAAACATGGCAACCAAATGACAAGCACAATGTAATAGAACTAAATTACATTCCTACGTAATCAGTAATTAGACACCTTTGCAGTCAACAACGGAGAAAATGTGTGCAAAAATGTGAAATTGATTATGCAATTAAATATGCACAAAAATAAATGCAACCAGTAGCAAATGTACTTCAAAACAAAGAAATAACTTCAGTACATGGATTATTGTATACATATTGCAGGAACATAATTTTGCTTATTTTTTCATGTTGTTCACAACCCGGCTTTTTTATTTTTGGAAGGAATCTGATGCTTAGGCTATGTCTACACTATGCAGCTTTTAGCGACACGGCTGTGCCGCTACAGCCGTGCTGCTAAAAGGTGCACAGTGTAGCCGCTGTTTGTCGGCAGGAGAGAGCTCTCCCGCCACCAAAAACGTCCACCCTCAACGAGCAGCTTTAGTGTTGTTGGCAGGAGAGTGCTCCTGCCGACAAAGTGCTGTTCACAGCGGCACTTATCGTGGACAAAACTTCTGTCTTTCAGGGGAGGGTGTGTGTTTTTTTAACACCTCTGAATGACAAAAGTTTTGTCTTTCATTTGCCAGTGTAGACAAATCCTTAGAATCTAAACAGGTAAAAAACGGGAAATTAAGTTGACATTTACAATCTGAAAAATGATCTATGTACATATGCAATAATTTATTTTACATATGCATTAAACTAACCTATGTGGGAGAAACAAATATTAAAGGGGCATCCAACTCTAAAATAAATATACTTCTTTCTGTAGGAAAGTGTTTTATCTACTAATGATACAAGTCACTCCTAAGATTACCCCAACTGAAAGAAATTCAAGAAAAAATATTTTTTCTATTTTTGTTTATTTACTCTGCAGATTGGACACTTCATCAATAGTCAGTTTTGATTTCACTATATAAGCAATTTTCTGTTTTTTTCAATGGGTCTTTCACACAGGAACAGATTGGCTACTAAACACGTTATTACTAATCAAGTTTAT
The DNA here is from genome assembly GCF_028017835.1 of Emys orbicularis. NCBI lineage: Eukaryota > Metazoa > Chordata > Testudines > Emydidae > Emys > Emys orbicularis. The sequence goes on from NC_088684.1 coordinate 199,390,037, forward strand.
ACACATCTGTCATGCTACCACCCTTTGTAGCTTTTGATTGGTTCAAACTCAGTAAGCTGTAACCCAACAGGCTGATCTGAAACAGTGTCTGATTAAGCAAATTTGGATATCACCAAAGCTAGAAAACTGAACATACCTTAAATCACTGAAGATTTTGCAACTTTTGCCTCCTGATTTGCCTTTTTTACATAAGCAATTTATTGATTACAATAAGGGCAAATTAATGGGCTTGTAACAAGCAAACCTTGGTCCCAATCATGCACTTGGATGGGCTGGACAACTCCTGTACCTGGGCAGAGGCCCACTGAGTTCATTGACTACACATGGAAGCAGAGGTCAGCACAAGCAGATCTGATTGTAGGATCAGGGCTAGTCTTTGTAGTACAGTAACTCCTCACTTAAAGTCGTCCCGGTTAACGTTGTTTCATTGTTACATTGCTGATCAATTAGGGAACATGCTCCTTTAAAGTTGTGCAATGTTCCCTTATAACGTCATTTGGCAGCCGCCTGCTTTGTCCACTGCTTGCAGGAAGAGCGGCCCGTTGCAGCTAGCTGGTGGGGGCTTGGAACCAGGGTGGACCGGCAGACCCCCTATCAGCTCCCTGCTCCCCTAAGTTCTCTGTGCGGCAGCCGCCCAGCAGGCTATCAATTGCCAGCAGTTCAGCTGTCCCCCCCCGCCACTGCCATGTGCTGCTCCTGCCCTCTGCCTTGGAGCTGCTCCTGGAAGCCTCCTGCTTGCTGTGCAGGGGAGGGGGGAAGAAGGGGACTAATGTCAGGGTGCCCCCCTTCCCCCTACTCCTGCCCCCCTCTTACCCCTTCTCCATATAGAACAGGGTGGGGAGAGGACAGGGCTCAGGATGGAGAGAGCCGCAGCTGCTGTCTCAACTTCCTGATCTTTTTAAAGGCAATGTACTTAGAGTGGGGTCAGCATGCTTAAAGGGGCAATGCTCATCTCTCTCTCTCTCTCTCACACACACACACACACACACACACACACACACACACACAGGGTGTGTGTCTCTGTATCTGTCTGCCATGCTGTCTCCCCTCCCTCAATTTGTGCTGCCTTGTAGAGTGTGAGGCTACATTAACAACAATGTGTTAGCCCTTGAGGGCTCAGCCGAGTGCTAGATCATTATTTAGCAGTAAGGCGTTCCCTGGGAAATATCCTACCCTCTTCCACCCTCTGACTTCACCACCTCAACCAAGCTTCATAATCATCATTGCTGTGTACAGTATTAAATTGTTTGTTTAAAACTTATACTATAGTTTTTTGTCTGATGAAAAAATTTCCCTGGAACCTGAACCCTCCATTTACATTAATTCTTATGGGGAAATTGGATTCGCTTAACATCGTTTCGCTTAAAGTCGCATTTTTCAGGAACATAACTACAACGTTAAGCGAGGAGTTACTGTACTTCTTTATAACCTGTGTAGGATTAGTATAATGTTTCATATGCTATCTTCAGTGTTTTACTGTGTAATTCTGGGGAAATTTAGCAAGCCACTGGTAAAAAGAAAATTAAAAGAAAGCAGTAATTTTTACCTCACTGGGATTCTGCAAAGGCACAGAAATATGCACTATTGGATCCCACTGCAGGATAGAAGGATAGATTTGATGTCCCACTGCTCTTTGCTTCTTTCCTCCTTCCCATCCAAACATTGCCCCAACCATGGGCCTGATCCAATGGCTACTGACATCAGTGGCAGTCCATTCATTTACTTCAACGAGTGTAGGAGCACACCCTATGCCACTTCCTTCTCAAAATGTTTGTGCTGCTTTATAGAACATACTATCAACTCTGGAGAAGAAATGAGATGCTCAGAAAGGATCTGCTGGATTCGATGACTGGGATTAGATCATTTTACTAGGTGCTCTGATATGATGGCAGTGATTGTAAGAGGGAAAGATAAGATATGTCTGACCTACCTACAACATACTCTTGCTTGTAATGAAAGACAGACCTGGGATCATCACCCTCACACTATTCCAAGTAAGTAAAAAGCAAACACCCTTCCATCTACCCTCCACCCCCACTTCATTTGTCAGCAACAGGAGAAAAAACAGTACAGATAAAAGCACCATTTGACACAGAACATTTGACGTGTGCGTCAGTCTTTTGTGATCTAAAATATTAACTGGCATATTATAAATATGTTCTGCGTCCAGATCTCACTTTCTGTTCAGATAAGAGAAATGTTCAGAACAACTCATCTCTCTGTCTAGGCTGTAGGTATGTCTGGGTTAAGGCTGGGCTAAGGTTCCTTGTACAGTCCCCGCCCTCCCCCCTCCCCATACATTCCTATGGACACAGTCACAATCTAGCTCTTAAACAGCATCGGGGATACTTATGCATATCTCCAAAGGGGCAGAATTGGAATCCAAAGGTCAATGCATTTTTGATTACCAGTGAGCCACATAAGAACCTTACTCAAGTGGGAGCAAAATAATGGATTGGCCTTCCTGGCATATGACTCAGGAAGATAAGCAGCAGCGAGGCTAATGGTTTGAAGGGAGGGCTAAAATGTTGAGTGCTTTTTTTTTTTTTTTTTAAGGTCAGCAGTTGAACAGCCATCCCCTTCATGGTGTACAAAGAAGGCCTGAATATTGTTTTTTGTTTTTTAAGTTTTGATTGGAGTTTTTTAAAAGAAAAGATTTATTGCTTTGGGGTTTCTTTAATTGGGAATTTCTTTTCGAGGCGGGGGGGAGGGAGTATTTTTGTTTCCTGCTTATTTCACAATAAAAATATATCTGCTCTTCCCTGATTTGGCCGAACAACTTGTTGGAGGTCTCAGGGATGTTTGGCTGTGACTCTTCTCATCTCTGAATTGAAATCTTTAACAACACTTTCCCCCCGCCCAAGTGTTTCTCAGGCATCTGAGATAGATAAAACACATTTAATCTGAATAAAAATCACTTCCTCTCTCAATTAATCAGGTTTTCATCCTTCCATGTCATCATTCTGCCAGGTCTCCAGCCACCAATAGTTTCGAAACAATAGACAAAAGATGAATTTCTAATGTAAAAAACCAGCAGATAATTCAACAATTTTAACAGAGAGAGGCCATTTCTAGACATCATAAAGCAACAAAACAGGGAACAAACCCAATTCTTTTCTTTTGCAGGTCACTGTTAACTTGCTCCTTTGCATCTCCTGTTATAGCAAATAATGTCTGCTTAACGACCAGCTGTTCTGTCTCAATCTATTGAAAGTTCCCCACAAGCCAAATCCTTGTTTTCCCTTTCAATAGCCATAATCAAAACATAATCCAGATTCCCCTACAGTGGTTGAAGCTTGCTGTATTGTTAGCTGCACTTTACCATTAACTTTTCTGCAAGCTGTAACAACATGAAGGCCTTTCTCACTAAGGAAGGAAACCTCTTTATGTTCCCAGCTGGCAATGGCAAAGGACACCTGTATGGACAGGGCAATCTGAGCATCTTCCTTTCTGTAGTGTAATTCACAAATCTTCCTGCACACAATGGATATGCACACCTCTACCCCGATATAACGCGACCCGATATAACACGAATTCGGATACAACGCGGTAAAGCAGCACTCCGGGGGGGCATGGCTGCGTGCTCCGGCGGATCAAAGCAAATTAGATATAACGCGGTTTCACCTAAGATTTTTTGGCTCCCGAGGACAGCGTTATATCGGGGTAGAGGTGTACTACAAAGCTTGTATCTATCTTGCCAAACAACTACTGGCTCTTGTGTGAGATCTCTTCCCGTGCCATTTTTTCCAATGGCAATGTCCTTCAGATGTGCAGTACTCTTAGGATGCAGTACATTTCACCTTTGGGCCACCAGTTCCAATCCCGCACCGCTCATTAGGGACTGAAAGTTGTTCTTGTCTCATAAGTGTTTGCTGACTCATCTGAAATAAAATGATGACTTCATTCCAGCTCCTAAGGCTACATCTACACTACAGCACTTGTGGTGGGGACACTCTAAGCCGACAGGAGAGAGCTCTCCCGTCGGCTTAATAACTCCTGCCTCTGCGAGAGGTGGTAGTTATGTCGGCGGGAAAAGCCAGTCCTGTTAGATCATTTGGAATAAAATGCAATTAAATTCATTATGTACCTGAGCTTGCCTATCAAGTTCTCTTCTTAAGGACTGCTGCACTGGGGGCGACAGAGTAAAATAGAGCCCAGCTGTGGCCACTCCCTCTTCCCCCACAGTCCTGTGACCTAAAACTGTGTAGAGGAGACCCCCCCTCAGGGGGCACTAGGACTTATATGGTGCCTCCCCTCCCCTAGTCAAGTGGTCTTGGGGAAAAACTGCAGCAAGGAGCCAGCCACGGATCCCAGCCAGTAGGAACAGTTACAGAAGCAGCCAAAGCAGTGACCTTCAGACCCCAATGATATCACATAATTTTCTGCAGTTTTGACTAGATGCTGTCTGCCCTGTGCTGATTGGCTGTTTGCTCCAACTCTCTGTTTCTTCATCACGGCTTCTCTCCATACCTGCCCCATCCCCATCACCCACTTCCCTTCAACCTTCCCTCTCCTTTCACTTTTCCCTCTCTGTTTAGTTAGGTAATCCCCCCTCCCCCGCTTGAATCATGCCCCCCCACCTCCCACCCCAAAAAACTGTGGAACTAAGATGATACTTGCCGCCATCATATTGTTTGTTCTGCTGGTGTGTTTTATCCCTTTGCCTTACGCTGCATCTATCTTGTCTATTCAGATTATAAATTCTTCAGAGCAGGGACTGTCTACTACTCTGTGTTTGTACAGTGCTTTGCACAAGGAGGGTCCCACTCTTGGCTGGTCCTTGGGCACCACCATGATCAACATGATCCATCATCATCTGGTTAAATGGCACAGTGTCCAGCAGTCTCCCACCACAGGGACATGTGAAGAATCCCAACAATTGAGTAGGTCTGTTAACAATTAAAAAAAAAACTCCTACAAATGGAACAGTCTCTCTCACAATTCTCAGCATAATGTATGAGCTGTGTCCATTTCAATGTTGGGGGTGGTGAGGTGTCTACAACTCCAATTAATGTCACTGATGGATTAGAAAATAAATACATTGTTTCCCCACAGAATAATCAATCTTAGCACACAAGGTGCTGGTAAGCTGGTTGCCTCAAGAAAAATCATTAGGAAGCATCCGTGTATTTGGGAGATCTGTCAGTTTCGTTATTGCAAATAGTCAGTCTCTGGTTTGGTCTGTGTATGTAACTGAGGGTATGTCTACACTACGAAATTAGGTCGAATTAATAGAAGCCGGTTTTATAGAAATCGGTTGTATACAGCCGATTGTGTGTGTCCCCACATAAAATGCTCTAAGTGCTCTAGTCGGCGGACCGCGTCCACAGTACCGAGGCTAGCGTCGACTTCCGGAGCATTGCACTATGGGTAGCTATCCCAGAGTTCCCGCAGTCTCCGCCACCCATTGGAATTCTGGGTTGAGATCCCAATGCCCGAATGATGCAAAACAGTGTCGCGGGGGGTTCTGGGTACATGTCGTCAGGCCCCTCCTCCTCCGTCAGAGCAACGGCAGACAATAGATTCGCGCCTTTTTACCTGGGTTACCTGTGCAGACAACATACCACGGCAAGCCTGGAGCCCGCTCAGCTCAACTCACCGTCACCATATGTCATCTGGGTGCCGGCAGACGTGGGACTGCATTGCTACACAGCAGCAGCAGCAGCTAACTGCCTTTTGGCGGTAGACGGTGCAGCATGACTGGTAGCCTTCATCAGCGATCTGGGTGCTGGCAGCCGTGGGGCTGGCAGCCGTAGGGCTGCATTGCACCAGCCCTTGCCTTTTGCCTTTTGGCAGTAGATGGTTTATTACGACTGGTAACCGTCATTGTCATACAGCAGTGGCTGGAACTCCGTATGTCCCCCAGTCCCCCATCCCCCCAGTCATATTCTGCTGCCTTCACAATGACGATGATGGCTATCAGTCGTAGTATGCCATTTTCTGCCAAGCGCCCTGTTGGATCATTGCACGTTAGCAGAGTCTTCCCTGAGCAGCAGATCGTGCAATAGGCCTGAAGGCCATCGTCATCATACAGGAAAATTGTGGTTATAACTGCCAAGCGCCCAGTATTTGCTGCCAAGCACCCAGAAGATGCCGAGGGCTATCAGTCATGCTGCACCGTCGTCTTAAGATGTAAAAAATAGATTTGTTCTGTATTCATTTGCTTCCCCCTCCCTCCGTCAAATCAACGGCCTGCTAAACCCAGGCTTTTGAGTTCAATCGTTGGGGGGGGGGCCATTCTGTGTGACAGTTGTTTGTGTTTCTCCCTGATGCACAGCCACCTTTGTTGATTTTAATTCCCTGTACCTGTACGCCATGTCGTCACTCGCCCCTCCCTCCCTCCCTCCCTCTTTCCCCTGGTCCGTCAGATACTAGTTTCGCGCCTTTTTTCAGACCAGACGCCATAGCTAGCACTGGGATCATGGAGCCCGCTCAGATCACCGCGGCAATTATGAGCACTATGAACAGCACGCGCATTGTCCTGGAGTATATGCAGAGCCAGGACATGCCAAAGCAAAACCAGGACCAGCCGAGGAGGCGATTGCAGCGCGGCCACGAGAGTGATGAGGAAATTGACATGGACATAGACCTCTCACAAGGCACAGGCCCCAGCAATGTGGAAATCATGGTGTTCCTGGGGCAGGTTCATGCCGTGGAACGCTGATTCTGGGCCCGGGAAACAAGCACAGACTGGTGGGACCGCATCGTGCTGCAGGTGTGGGACGATTCCCAGTGGCTGCAAAACTTTCGCATGCGTAAGGGCACTTTCATGGAACTTTGTGACTTGCTTTCCCCCGCCCTGAAGCGCAAGAATACCAGGATGAGAGCAGCCCTCACAGTTGAGAAGCGAGTGGCGATAGCCCTGTGGAAGCTTGCAACGCCAGACAGCTACCGGTCAGTCGGGAATCAATTTGGAGTGGGCAATTCTACTGTGGGGGCTGCTGTGATCCAAGTTGCCAGGGCAATGAAAGACCTGGTGATATCAAGGGTAGTGACTCTGGGAAACGTGCAGGCCATAGTGGATGGCTTTGCTGCAATGGGATTCCCAAACTGTGGTGGGGCGATAGACGGAACCCATATCCCTATCTTGTCACCGGAGCACCAAGCCACCGAGTACATAAACCGCAAGGGGTACTTTTCAATGCTGCTGCAAGCCCTGGTGGATCACAAGGGACGTTTCACCAACATCAACGTGGGATGGCTGGGAAAGGTACATGATGCTCGCGTCTTCAGGCACTCTGCTCTGTTTCGAAAGCTGGAGGAAGGGACTTTCTTCCCGGACCAGAAAATAACCGTTGGGGATGTTGAAATGCCTATCGTGATCCTTGGGGACCCAGCCTACCCCTTAATGCCATGGCTCATGAAGCCGTACACAGGCAGCCTGGACAGGAGTCAGGACCTGTTCAACTACAGGCTGAGCAAGTGCCGAATGGTGGTGGAATGTGCATTTGGACGTTTAAAAGCGCGCTGGCGCAGCTTACTGACTCGCTCAGACCTTAGAGAAAAGAATATCCCCATTGTTATTGCTGCTTGCTGTGCGCTCCACAATATCTGTGAGAGTAAGGGGGAGACATTTATGGCGGGGTGGGAGGTTGAGGCAAATCGCCTGGCCGCTGATTACGCGCAGCCAGACACCAGGGCGGTTAGAGGAGCACAGCAGGGCGCGGTGCGCATCAGAGAAGCTTTGAAAACGAGTTTTGTGACTGGCCAGGCTACGGTGTGAAACTTCTGTTTGTTTCTCCTTGATGAACCCTCCGCCCGCCCCCCCCACCCGGTTAACTCTACTTCCCTGTAAACCAACCACCCCACCCTCCCCTACCCTCCCCCCTTCGAGCACCACTTGCAGAGGCAATAAAGTCATTGTTACTTCACATTCATGCATTCTTTATTAATTCATCACACAACTAGGGGGATAATTGCAAAGGTAGCCCGGGATGGGTGGGGGAGGAGGGAAGGAAAAGGACACACTGTAGTTTAAAACTTTAACTCTTATTGAAGGCCAGCCTTCTGATGCTAGGGCAATCATCTGGGGTGGAGTGACTGGGTGGCCGGAGTCCCCCCCACCGTGTTCTTGGGCGTCTGGGTGAGGAGGCTATGGAACTTGGGGAGGAGGGCTGTTGGTTACACAGGGGCTGTAGCGGCGGTCTCTGCTCCTGCTGCCTTTCCTGCAGCTCAACCATACGCTGGAGCATATCAGTTTGATGCTCCAGCAGCCGGAGCATATCAGTTTGATGCTCCAGCAGCCGGAGCATCGACTCTTGCCTTCTGTGTGCAAGCTGACGCCACCTATCATCTTCAGCCCGCAACTTGCTCTGTTCATCCCGCGATTCAGCACGCCACCTCTCCTCTCGTTCATATTGTGCTTTTCTGAAATCAGTCATTGACTGCCTCCACGCATTCTGCTGTGCTCTGTCAGCGTGGGAGGACATCTGTAGTTCTGTAAACATGTCATCACGCGTCCTACGCTTTCTCTTTCTAATCTTCACTAGCCTCTGTGAAGGAGAAACATTTGCAGCTGGTGGAGGAGAAGGGAGAGGTGGTTAAAAAAGACACATTTTAGAGAACAATGGGTACACTCTTTCACGTTAAATTTTGCTGTTCACATTACACAGCACATGTGCTTTCGTTACAAGGTCGCATTTTTCCTCTTATATTGAGGGCCTGCCGGTTTGGTGTGAAAGATCACTCACGCAGTGCCAGGCCACAGATTTCAGCTTGCAGGCAGCCATGGTAAGACACAGTCTTTTGGCTTTTTTAACCTTCTTAACATGTGGGAATGGTTTCAAACAGTAGTGCTCTCATTTCCCATACCAAGCACCCGTTGGGTTGGCCATTTAAAATGGGTTTGCAATGTAAAAGGAGGGGCTGCGGTTTCAGTGTTAACATGCAGCACAAACACAACTAACTCCCCTCCCCCACACACCCAATTCTCTGGGATGATCACTTCACCCCTCCCCCCCACCGCGTGGCTAACAGCGGGGAATATTTCTGTTCAGCACAGCAGGAACGGGCACCTCTGAATGTCCCTTCCCCTTAATAAAATTGCCCCATTTCAACCAGGTGACCATGAATGATATCACTCTCCTGAGGATAACAAAGAGCGATAAGGAATGGATGTTGTCTGCATGCCAGCAAACACCGGGACCATACGCTGCCATGCTTTGTTATGCAATGATTCCAGACTACGTGCTACTGGCCTGGCGTGGTAAAGTGTCCTACCATGGCAGACGGGATAAGGCAGCCCTCCCCAGAAACCTTTTGCAAAGGCTTTGGGAGTACATGAAGGAGAGCTTTCTGGAGATGTCCCTGGAGGATTTCCGCTCCATCCCCATACACGTTAACAGACTTTTCCAGTAGCTGTACTGGCCACAATTGCCAGGGCAAATTAATCATTAATCATTAAACACGCTTGCTTTTAAACCATGTGTAATATTCACAAAGGTACACTCACCAGAGGTCCCCTGTGTGCCCTCAGGGTCTTCAGTGAGTTCGGGGGTTACTGGTTCCAGGTCCAGGGTGACAAACATATCCTGGCTGTTGGGGAAACCGGTTTCTCCGCTTCCTTGCGGCTGTGAGCTATCTACATTTTCTCCATCCTCCTCTTCCGAACCCTCTTCCCTGTGTGTTTCTCCAGTGAGGGAGTCATAGCACACAGTTGGGGTAGTGGTGGCTGCACCCCCTAGAATGGCATGCAGCTCCGCGTAGAAGCGGCATGTTTGCGGCTCAGCCCCGGACCTTCCATTTGCTTCTCTGGCTTTGTGGTAGGCTTGCCTTAGCTCCTTAATTTTCACGCGGCACTGCTGTGCGTCCCTGTTATGGCCTCTGTCCTTCATGGCCTTGGAGACCTTTTCTAATATTTTGCCATTTCGTTTACTGCTTCGGAGTTCAGCCAGCACTGATTCATCTCCCCATATGGCGAGCAGATCCCGTACCTCCCGTTCTGTCCATGCTGGAGCTCTTTTGCGATCCTGGGACTCCATCACGGTTACCTGTGCTGATGAGCTCTGCGTGGTCACCTGTGCTCTCCACGCTGAGCAAACAGGAAATGAAATTCAAACGTTCGTGGGGCTTTTCCTGTCTACCTGGCCAGTGCATCTGAGTTGAGAGTGCTGTCCAGAGCGGTCACAATGAAGCACTGTGGGATAGCTCCTGGAGGCCAATAACGTCGAATTCCGTCCACACTACCCCAATTCCGACCCCCTAAGGCCGATTTTATCGCTAATCCCCTCGTCGGAGGTGGAGTAAAGAAACCGGTTTAAAGGGCCCTTTAAGTCGAAAGAAACGGCTTCGTCGTGTGAACGTGTCCAGGCTTAATTCGATTTAACGCGGATAAAGTCAACCTAAACTCGTAGTGTAGACCAGGCCTGAGGCTTTCACCAGTTCATGTTGAATTTACCTGGAGTATAAACAGACTGAGCCAACACCAAAGATGAGAGCAGATAGAACCTCATGTTAACAAGGAAAACAGCAGTCTGCTATGATTGTGTGTGAGCAGAAACATAAGTGGAACCCTGGTGTGATGGTGAATAATGTGCTCTTGAATGTTAAGGTACAGTGGAATTTTCATTACATCTCAGATTCTTTCCCATATTGCTGCAAAAAAATTAAATGTAGGTGGAACTAAACTCCTGTTGTTATGAGGATGGAAAGAAAATTAAATTATTTAAATTAACCCATCTATTCTGGCCAACAGCTTATGAGTAATTCTCAACATTTTGTCACCTAGAAAGACAGTCATATCCTGACAAACACATCATATACCAGTTAGTATTTTAGATCACGGATGATTAACATGTATGTAAAATATTGCGTGTTACTTCAGAGAGCTTTGCTTCTTGCCTGCCTTCCTGGCTGCTCTTGTCTGTAGTGTTTTTCTTCTGTTTCGGGCAGATGAAGTGGGGGTGGAGAATAGAAGGAAGGCTTGTTCTTATGCAGCATAATGACTACTTTTATCCCAAGTCCCTCATAATAAGCAAGGACGAGTTTGCTTAGGGAACGTTTCACCTATTGCTTCTACCTATCTATCTATCCCACATTCATTACGATAGTATGCAAGTGCCCAACAAAGTTATAAAATCCAAATGATAGAATCCAGCAGATCATCTTCCTTCCCCCAAATCTTTAGGAATGTTTCCGCACCCACCCATCCTTCCCACCCACTTGGTGCTAAGTCAAAGAACTGAGTTTTGCAAGTATAGGCTGCAATTCAAGAAAGCGCTTAAGCATGTGTCTACATCCCATTGACTTCAATGGTACTTAACGATAAGCATGTGTTTAAGCTCCCTTTCTGTTCAGAGATACCATAGTTTGCTGTAGCACTCTCATCCTCTTCTCCACTGCTGCTAGCAGCCCGTGTTCACCCGCCTAAAGGCAAAGACCGACAGGGGCAAAACAGGCAATCCAACCACCTGTGGGGTGGAAGCAGGCTGAACAAAATTGATGGAGGCTGTATATGAACTGAGCACTGAGGCCATGTTAGCAAAAATGGTGTTGTTGGTAGTGGCTCCAATCAAATTTTAGACTTATGAAAAGGAAGGTTCGGAAGATGCAGAGTGATTCCGTGGATAGGAGCCTAGACCGAGACTCATGAGACCTAGATTCTGTTCCCAGCTCTGCCACTGAGCTGTTGTGTGACTTTGGGCAAGTCACTTCACTTCCTTCAGTTTTCTCATATGTAAAATGGGGATAATGATAGGGACCCCCTGTGTAAAGTGCTTCAAGATCTCTGGATGAAAAGCACTAGCTAAAAGCTAGGTGTCATCACCATCATCATCCAGGTTTGGGACCATCTCTTACTATGTATCTCCGCAGTGCCTAATACAATGGGCCCTGGTCTCGGCTGGATCTGTACTCAGTACTGTAATACAAATAATAATAATAATAATAATAATAATCTGGGTACTTACATCCTTGCTCCCCATGTTATTATATAACCATATCCAGGATGCAAGTACCCATTCGTCTTTCTGATAATTTCACCTGGTACATGGATAGCAAAAACCCTATACGAAGGCATGAAACATTCAATCCTAAAAACAAATCTCTCCTGAAACGAACTGGTTGGTAATGCAGGTGGCCATCTTCACAGGCACTTTCCAATCTAGAAAACAGTGAACGTCTCAGGACTAGTTTATGGCTGAACTTGATGTAAACTTGGATGCCACCCACTAACAACGCAGTTACACTCTGGGTAACAAATAACCTCAGCTCCCTTGACTAAACAAACAGTAATACCACAGAGACAAATTTATTTTCAAAGCCTGCTTGGTATCCTGCCCAGTAACTTGCTCCTTGTTCAAAACAAAAAGATATGATCATTGCCTCATAAGGCACTGGCCACCTTTCCTTGTAACATTCTGATGGCAGACCTGTTTATAAACTCCTTTATTCTTCTCTCAGCTTAAAGGTGGCCTGAAAAGTGGGGGAAATGTACTTGTGCTCTTCTTTTTACTTTTTTGCTTCTGTTATGCTATAAAAAAGATGTGAAAGTTTAGATTTGTTTTGTTTTAATTATTCCCCTCCCCCCCCCCTTTGCTTTTTTACTTGAGAACCTTCTTCTCTGCTCTGGAAGACTCTAGGATAACTGGAGAACTAGTGAAACGATGCCATCACAAGAATCAAGGGAGTGAAATCTGAGCAACTAAACACATATAGAAGAAAATGATGACTACTTACATATAATATGTAGGATACAACCCTTCAAAGTACCAGCAATGCTTTTTGGCCTCTGTACACTGGAAAGAAAGAAAAACAACATCATCTTGGTGTTATTATTAATTTAGGACAATCATAATTTATTATAAATACAGGCATCAAATAAATATTATATAGTCAGACAAGAAAAAGGTCTCTGATCCCAAAGATTTCACAATCTTAATAAATACTACTATTGTGAAATCAGACATCTTGAACTGTAATATGCACTTTTAGGCCCCGGACTCTGCATGGAGATGCCCACGGAGGTCAGTGGAGCTCCAGACAGACACGGGGCTCTATCTGTCTGATCTTAGCTCTGTGCAGAATTTTAGGGCTTCACAAAAACCCCAAAGATAAAGGGAAGTTAAGAGCCAGTCAGTATCACAGGTCACCTATGAAACAATTCTAAAGCATCCTCAATTGAAATTGGCTACCCCAGTCATATGACCACACATTTAATTAGTCATTAGTTTATAGCAGAGAAGTGATAATCTTTATGTAATCTCTATGCAGATGGAATAAAGCTAGGAAAGGAGAAAAGGCAACAAACAGTGTTGGGATATTTTCTTATTTCTCTACAACAAAAATAAAATCAGTAAATGTTTCAAGGTGCATGGTAAAGTATCTAGGAAAGGAGACTGCTCTCTGCAATCTAGTAACATTATTCTCTTTCATGTGCACTTAGTATATCCCTTTTAGAGGATGGGGGCAGGAATTTTTTTCTGTGTGTGAGGCAATGCCTATCATTGTGGACATTACCAGAACACAAACAACTAAATAATAATAATGATGATGATGATGCTTGGAAAGGAAACACAGAGATGTCAAGTACAAGGTTGCATATATAAGGCACAAAATATTTCTATATACTTCACTGGCATCCATAACGTCAGAATGAATTATTATAGATACATTTCCAGAAGTTTTATTGCAAACTATGTTTTTTTGTTGTCACACAAATGATACGTTCTTTGATATCTTCCACACACCAAGAGGATTTTACCTAGGGAATGTTTTGTTGGGTTTTTTTTAAAAGTTAGTTCAAACTTCTCTCTCTGTGGAAAGCCCCTCACGGCCTAGTTTTGAGGGCATTCATCATGTCCGTAGGACTTAACTCACCCTTCATTTTAACTCTGCAGCTCATCTTTAAATAAGAGCTCATCTAAGATTATCAGCCTCTTTGAATTCCAGGAACACAGAATACATCTGGGCAAGAGAGAGAAAGTGCTTTTAGATTCCTGACTCTCACTATTCATGAATGAGAGAGGCTGTAAGCCCTTTATTAAGCATCTCATGCGTGGATTCAAACACAGAGCAATTATTGCCCAAGAAGACCATTTACTATATATTAAACAGTTAAGACTGGAAGAAAAGACCCTTGTCTCACATGATCACTGATAAGGTGCTAGGGCTCATGCCAGCCACCAATAGGCTTTGGGCCCTGTAAGAAGGACCAGGGCCGGTGCTACCATTTAGGCAAACTAGGCGGTTGCCTAGGGCGCCAAGATTTGGGGGCGCCAAAAAGTGGTGCCCCCAGTTTTTTTTTTTTTTTTACAGTGTTCCTACGCCCCCTCCCCTCGCCGCTCCACTTCTCCCGCCTCCCAGGCTTGCAGCACCAATCAGCTGTTTGGCGCCGCAAGCCTGGGAGGGGAGGAGAATTAGAGCGGGGGCGGTGTGCTCGGGGAGGAGGCGGAGCAGAGGTGAGCTGGGGTGGGGAGCTGCCGCACGGCTCCCCGGAGGGGGGGGGGCGCCTCAGGGCGGGGGGGGGGGGGCAGGGAGCTGCCGCAGGGCTGTGGGGGGGGGGCCCCGCAAGGTGGAAGTTTCGCCTAGGGCGTGAAACTTCCTTGCACCGACCCTGAGAAGGACCACAGCTTTCAACTTAAAAACAAAGTAAGCCTCTTTTCCTTCTGAAACTGACCCCATTTTCCTCCTCAGACTGATGCTAAGATTGAAAACAACATGCAGCTGGGCTCTATTCCTGCAGCAGGAGAGCTAAAGATCCACCTGCCCACACACACATATACACTTTGTGTAAAATGAGTCAGTTAAGTTTGGGGTGCACTCAAAAAATCCTCTTACTAACCCTTCCCAGATCAGACTCCACTGACCCTCTTCTCATCCTTGAGAGAGGGGAATGGCCATTCATTTCCTGTGATTGTCTTGACTCTCTCCTCTCCTAGTTTCCCATCTTCTCCTCCTCTCCCTTCCTCCCTGATCCTAGCCACCCTGCATTCTCTCTGACCTCCTTCACAGGCAGCTGCATCTTCATATATCAGACAAAGGATCATGACATTATTTTGAAATACTCTGCCCAGGGGGCTATAAAACGGAGCTGGAACAATGAACAATGAACGTCCAAGAAACACAAAACTCCCCTAAGCATCCAGTTTCCCCATTATTTTACAATAAAAATGTATGTGAGCTGCAAAGGCCTGTGAGGCTGTCTCTTCAGCATCAACCACCTTACTCATTGCTGAAACCCCCCAGCCCTAGCAGCGCGTTCGATAGCTCAGTGTTGCAATGATATTTAATAACCTTTACATATTGTCATTTAAAAAATCATCAAGTCACTCACATTCAAAGCAAATCAAAAATAATTGTAAATCATTCTCCTTTCTTCCTATCATTTCGATCATGACATAACCATATCAATTATCCAGTGATTACACTACATTATTTAAATAAAATAAATCCCATAATTAATTGTCCAAATTAAATAGCCAAAATAAATTATTTTGTATTTGAATTTTTCTTCCTGCCTGTTGCCCAGGGGCTTCTCCACTGCCAGCAGCGCCGGGGAAGTGCTGCTGCTGGTACCAGGCACAGGAGCAGCTCTGGGACAACAGGAGGCAGCAACTGAACGCAGGCCCAGCAGCAACGTTTTCCCATTTCCCCCTTCCCCTGCCTCCTACTACCCCAACCTTCCCTCTCCCAAGGCCAATGCATAGAGGCAGGCAGGCCTCAGTGGCTGAGCAAATCTCGTGTCCTTAGCCCCGAGGGTCTCACAGCTCTGCCCGCATGCCCAGCCTTGAAAAAAATTGCAAAAAGGAGCTTCTTATATCATTGCCAGAGCTCTCCCTGCAGGCTCCAAAACCCTGTGACTCATGATCAATTTGTGAGCACTAGCTCTATTGCAGCCCCGTCAGGCATTCCTGCAGCCCAGCCTGAATCTCACACATCTGGCTCAGTAGCAGGAAGGCAGCAGGTCTTTAATTCCAGTTTCTCCTTTTCTGGCCACTTGAGGCCACTGTGGCACCAAACACCTCTTCTTGATGGATCAGGGCCAGGGACGGGAAGCTGGAAGGAGAAGATGGCAGGGGCAGCAATAAAAGGTGAGGGGGCCTCGGTCTGGCCTCAAATGCCCATGCCTCTTCCCCCTGCAGCCACCTGCTCCAGGCTTCACAAGCACAAACCCCCAGCCTCACCCCTAATGCCCTGCTCCCATCAGCCCTCTAGCCCCCTGGAGCACACCAAGCCCCTGCCACTTAGAAGGCCCCTGCAACCCAGTACCCTTTACTTCCAGGAACCCTGTGAAACCATTATCATCTCCAGGAGCCCCAACACCTATGTGCCCCTCAGCGCTAAAAATCCCAACAGCCTTCCACCCAGCTACCTCCAGCTTTCCATGCACTCCACCGTGTCCAATTATGGCCTCCGATACCCTTGAACACCCACACACCTATCCACTCCCGCCACAGCTGTCAAATTCTGTTCAGCTCCATGCCCTGCCCGATCCTCACCACTGCTCAGGACAGGGCCTGTTGACCGTAATCTTATGTTTATGGTTATGCAAACTATGCAAATTGTTTTGTTAAACAAATAAAATGTCACAAGCTGGATGGCACAAAACTTGGCAGCTAGGTAGCCCTGTAGTTCAAGAGAGCTGGAGAAGTAGGTTATTCCCTGCTGGATGTGAAGCTTCTCTGAAATTTAAAGGGTTGGGGGGGAAAACTTGACAACTACTGCCATTCAATGTCTCCCTGCCGCATGTCGCGACTACCGCTGGGCTGCACTGAAACAGGGGAGAAGGGGAAGAACAATGGTGTATGGAATGCCCACACAAGCTCTTTTGGGCAGGAATTGTCTCTTTGTCCTGTGTCTGTACAGCACCTAGCACAATGGAATCCTGGTCCCTAGGCACTATGGCATTACAAATAACAAATAAACCAATAATGAAACAGCCCTCAACAACTGGTAGATAACAGCACCTCTCTCCTCAGGATGAATTCAGTCAAGGAAAGTCATTGTGATTGAACTATTATTATTAAATACGGATATTACCACAGTACCAAGAGATACCAAAATCAAGACTGGTGCTCCATTGTGCTAGGCGTTGACAAAGTCCTTGTCCAAAAGAACTTGTGTTCGTTTAGGTCTTGAAAAAGCTACTCGCCCACTGCAAGACAGACAATGAGACCTGCGATGTAAAACCAATCTTGCTTATGACCCTGCTGGTGTTTTAACTTTTATGATGGAAAATTTCTTTCCATTTTGGCTGTAAAATAGTTTATCCTATGTCCTTTATCAATTTGGCCACACTATCATGAAATGTAAATAAATATAGACGTGTGTGCATTTTTTTAATGAATGATGCAGGCTTAATTGGTGAGTATAGGTCAATTCCAAAGAATTAATGGCCTGTATATTAGCCAGATTGCATGAACCATTTCTCAACACTGTGATATTTAGAAAAAATGAAAAATCATAGATGAGACATCATATATCTGCTTCTCTGACATATTGCTACTGACTGTTTTCTTTAACAGGGGGTAATGACACGAACTGCAAGCTGGGCTTTCCTAAAATCACTGAACTCATTTAGGTTTCCTCTATAGAAAGGAAATGTGCTTTCTATCACTGACTGAAGCAGTTTTCTTCAAATGACTCCACGACTAAGAACAATTGGGAAAAAAAGAAGTTGCTAAAATACTAACTCTTTTTAATGCCACCAGAGAGCAGGCAGTCTGCTTGTTAAATGTCTGAAGCTATTCTGCGGATCATTAGTTACAGCATGCAAGATTTACAGAAATACTACAGCACGATCCTCCTCCACACCATACATCTTTATCTTCCGATTCACCAGTGAATTCAAAGATACCAGGTCAGTCTGAACAGTCTGCTCAAGACTGGGCACAAAGGATAATGCAACACGTTCACTCATAGTGCTTTTATGGGACTGGAGGGAAAAAGAAGAGGACTACCAAGAAGTTCACCATCGGTATCACACTTTCAAATAAAGATACAATTAATTTTTTTTGAGGGAAACGGCGAACACAGAAATCTTTTGTGGGTGGAAGCAAGGGATTGTTTTTTATCTGAAGGTACATTAAGTCTTTGAGTTTGTAAAGTCTGTTCCAATCCAGATCCTCATCTGATGTAATCTGGCAAAGCTCTACTGATTGCTAAATCAGTGGACCTACATTGATTTTCATCAACAGAGGATCTGGCTCCTTCTTTTTAGTCAGACAAAGTGCAGGCAGCAGCAATACAATTTTTCTCTACACACATAATCATGAGGACTTAGAAAGGTGAATACTGAGCGCAAGTGGGAATTTAGCCATGTGACGTGCCACATTAACAATTACATAAATGGTTCCTAGCATTTTGTAGCAACTGTATCAATCAGTGCCTACCAACTCCCATTCAGCTGGGCATACACTAAACTGCAATAGAATCTGGGCTGTTCCAAAGCCCATTCTCAAAGCCTCAGTCTCTGCTGAAGATTAAAGCTTCCACAGCTGAATAGAAAGTGAGCAATAAAAGCACATCAGAAGCCCAGAACAGAATCTTCTTATTAAAGGCCTGAATAATTGAGCAATGCCCAGTGTGGCTTAGGGAAGGAATACTCAATCCAACATATGTTCAGGACAAGGACACCCAGGCAGTCAGGCCATGGCTGGCTATTGCTGAGTGTGCGTGTTTGCTGGAGGTGGAGGAAGTGGGGACAGAAGGCACAGCAGAGAAGGTGTGCTGCTTTTCCACATACTGTGTACCAAGCAGGTGGTTCCATACTTGATCCAAGGGTCAACTCCTCCCGCCCCCATTATACATGATTCCATAAAGAGACCTTTCACAGAAGTTACTTTCATGGGTTTGCTGCAGTTTTCTCTGTTAGGGCAGCAGAAATTTCTTCTGCATCGGGGACCTGAACTCTAGAATGTGGCCCAAGTGGTGAGAGTCAACTGCTACAGGCTAAAGAACCAATACTTGTAGAGATGTCAGTGGCTGGGAATCACTGTACTGCAGGAATCTGACCTTTAAATCAAATCAGTGACTAGAACCCCCTTCACTCAGAACCCTAAACAAGAGCTGAAAGCATTCCGAAGCACAAGCTGTTTCCTAGAAATGGATTGTCAAAATCAGTGGGAATTCTGCATGCAGATGGCTGGAAGAATCAAGTATGTAGACTAGGAAATGTGCCTGGTGTTACTGCTCTTCCACAGACCAGGAGAGGAGCTGAATCCCCCCTGTCAGATTAATGGATTTCCCGATATCAGGGCTGCACTGTTCAGTATCAGTATGGGGTGAAACCAACCTGCTAGGAAGTGTGGTTTCATTTAGCTTTGTTTGAATTGGCGAAATTCATCCTTATTTCCTAGCTAGTGGCTCTGACAAATGAGGGCAAAGGTGATCAAACTTGAAGCTTCCCAGCTACTGAGCTCATCAAACAAATGATTGGTGACTGCAGCAGGTGTTCCTTTCATGTACACAATGGTAAGGGTACACTAAAACACCTCTGGGATTTTTTATACTCACTTTTTAACAAGTGGATGAAGATACTAAAAAACCTTGCATACCAGCTCTATCCCAGGTCACAGACACTCTGATCTTCTGATTAGTCTCTTCCTCTCATTCTAATAGGAATAATAGTTCTATGAAGAGACACTGTCCCTTAGATACAGCTGAATCCACCAAGCTCCAATATTAGACATTGCATGACTCAGGTCTTTTTACACTTTATATTACAGACCTTGCTGTTTCTTGCCATTCTCTTTGGCTCTTCTCTTAGACAGATGAGGATATTATTCACACAAGATTCACAACAGAAGCAGATTCCCTACCTTAATTTCATTAATCCATGTTTGGCAACAATACAATTTTACCACAAGCAGCTAGTATTTAGTAATTCCTTTGGCGCTCACAGTACTGACATTAATCATCATATTTGTATTTGGAATGAATGTGAATTAGCATTAGATAGCATCAGAAAGCATTACATTACATTAAAATCTCTTAGCCTTTAAGAATACAACAGCCTTTAAATGCAATTTCATTTTAAGAGGATACATCACTGATTTCTTTGCCATTATGCACTAATTGTGAATGCATTTCAATCCTAGAGCAATATAATTTTAATTGAATATAATCTCTTCTTCACTGTTCCAGAAAAAGATATCCACATTTCCCAAAATGTATGAATGAACAAGAGTACAATTGTCTCACACAGGGATCACCAAACCTAACGAACAGAGGTAGTAGGAGTGCTGGAGAGGCCCAGATTGCTTTTCTTACCGCTGCTTTGGTTTACATCAAACATGTCTGTCACAGGGAAGACTATCCACCATTAGCCTGCAAGTGGATAGAAAGCTTGAGAGAGATCAGTGACACCCTCTGCTATTTCTCAGAGGGATGAGCAGCACCCCATTGTGCCAGGCTGTTGCCTTCATATCTGTCAAAAGCAGAACCTGACACATGCTGCAATGTGATCTTAGACAATTTTCAGTTTCAACCCAATTAAATGCAGTGCCTTTCATTCAACTGAAACAAAGAGATCCTCCAGATAGTGGTGAATTGTGCTCTCAGGACCCTGGACAGTGGCACAAGGACGCAAAAAGCCTTTTTGCCAATAGGTTGGTATTATGAATGGGTTGACGGAGAAATGCATTAAAGATTCTGTAGGTTCAACAGTGAATGGAAAAGGCCATTTATTTGTTACCTATTCTTGAATTTTAAATCAATAGTCCTAGAGATGATGACTGAATTTCTGTATTTATAGAAACCCAGCAGCCCAGAGACAACAAACAGGTATTATCTGAATTTGGCCAAGCTTCAGGAAGTATGAACATTCTGTAAGTATCAACAGAACCATTGGTTAAAACATAAAGCAGAAAAATAAATTTGGATAATATTTATGTGTTGGAATTTGACAAAGAAAACTGTCTCTCCATTCTAATGTTGGTGAAACTGGCTTAGTATTGCATACTGCATAGTATTGCATACTGCATAGTATTGCATAGTATTGCATCCAGGCAGGAAAGTTATATTTACAAACAACTTTTTGAAGGGTCTCAAAGCATTTTATAAACCACATATTTATAGTAATTGCTTCATTCTGTTCTCAAAGGCAGCCACCTCTGGGAGAGAACATGAAAGTGGTTTACCAGGGCATAGCAATACCACAAACCATTTTAGGATAGGAGGAGAATAATAATGTTTGATCTGTTTGAAACCAGAATGATAATACTGTATCTCATTGAAACTACAGGGGAAAGTTTAGGTATGTGAAATATAGTCAGCCTACTTAGAATCTGGTCAGGACATGAGGACATTGAACCAACTAGTTGTGAAAGCGCCATAGGATCCTTAGTGAACAGAAGTGGCCCGGACCTTGGTTTTCACCTTATTCATCAGACATAATTTGCTATGGTCCATTGAACTTAACAGCACTTTGCGTGGATATCAGTGCACCTCTTTTTTCTGACCTTCTCGGTAGGACTGACCATGCATACAAAGACCTTATAACCTTGAGAGCTGAAAAAGGCACTTGAAAAATCCATTTTATGAGGTAAATCCTGTCAGTGGTTTCTCAATGCACAATCCATATCAAATGGTGCTTACACACAGGCTTCTATGGCCAAAGTGTGGAAGATTAAACAAGATATTAACAAGGAGTTTCAAGGACAACAAAATAATTGCACCACCCTCTTGCCTGATGTTTTACTTTGTTGTGTAGTAAAGCTGAACAAGATCCACACAGATGATCTAATGACAACACAACACTGTGCACATTGGGGTATCCAATTTAGGTCTCAATCTCGTTGGCTAGCAGGGGCCCAACTGCTGGAGAAGAAGGGAGCACATCATGTTACTCCAAAGTCTAGTTCTGGCTAAAATACACAGCAGCACAGATAGTCTCTGAACAGAGCCACAGCCAAATAACCTTGCCAGAGGGAAGGTAACCATTGTGTGTGGCCATTGGGTGTACTAAGGGAGAAGGAAATGAGAAAAACTGGACAGACTGTGATGAACAAGTGGAAATTTCTCTGCTAGACCAATGCAAAAAGGTAGTTGGTTTGCAGATTCACCATATACTGGGTTCATTCATTAGACAGAGCTTACTAACAGTCTCGTTAGGGGTTAAGCAAAACACACACACACGCGCGCGCACGCACACACAGAGTAAGCAGGTCAAGGTACGGGGGGACTCTCATCTTTCACAGAGTCTTTGGCAGTTCAGGTAAGTGTTGGACTCAGCCTAGCAGCCATCTCTGTGCTCTTTTTAACTGTCACCTGCTGCATCCTCCCAACATGGCAGAGCTGTAAGAAAAGCTTTTATAGGAGCAACATGCTACACACAGAGCATCAGAGATCCCAGTTGCCTCCACCGAAAACAAAGGTGCAGAGACCTGAAGGCGGAATGCTGACGTGTAAACAGGTGCTTTACCCAATAATATTGAGTGTAACCTCCATGATTATTCCACTTCCTTTCACATGTGCATGGAAGAATAATGGCAGGGTAATTCAGGGCCCACCTTATAAAACAACCCCGTAAAAAGGGAGGATCAATGTAAGAGAAGAAGTAAAAACATACCAAAATTTAAGCTATTCATGAATCCCTCCCACAGTGTCTTTAAAATGGATATTATCCCTTTCAGGAACAAGATTCCTTGCTTTGTATGATGCTGAACTCATTTTACCTCCCTGCAGGTAATGAAGTGAGGCAGGATTGTCTACATCACTGCCATCACCAGTGTGATGAAAAGGAAAATAATAAACATGGTCCAGTGTGGCCAGTGCCACTTTCAAGTACAGAGAGTACAAACCTCGCTCGCTGTCCTCCAGGAACTGCACTGAATGTATTTGCACTGCACTGACCCTGAGGTGTGAGGTACTCACATATTGAAGGTTGCATCGTTCACATCAGAGTTTAAATTCAAGTTTTTCCCATTCTTGTCTGAATAACTCCAACATTCAGTTCCTTTGTTAAAAAGGTTTAAACTGAAATGTTTGGCTAAATGTTTCGTAGGCAGATTTTGCTCCTTCATTTTCCCACCCCAAGAATAAAAATGGCCCCCCTTTTTTTTCCTTTTTGCCACTAAGCATTTAAGCCTTCAGGAGTTACTTTCCATCTTCCACAATAATTAAACCAAATCTCAGGAAAGGTCAAGTACAACTAGATGGATTCAATGCCTGATTTTCTATCTCACGCACTCACAGAGGAAGAGAGCAAGCCAATGACAATGGCTAGTGTGCCAGACATCAGTTAGTTAAACTACGACAACCCATCAAAGGCTAAAAGGAGAATTTCTTCGATGGTCCCATGAACTAAGAGGCTTTGTTCTGTTCATGTTATGTGCGCTTTCTCTCTCATTTGCTCAGGAGAGAGGACACTGACATGATTGTGTGCTGCTACATAATCACAGCTCTTCTCTGTCCTCTTCCTACCAACATTATTTATCATTCCCGACATTTCATCTGATAATGAACTCTTTGCCCATGTCTTTCTTCAAGAATAATTATCAAAAGTCAAAATATTTCTTTTACCCCAGTGAAGCTTTTTTCCTATTGTTTCTGAAATATTTATTCCAAAATTTCAATTATGGGATCAAAAACCTCCGTGGGCTGCAAAAATCTTGCAGTACAAAATAAAGATTGTATCATCAATCACATACATCCAGTACAAGGAATAGAGCATGCAAACTATTTTAAGTCAATTAATATTGATAGAATAGACAGACAACCTAATATGGTTCATTAAGAGGTATGTGTGCCAGGCCCACTTCTGAACTTGCAAGGAGTTTATTTTTTAATCCCATTATGCATGGTTATGAGTGTCTGTTCACTGTAAATCAGATTACGTGGGCCCCATGTATATTAAGCAAGTAAACATATGAACACAGAAGAGAGGTCAAATAGATTGCATGGAAGTCATTTTGAGGTGTGAAAGTCAGTTCATGGAGAGTTTAGATACTTTAGCACTATGAGCCTGATATTTATTCTACCTGCCTACATCAGGTATCCAAGGGTGGAGCTTTTTTAATGGTCACATTCTGCCAGCCTTACACTGAATAGTAAGCCCAGCCGCATTCTCACTATCATCTGTCGCCGGCAGGGAGAATGGCATTAACTGTCATTAGTATTGTGCCCTCCATGTTCCCACAATGTGCCTATTTAAAATTAAATTTGACAATCTAAGTAAGGCCTAAATTTATTATAATTTAGTTAAATCATTTACATTAAATGTAAAAAAAAAAAAAAAAAGAAGATTAAGCTGTACATGCTTTCTGCCATGTTTTAAAGAAAGTCAAACCACTGAACTGGTGGCAGTCACTGGCTAAGCATCTGGAACCAGAATTGGCCAAAGTGCTAAACCAGCTGTTGACAACAGGTGCAGAGCAACTATTTCTACATTTCAGTTTATTCAACTAGTTCAGTTAAATAACTAATTCATTCAAAGTTAAGAAACCGACTGGGACCAGGAAAAGCAGGAAAGCTTGTCTTCCTCTTCCAATCTATGAATAAAAATGAGGTGAGAAGATGAGATCGGTTAGTTCTAAAAACTTGAAGGACATTGCGACCAGAAACAATCACTTCATTTCACTAAACTACAGATAATACTTCATTTGTTTAATAAAATCAGTTACTTTTAAACGCAAAACATATTTTGATAAACTTTTTTTTCTTATTTATCCAGCACATTTATGCATAGAGTTTAAGGCCAGAAGGGACGACTGGATCATCTAGTCTGATTAAGGTAGTTGTATTTAATAAAAAATGCTGGGGGTTTATGCATTTTTAACTGAATTTGAATGTCCACTCAAACAGAACTTGATACAAACTGCCAGTAATAATTTAATCATCTAGTAAATAAGGAATGCATCATTCACCATTTTTAACCTAATAAAAATGTAAAAATGAAGATTCTGAATAAATGTAAGTGATATAATTGCTTAAATAAATATGCATAGATATAGCATATCCTCCTGGTTAGCAAAAAGGAGCACCAAATTTAGAGTAAAGGCTAAATTTAGTTGCAAATCAACATGTTTTAATGGTTACCAAATTATCAGAATCAACTTTTTTTAGGAAACTAAGAAGTACAAATGCAAAACGCTATTAAAATCAACAATATAAATAAAAGTTTCCTGCCTGCGGATTTAAATCATCATTAACATCAGTGATTTACATTGATTGGATTTACATTAATTCACCCTGCTCAGTCTACTGTATTCATCAAGCAATTAAAAAGAAGCAAATAGCTTGATCTGATGAGATTTGTATTTAGTTAACATGTCAGTTCAAGTTCTCAGGTGAAGCGACGATGGCATTTGGGCATTTACGTGCCATGGGACCAGGTGTGCCAAAATAAGGTTGAACAAAAATATTACAGGTCTGAGCTATTTGTTCAAAATGAGAACCTGACCCTACCCATATTTGGATGATCAGCAGCAGCACCATAGCAAAAATAGTGGAAGCATGACCTAAAGGCCCTTCCTTGGAGTGAGTATTTCCCTTCAGTGGCGGGATATCCAACGCAAGGAATACAGGCAATTCAATAGCAAAAATCAGTTCTGGCAGGTAGTAATGCCTGGTAATGGTGAGACATTTTTCACGACAAGGAAGTAGGCTCCTATGCAAGATCACAACTTTAACTGTCTTTCTTTCAACAGTTTGAATACAACAATACAATGTCTTCAATGTCTCAAATATCTGGTGATACAAACACTAATTGTGATGTAATCTACAAATATAAATACCCACTAACCAGTGTTGCCAACTCTTGCCATTTTTCACAAGTCTAGCAAATTGGTGTTTTTCTTAAAGCCCTCGCAACTAGAGTCAAATGATTACACAAGAATCTCAACATTCCTTTTCATGGGTTATCAATACTTTTGGAAATCATCTCATAACATAATCTGAAGAGTAAACATCTACCGCAGATTCCAAAAACTAATATAGAGATGCTGGAGTCATAGCCACTGCGAACAGATCCATCTGATTTAAAGAACCAGTCATAGCATGGCATTCATGCCGTTGGTATGGAAGTCATGCCTTTACCTAACCTGCTTTTTGCTCTTCTAAATTCAGTCCAGTATGAAAATTGGCATTCTAAATGGAGATAACCATTTACACATCTCCTATGTTGTTCAGCTTATGTAATGCCCCAAATCCAAATGCGAACTAATCACTTCATTAGAAAATGAAGCCCCTACTCCCTACCCCCACAATAAATGGATCTTATGGGCATACTGGAAGCAGTCCAGCTGAGGGTTACGACTCCGCAGCTAACCTACGAATTACAAAGTGTCTTTACCAAGGAATGCCATTGGAAGCTTAGGACACAGATTTCCAAGCTGTGATCTGTGAACCGCAAGTTGTCTACAGAGCCCTTGTTTGTGGTCGGTGGAGATATGGCTGGTCACATGGTGTTAGATCTCCTTGTTGTTTCGATTTCTGAGAAACAGAACGCAAGGGATTGGGAGATGAAGTGGTGAGGAAAAACGGATGGGATGGTGGGATTAATTTTTTTTCAGAAAGAATAAAGACTTTGCAATGAACACAGCTAAGAGCTCTCCACTGTAAGATTATCTTTCCAGGGCAAGCAATTGCTGTAGTTCCCAGAGGGATGTTAGGCAACTGTGAAGGGAAGGGGAGGTGTGCATGAGATACTCTCTCCATTAATATGTGGTCCACCCTTGAGAAAGATTGAAAGCCCTGCCTTGAGGGATTGCTAGGGATGGATAAAAGCATGAAATAAAGCCAGCAATGTTTAATTTATAAACCTTATAACTGCTAGACAATTATTCATTTGGAATGACAGTATCAAGGATTTCACCTGTACACTGTACACATTAACAGATGGAAATAGCAGCGATAGTTTAGAAACAAACACAAACAGAAAAAACCTGACACACTTGCCTGGCTCTAATTAGGATGACAGCTGGGTAGAATTTATGGACCCTGGATAGAATTCAATCCTGGGGTAAGCAGGGGGCAACTCTATAGGAGTAATTTGGGTCATCTGTGTTCATAAGAGACTGGAAACATGTCACCTCAGGATGTGATGCAGACATAAAATGTCTAGACACCATTAATGACTGCTTCTTGGAATCCACAAGGAGAGAGGTAATTCCTGATTTAGTCTTAAGAGTGCACAAGATCCAGCCTAAGAGGTGAATACAACTGAACTGCTTGGTAATAGTAACCATAACGTAATTAAATTTAATATCCTTGTAGGGGGGAAATACCAGAGAAACCCACCACAGTAGCATTTAACTTCAAAAAGGGGAACTACACAAAAATGAAGAGGCTAGTTAAACGGAAATTAAAAGGAATAGTCTCAAGAGTGAAATGCCTGCAAATGGCATGGAAACTTTTTGAATAGTTTCCATGCCATCACAGAGGCTCGAACTACATGAACACCCCCCAAAAAATGACATCATGGCTAAACAACAGAGTAAAAGAGATGGTTAGAGACAAAAAGACAGCCTTTAAAAACGGGGAGTCAAATCCTATTGAAGAAAATAGAAAGGAGCATAAACTCTGGCAAGTCAAGTGTAAAAGTGCAATCAGGCAGGCTAAAAAAGAATTTGAAGAGCATCTAAAAAAAGACACAAAAAATAACAGCAATTTTTTAAAGTACATCAGAAGCAGGAAGCCTGCCAAATAATTAGTGGGGTCACTGGAGGATCGAGATGCTAAAGGAGCACTCAAGGAAGACAAGGCTGTTGTGGAGAAGCAAAACGAATTCTTTGCATCAGTTTTCACAGCAGGGGATGTGAGGGAGATTCCCGAACTTGTGCCATTCTTTTTAGGTGACAAATCTAGGAACTGTCCCAGATTGAAGTGTTAGTAGAGAAAGTTTTGGAACAAATTGAGCAATTAAACTGTAATAAGTCACCAGGACCAGATGGTATTCACCCAAGACTTCTGAAGGAACTTAGATATGAAATTGCAGAACTACTAACTGTCGTAGGTAACCGATCAGCTAAATCGGCATCTGTAGATGACTGGCACATAGCTAACATAACACCAATTTTTAAAAAAGGGTCCAGAGGCGATCCTGGCAATTACAGGCCAGTAAGCCTAACTTCAGTATCAGGCAAACTGGTTGAAACTGTAGTAAAGAACAGAATTATCACACACATATCTGTTGGGTAAGAGTCCAATATGACTTTTGTAAAGGGAAATCATGTCTCACCAATCTATTGGAATTCTTTGAGGAGGGGTCAACAAACATGTGGACAAGAGTGATATAGTATACTTCGATTTTCCGAAAGCCTTTGACAAGGTCCCTCACCAAAAGCTCTTGAGCAAAGTAAGCTGTCATGGGATAAGATGGAGGTCCTCTCATGGATCAGTAACTGGTTAAAAGATGGAAAACAAAGGGTAGGAATAAATGGTCAGTTTTCACAGTGGAGAGAGGTAAATAGCAGGGTCCCCAAATGATCTTTACTGGAACCAGTGCTGATCAACTAATTCATAAATGATCTGGGAAAAGTGAGGTGGCAGAGTTTGCAGATGATACAAAATTACTCAAAATGGTTAAGTCTAAAGCTGACTGAGAAGAGTTACAAAAGGATCTCACAAAACTGGATGACAAAATGGCAGATGAAATTCAATGTTGATAGATGCAAAGTAATGCACATTTGATAACATAAACCCAACTATACATACAAAATTATGAGGTCTCAATTAGTTCCAAGAGATCTTGGCATCATTGTGGATAGTTATCTAAAAACATCTGCTCAATGTGCAGTGGCAGTCAAAAAAGTTAACAGAATATTAGGAACCATTAGGAAAGGGATAGGTAAAAAGACAGAAAATATGATATTGCCACTATATAAATCCATGGTACACCCACATCTTGAATACTGCGCACAGTTCTAGTTGCCCCATCTCAAAAAAAGATATATTAGAATTGGAAAAAATACAGAGAAGGCAACAAAAATGATTGAAGGTATGGAACAGCTTCCATATGAAGAGAGATTTAAAAGACTGGGACTGTTCATCTTAGAAAAGACAACTACGTGGGGTTATAACAGAGGTCTATAAAATCATGAATGGTGTGAAGAAAGTGAACAAGGAAGTGTTATTTACTCCTTCATGTAACACAAGAATTAGGGGTCACCAAAAGAAATTGTTTTTAGCCTGCTGCCTATTAAACACAAAGAAGTACTTCTTCACACCACACACAGTTGAACTCACTGCCACGGGATGTTGTAAAAACCAAAAATATAACTGCGTTCTAAAAAAGAATTAGATAAGTTCATGGAGGATAGGTCCATCAACAGCTATTAGCCAAGATGATCAGGGATGCAACCCCATGATCTGTTTCTCACTAAACATCTGACTGCCAAAAGCTGGGACTGGTCGACAGAAGGTTTATCACTTGATAAATTGCCCTGTTCTGTTCATTCCCTCTGAAGCATCTGGCACTGGCCACTGTCAGAAGACAGGATATTGGACTAGATGGACCACTGGTCTGACCCAATTGTGAAGGATCATGGGCCTTGAACCCGGGCCCATCGGTCCCCAGACACTGCTCAGGCCTCAACCACCATCCAGCAGCTCACCTGAGTAACCCGGGAAGGGTCCAGGAAACGGTTAGCTCTCATAGAGCCCTTCCCCCAAAGCTCCCAATTGGTGGAAACATCCTGCTCCCCACTTGGCTGAGGAGTGCTATATAAACCAGGAACAACAGGAAGTTGTCTGAGCACCTAGAACAGTGATTTTCAACCTTTTTTCATTTGTAGACCTCTAAAACATTTTGAATGGTGGTGTGGACCCTTTGGAAATTTTAGACATAGTCTCTGGAACCCCAGAGGTCCACGAACCACAGGTTGAAAAATCACTGAACTAGAGGAATCTCTGGGTGGCTGCTGCTACGGACCCCTCCTGCTTACATTCCTGCCTACTCCCAGTTCCTGCCCCCACCTGCTCCTGGTTCCTGTCCTCCTATCCAAGTTCCTGCTGTCCTGCCCTACTCCAGGGCCCTGCTCCTCTGCCTTACCTCTGATGCTGTCTCTGGCTCTGACCTTCAGCTTAGTACCTGACACGGTCTTTGGTTTTGACCTTTGGCTCCAACCACAAGGCATGACTCGTGCTCCGAACACTAGGCCTGACCACCCGTGGCCTGGTCATTGCACCACTGTGGCCATTCTTATGTTCTTACAGTAGCCATGAATTGCGCTTGCTGCCTCTCTCTTCAGGGCTCTGTTTGTTGACGCAGAGTACACTGCTCTCCAAAATATTAGTCTTCTGCATGATTTGCTTCAGACTATAAGACTATATTATGGCAACACTGAACCAACAATATGATGCTTCAATCCCTGAAGGACAGCATCTTGCAGGCAGATAACATAGCACACTGGAACTGCTGAAGTTGGGGATGGTAGTAACACTTATGGGAGAGAAGAATGAGGTGGGATGAAAGTGGCAAAGGGGAGAATGGCAGGGAAGTGGGCAGAAGAGGAAGTTGACAAAGGAGATTAAGGGAATAAGAAAAGTGGGGGGAAGATTTATAAATGGGTAGGGGGACAGCAGAAGAAAAGAGATTAGAGATAACAGTTTCCAAGTCTCCAAGTCTCTGGGACAGGGATTGTGTCTTTGTGTGTGGTTTGTACTATATCTAACACAATGGGGCCCCAATCCTGAGTATAATATAAATAATAAATGATAAAAAAGAACATATAAAACAGCAAGAAAAAAATTACCCAGTACATTTGGGGCAGATTCTGCTCTCCCCCTGGAGTAAATCCATACAAGTCAGTGGAGCTGCAAAGCTGTATAACTAGTGTAAATCAGATTAAAATCATGCCCCAAAATCTCCAACGGCCCCAGAACTTTGGGGATTTATTTAAGAATGTAGAACACAGAAACCAATTGTCTTTAAACGTTCCCTCCAGGTCCCAGTCAGGTTTCTTCCCCCTCCCTAGAATTAAGACCATTAGCAGGAGAGAAGAGGCTAATTCCACCCTTTGACCGTGGATGGCTCTGAGTAGTATAAGGGCCCTACCATCAATCAAACCCGAACCCCGCCCCTTGACCCCTTAAGCCCCGCCCCTTGACACCTTGGTCCCTCCCACCTGTCACCGGAAGTCCCACCCCATGGGGATATTACTTCTGGGGTCAAGGTGCCACCTGACCGGAAGCAAGGTGTGTCATGTGACCCCTCTAAGAACTGCCCCCACCACCCTCTACCAATCAGGAGGGGTTTCATCCCGATAGGACCGCCCCGAGAGGAGATTTTGACCAATCAGGGGGACTTCTGGGGCGGGGGTGACCCGTCCGGAAGTGGGTCGTGTGACCCCTCTAAGAACTCCCCCCACTACCCTCTACCAATCAGGAGGGGTTTTGTGCCAAAAGGACCGCCCCGAGAGGAGATTTTGACCAATCAGGGGGGACTTCCGGGGCGGGGGTGACCCGTCCGGACGTGGGTCGTGTGACCCCTCTAAGAACTCCCACCACCACCCTCTACCAATCAGGAGGGGTTTCGTCCCGACAGGACCTCCCCGAGAGGAGATTTTGACCAACCAGGGTGACTTCTGGGTTAGGGTGACCCCTCCGGAAGGGAGTCATGTGACCCCACTAAGAACGCCTCCCAAGGCCCTCCGCCAATCAGAGTGCAGCACCATTACCCCATAAGTCCCAGCGCCAGACAGAGGAGGCGGCCATCTCTTACCAAGGACACGTGTTTTCGAAAGCGCGGAAAGGCTGCTGAGAGGAAACATGGACTCCTTCACCACCCCCGTGAGAACTTCGGACTTTGTTTTAGCCCTGAGGGTCTTTGACCATCCGCGGAGAAAGCGCTACATCAGCGACAGTTCCGAGGAGGAGGAGGGAGCGACCGAGGGGAGCCCTTTGGCCCAGCCGTTGCTGGATACGCCGGAACCCGACCCCGAAACCCTCGTGAGACACCCCGATGAGCATGGCGGTCTCTCTTTGTCCAACCCCTCAGAGGTGGAAGGCGATCGCGGCTTGGGGGAGTCACCGGCGGACAAGGCGAACGGAAAAGACGGCGCTCAGGTAAATGAATGCTTAAGAAGCGATGGTCGAGGAGGGGTTGGTAACTCTGAGGATGATGGCTATGAGGAGTTTAAGAGGCTTTGCATAGAAAGTGTGGAAAGGCTGCTGAGAGGAAACAGGACAAGGCGAACGGAAAAGACGGCGCTCAGGTAAAATGAATGCTTAAGAAGCAGCAGTCGAGGAGGGGTGGGTAATGGGTTAGGAACCGGGGGGGGGGGGGGTTGCGTAAATTAAAAAACAAGCAGTGAGGGGTGCTTACACGTTTTCTTTTCTGAAAATTTCTCAACAGCTCGACGATGCCTTTCTAGAGGACCCGGACAGCGATGCATCAAGCAGCGAAGATGAACTGGCCCCACCATGTTTTTGCTCAACGCCAATACAAGTTGTTGAAGAGGACTCTGAGGATGATGGCTATGAGGAGTTTAGGAGGCGGCTTGGCATAGAACTAACTGAGCCAGTGCCACGTCATGAGCGTAAAAAAGTCATGCGGACTATTGTACGCGTTGCTGTTTATGCTATCCTTAAACACTGCCTTAGGGAAAAGCTTTTTGAAGATTGTGAGGGCTGTGTCATAGATGCGCCAGGCCAAAGGCACCATGATTGTGTGACTTGGACTTCAGTGGATATAAACTGCAAGCTCCGGGGCCTGTGTGCTGAGCTGTGTTTGGAAAGCTTATTAAACACTGTTGTTGCCATAGGTTATGGTATGCAATGTCTGTGCCTAACCCAAGAACATTTAGCGCAAGGGGTGACCTGGATAAATGCTGTGCAATTCAGTGCAGACCCTGACCGTGTTCTAAGGAAAATGACCAAACCGGAAGATGCCTGCTTAGAGCATTATCTTGACCGTCTAGTCCGCACAAAGAGTTACAGAACCCTGCTTAAGAAAAAAACTATTTGTAAGAAATCTAAAAGGATTAAGTTAGAGAATGGTGAGGGGACAAACATGCAATATAAAACTTGGTAGCTGTAAATTTTTAAAAAAGGGGGGGGGAGGTTGTGACTATTGTGTTTTGTTAGAAGGCCTTTGGCCTTTAAGTGAGCTAAAAAGTTTTAATGAAGCATCTTGGTTTTATTTTCAAGAAGCTGTATGTTTTTTAAATAAAAAAATAAATTGTGAGAATTAGCTCTTGTGTTTTGTGTGTGTGTGTGTGTGTGTGTGTGTGTGTGTGTGTGTGTGTGTGCGTATAGCAAAAAGCTGAAATGTATGTTGTGGTGGGGAAGGGGAAAAAATCCTAAAAATGTGCTTACAATAAAACAACCAAGGCTAGTTCAGACATGTGTCTGAGTACAATAGAGTTAATATGGAGATATACTTATCTCATAGAACTGCCTTTACTAGCAGGGCCAAATATTGATTTTGCCCCAGAGCCCTAAGTGGCCCTCTCAAGGCTTGAACTCACAACCCTGGGCTTAGCAGGCCAATGCTTAAACCACTGAGCTATCCTTAGGCCTGGTCTACACTACGACTTTAATTCGGATTTAGCTGCTTTAAATCGAATTAACGCTGGACCCGTCCACACAACGAAGCCATTTAATTCGAATTAAAGAGCCCTTTAATTCGATTTCTGTACTCCTCCTCGACGAGGCCTGGTCTACACTACGACTTTAATTCGGATTTAGCTGCTTTAAATCGAATTAACGCTGGACCCGTCCACACAACGAAGCCATTTAATTCGAATTAAAGAGCCCTTTAATTCGATTTCTGTACTCCTCCTCGACGAGAGGAGTAGCGTCTAAATCGGTTTTGTCAATCCGAATTAAGGTTAGTGTGGCCGCAATTCGATGTTATTGGCCTCCAGGAGCTATCCCACAGTGCACCATTGTGACCACTCTGGACAGCAATCTGAACTCGGATGCGCTGGCCAGGTGGACAGGAAAAGCCCCGGGAACATTTGAATTTCATTTCCTGTTTGCACAGCGTGGAGAGCACAGGTGACCACAGAGAGCTCATCAGCACAGGTAACCATGCAGGCTGATAATCGAAAAAGAGCACCAGCATGGACCGTACAGTAGGTACTGGATTTGATCGCTATATGGGGAGAGAATTCAGTGCTAGCAGAACTTCGTTCGAAAAGACGAAATGCCAAAACTTTTGAAAAAATTTCCAAGGGCATGATGGAGAGAGGCCACAATAGGGACTCAGATCAGTGCCACGTGAAAGTCAAGGAGCTCAGACAAGCCTATCAAAAAGCAAAGGAGGCAAACGGTCGCTCCGGGTCAGAGCCGCGGACATGCCGCTTCTACGCCGAGCTAAATGCATTTCTAGGGGGGGCCGCCACCACTACCTCTGGTGGTGGATTCCGAGATGGGGATAATCTCATCAGGTACACCTGATGATTCCGCGGAAGGGGAAGAGGAGGAGGAGGAGGACGAGCTGGCAGAGAGCACCCAGCTCTCCGTTCTCCCCAACAGCCAGGATCTGTTTCTCACCCTGACTGAAGTACCCTCCCAAGCCTCCCAAGCCAGTACCCAAGACCATGACCCCATGGAAGGGACCTCAGGTGAGTTTACCTTTTAAAATATAAAACATGGTTTAAAAGCAAGCATTTTTAATGATTAATTTGCCCTGAGCACTTGGGATGCATTCGCAGCCAGTACAGCTACTGAAAAAGTCTGTTAACATGTCTGGGGATGGAGCGGAAATCCTCCAGGGACATCTCCATGAAGCTCTCCTGGAGGTACTCCAAAAGCCTTGCCACAAGGTTTCTGGGCAGTGCAGCCTTATTCCGTCCTCCATGGTAGGACACTTGACCACGCCATGCTAGTAGCAAGTAATCTGGTATCATTGCATGACAAAGCCTGGCAGCGTATGGTCCCGGTGTTTGCTGGCATTCAAGCAACATCCGTTCTTTATCTTGCTGTGTAATCCTCAGGAGAGTGATATCGCTTAGGGTAACCTGGTTGAAATACGGGAATTTAATTAAGGGGACAGATGTGGCTGTTCCTACTGGGCTGTTTGCCTGTGGCTGAAAAGAAATCCTTCCCTGCATTTAGCCAAGTGCAAAGGGGGGGGGGGAGGATTGGCCCAGAGCTTTTCGCGTTTTGCTAGCAGGGATCTTCCCTGATACCAGCCACGTGGTGGGGGGAGGGATAAAGCACTCATCCCAGAGAATTCATGGCGGGTTGGGGGGGTGTTAGTTTGGTTCCTGCAGGGATCTTCCCTGATACCAGCCACGCGGTGGGGGGAGGGATAAAGCACTCATCCCAGAGAATTCATGGCGGGTTGGGGGGGGGGTTAGTTTGGTTCCTGCAGGGATCTTCCCTGATACCAGCCACGCGGTGGGGGGAGGGATAAAGCACTCATCCCAGAGAATTGGATGGTGGGGGGGTGTTAGCTTGTTTTCTGCTGCTGAAGGTTAACAGGAAAACTGCAGCACAACGGGCTTTGCTTGGTATGTGGGAAAGCAGGGCGCAGAAGCCGAAAGACAGTGGCTTACCATGGCAGCATGCAAGCTGAATTCTGTTGCCCGGACCTGCGTCTGTGATCTCTAGCAGCAAAGCCACAGGCACTCAATATTAAGAGGCAAAATGCGACCTTACACAGAAATCACATGTGCTATGTAATGTGAATAGTATTCACCGTGAAAGAGTATAAGCATTGTTCTGAAAAATGTATCTTTTAAAAAAATTCTCTCCTTTTTTCACTCCCTCCAACAGCTGCAAATGTTTCAAGCCTCCCTCCTCCTTCCCGAAGGCTATCCCAGATAAGGCGTCGGAAAAAGAAGACGCGAGACGAGATGTTTGCAGAAATCATGCAATCCACCAGGAGTGAAAGAGCTCATCTGAATGAGTGGAAGGACACGGTTTGCAAGTATAGGAAAGAAGCCAGTGAACGTGAGGACAGGAGGGACCAACGTGAGGACATGAGGGACCAACGTGAGGACAGAAGGGACCAACGTGAGGACAGAAGGGACGCTAGAGATGAGAGGTGGCGTCAGGAAGATCAGAGGAGGCAGGATGCAACGCTGGGGCTGCTGCGTGAGCAAACAGACATGCTCCGGCGTCTGGTGGAGCTTCAGGAACGGCTGCTGGAGAACAGAGTGCCGCTACATCCCCTGTATAACCCCCCTACCTCCTCACCATGTTCCATAGCCTCCTCACCCAGACGTGTAAGAACACGGGGGGGGGGGAGGCTCCGTACACCCTCCCATTCCACCCCAGTGGACAGCCCAAGCAAAAGGCTGCCATTTTTTTAACCTTTTTTTAGTGGGCTTTTCCTTCCCGCTGATCCTCCTCCCAAACCCCACTCAGGTTCTCTCCCTCTTTTTATAATCAATTAATAAAGAATAAATGATTTTTAAACAATAGTCCCGCTGATCCTCCTCCCAAACCCCACTCAGGTTCTCTCCCTCTTTTTATAATCAATTAATAAAGAATAAATGATTTTTAAACAATAGTGACTTTATTTCCTTTGAAAGCAAGCTGGGGGAAGGGGGAGGGTGGGTTCCTTACAGAGAATGAGTCAATAAAGGGGGCGGGTTTTCATGAAGGATAAACAAACAGAAATTTCACACTGTAGCCTGGCCAGTCATGAAACTGGTTTTCAAAGCTTCCCTAATGCGCAGCGCTTCCTGGTGTGCTCTTCTAATCGCCCTCGTGTCTGGCTGCGCGTAATCAGCAGCCAGGCGATTTGCCTCAGCCTCCCACCCTGCCATAAAGGTCTCCCCCTTGCTCTCACAGAGATTGTGGAGCACACAGCAAGCAGTAATAACAATGGGGATATTGGTTTGGCTGAGGTCTGAGCGAGTCAGTAAGGATCGCCAGCGACCTTTTAAACGGCCAAATGCACATTCTACCACCATTCTGCACTTGCTCAGCCTGTAGTTGAACAACTCCTGACTCCTGTCCAGGCTGCCTGTGTATGGCTTCATGAGCCATGGCATTAAGGGGTAGGCTGGGTCCCCAAGAATAACAATTGGCATTTCAACATCCCCAACGGTTATTTTCTGGTCCGGAAAGTAAGTCCCTTGCTGCAGCCGTTTAAACAGATTGGTGTTCCTGAAGACGCGAGCGTCATGAACCCTTCCCGGCCAGCCCACATGGATGTTGGTGAAACGTCCCTTGTGATCCACAAGTGCTTGCAGCACCATTGAAAAGTACCCCTTGCGGTTTATGTAGTGGGTACCCTGGTGCTCCGGTGCCAAGATAGGAATATGGGTTCCATCTATCGCCCCACCACAGTTAGGGAATCCCATTGCAGCAAAGCCATCCACTATGACCTGCACATTTCCCAGAGTCACTACCTTTCGTAGCAGCACCTCCGTGATTGCTTTGGCTACTTGCATCACAGCAGCCCCCACAGTAGATTTGCCCACTCCAAATTGATTACCGACTGACCGGTAGCTGTCTGGCGTTGCAAGCTTCCACAGGGCTATCGCCACTTGCTTCTCAACTGTGAGGGCTGCTCTCATCTTGGTATTCTGGCGCTTCAGGGCAGGGGAAAGCAAGTCACAAAGTTCCATGAAAGTGCCCTTACGCATGCGAAAGTTCCGCAGCCACTGGGAATCGTCCCACACCTGCAACACTATGCGGTCCCACCAGTCTGTGCTTGTTTCCCGGGCCCAGAATCGGCGTTCCAAGCCTATAACCTGGCCCATTAACATCATAATCTCCAAAGCACCGGGGCCCGTGGTCTGAGAGAATTCACGGTCCATGTCCATGTCCTCATCACGCTTGTCGCTGCGCTGCAGTCGCCGCCTCCTCCTCCTCGCCTCTTTTTTCTGGTCCTGGGTAAGCATAAACTCCACGAGAACGCGCGAGGTGTTTACAATGTTCATGACTGCGTTCTGGAGCTGAGCGGGATCCATGCTTGCTGCGGTATGGAGTCTGCAGAGTTCACTCAGGAAAAAAGGCGCGAAATGGTTGTCTGCCGTTGCTTTCAGGGAGGGAGGGGGAGGCTGTACCCAGAACCACCTGCGACAATGTTCTTTGCCCCATCATGCACTGGGGTCTCAACCCAGAATTCCAAGGGGGGGTGGAGACTGCGGGAACTATGGGATAGCTATGGGAAAGCTACCCACAATGCAACGCTCTGGAAATCGATGCTACTACGGTAGCTTGGACGCACACCACCGAATTAATGGTGCCTAGTGTGGCCGAATACATTCGAATTTATAAAATCGGTTTCCTAAATTCGAATTATATAAATTCGGATTAATCCTGTAGTGTAGACATACCCTTAGTCTATTGAACTGAATGGGGTTTTAACCACACACACCCCAGACAAAATGGTTTCACTATCCCAGATCACAAAAGGGAATGCTATTGGGAGGGGTGATTAAATTAACCTGTTAGCACCTATGTTGAAGTTTTGTTTGAAACAATGGGCTAAGAGGGTATAAAAACCTCAGGTATGCTGCAGTTTGTCCTTTTTCAACAGAAAACTTTCTTGGATAGCTGCTGGACTGCAAAAAGAGGTAAGACTTGCTGTCTTTAACTCTGAAACTATATATTATATAAGGCCACTCTTTGCCCATGCTGTCTTAGTAAATAATGGTGCCTATGTTTATTGCAGTGTGATCTGTTTAGCATGGAACCAGTAACTTTAAACTGCATTTCACCACCAGGCCAAGGTAAAAACCATTTTAACTATAGTTGTGCTTAATACCATTGAATTAAAAAAAAAAAGTATTACACAGGCTGTATAGGGATTTGGTGGTAATACTAACTAACATTTTTGCTTGTTCTTGAACCTGAAGGCTCAAGCACACATGAGGGGGAACAGAACAAGCATGTGCCTGCAACACTTTATCCCATAGTGAAAGGTAACTTTTTTTTTTTTTTTTTTGCAACAGGCTTTTAAATGCATGTGGGGTTTTTGAAAAGTATTTAGTTGCAAACTTGGTTTGGTGTGTTTTATAAAGCTGCTGTTGTGTGTGTGTTTGTGTGTGTGTGTGAGGGGCCTGTGCAAGGCATAGGTTTTTGTTTTTTTTTTAAACTGTGCATAATGTGATGGGTTTTTAAAATGGGGTGGATGCTACTAACTAAACCAAAGGCACATGGCTGGGAGTCAGAAAAACCATGTGGCTTTTAAATGCATGTGGGGTTTTTGAAAAGTATTTGGTTGCAAACTGTGCGTTTTAAACTGGTGGTATGGGTATTTTAAACTAACAAGGGTTTCTCTGCAAAATGGATTTTAAAAGCAGTTTTGGTTTTTATTCTGCAAAATGAGATGTATTTAAAAACCTGTTTGTTGTACAGCCTGAAATGGATTATTTTGTTGTAAAGCTATGACTTTTTAAATAGAAAAACACCCTAATGAAGTGTGTGTGTGTGTGTGTGTGTGTGTGTGTGTGTGTGTGATATGTATGTTTACAAGACGGTTTCATGTGTTTTATAATAATGTTGTTGTTTGCTCCACAGTACAGTCAAAACATGAGAGATCCTTAGACCAGAGGGAAAACAAGCTGAAAAGAAAAAGGAAAGAGACCGCTGAAAAGGAAAATTCACCAGCATCAGTGACGGATGGATGGATGAAGCCCTGTAAATATATTTAGCTTATTGGTTTGGTTCTATGAGGTTTTGTATTTTAAGTAAATACATAGGTGTGGGTGAGAGAGGTGGTAAAGTTCAGTTTTTGTAAAATGTTGTTGTTTCTCCGTCATAGGCCTGGGCAACTTTTCTGACAATGCTGTAGTCAGAGATACAAGGACATCTCCTCCAGAACTGCCAACAAACCAGGAATCTGCTTTGAGACCTTTAACAACGCAAAACAGCACAAGAGTGCAGCTGAAACATCCGGGCGGTCCAAACCTCATATACGTCAAACCCAAGGACAAAACAAAAGACTCTGGTAAAAAACAAACAACCATGCCACCACAACTCCAGTTCCTCAGTGGCCACCACCACACCAAGCCCTGAGGAAACTGTGAGCGAAAACACCCACATTCACAAACCCAGAGCACGCACTCTGGGGGTTCTGAATGTGCGCAAACCCGGAGCATGTGCTCTAGGGGCTGCGTTTAAAAAAACAAGGACTAAAAGCTTCTGCGATGCTGAGGTATTGCAATCACACAACCAGCACTCTAGTTCCTCAGCGGCCACCACCACACCAAGCCCTGAGGAAACTGTGAGCGAAAATGCCCACATTCACAAACCCGGAGCATGCGCTCTAGGGGTTGTGAATAAAAAACCAAGAACTGACAAACCATTCTCCCAAAACCATAAGCTTGTCCCAGCTCCCCCATATTCTAGTAGTTGGGAAGGGGTTGAGGCTTCCCTCAGAAAAGTGGTGGAGGATGTATCCTCGGGTAGTCTAAAAGAACGGGATTCTAGAAAGAAATGGGAAAAATATGATGCTTGGTTCAGAGCCATGCTGAAAAACATAAGGGCTGGAAAAGGTGGCTCTGAGCAGGCATGACTAGTCGTGAAAAGGGGCCTGGGTAAAAGGGGCACCCTCCAGGGTACACATCAGCTCATGTGTAAACAAAAGGGGGGACAGCGCTTGGGGGATAAACAGATGGCTGCCAAAAAGTTCCAGGCCCGGGTTGTTGTAAAAAATTTTTAAAGGGCTAAAGAGGTAATGAGGAAAAAAAAACAAAAACAAAAAGAGATGCCCCCTACTGGAGGCTCTCAAACTGGCTTGTCTGAAAATGGGGAGGCGGAATCAGACTCTGGTTTAGCAAATTCCCCAGAGGGCTCTCTAGACGGGTCCCGTTCTACTCCCAATGACCCTCATGGAGGCGCCTCAGAGTCTGACTCTCAAATAGCATCTGATGTCGCTAATGATCCCGTAGAGGAACCCCCAAGTAACCCCGAAAATGTCGAGGTGTATATGGAGAGAGTGAGAAGTTGGCAACGTGAAGTATCCAGATTTGGGGGGTCAGTGTATTGTGAGGAATTTTGTTTTGTTAATCTTGAGCAAATAAATTCAGCTCAGCAGGTTGTTGAAGCCATACACCGGGGGATACAGTTAGTGCTCGATGACATTAATGGTAGGGTAGGCCCTGATGATTATGTTCAGTTACGTTTAGAGAGCCGTAATTTAACTAACTCTTTGTTTTCGGTCAAAAGAACTAGGGATGAGCTGTCTGCTGAGGATTTCTTAAATCAGATCTCAAAACTGCTACAGAGCAATAGAGAGTTGCATCTCGATGGGACATTGTGCCTTGTTGTGACAGTTGTAAAAAACGGGTGGGGGCGCTCGTAGAGTTTTAAATACTATCCTTAATAGTCAAATTATTCATAAAAAGAGACAGTGTTTAGTAGACCTGACTTACACCGGTACCAATTTGTGTTTTGCGGGTGGGCTCTTGGCCGTCATGTCCGATCGTAAACCTACGGACGCGGAATTGTTAGCGGAGGCGAGAAAGTTACATGAGAAACTGGGGTGGTCAGATCAAAAAAAGGTTATGCTCAGCGACGTAGCAAAGTTTGAACAGCATTTAGGAGTTAACATACAGGTGGTGCTGTATACGGCGAAAGGGGCTTTTTTAAAACGGGGGGCACAGTGTACCCCAAGACTTATTTTATCCTGTTGCACGATGAGCATTACTATGGGGTTCTGGATGTAAAAAAGTTGTTCGGAGCGAAAAATTATTGTGAGTTTTGCCACATGGTGTACAGCCACGACCACTCTTGCATCTATCATTGCCGCCTCTGCTTGAGCATAACGTGCTCAGACAGCGTGGGCGTGCAGCAGCGGTGTCCTAGCTGTAGACTGTATTGTCAGTCCAAAGAGTGTTTAGACAGACATATCGACTGTGCATCAAAAAACCAAGTTGAATGCCTGTCTAAAACTTTGTGTGAGAAGTGTCAGTCTTACGTGGACAAGCGGCATAGGTGTAAAGGGAGACGGTGTAAGCAGTGTCAGGGTTTGATCGTTAGTGATGTAGACGGTCACCTCTGTTTTATGGACAGCCTTAGAAAGCCCGAATCTTCAGAAAAGTATATTTTTTATGATTTCGAATGCACGCAGGAGACTGGGGTGCACACTCCCAATTACATTTTTGCTATGTCCCTAAAGCCAGAAAAATCCTGGGAATTTAAGGGCGATGAGTGTCTTTATGTGTTTGTGAAGACCTTTATTGGCAAAGAGTTTCGGGACTACACGTTCCTAGCACACAATTCTAAAGGTTATGATGCATACTTTATTGTTAGACAGTTACTCAAGGAAAAGATGGGCCTAGAACTGATCACTCAGGGTAGTAAACTAATGTGCGTGGAAATTAAGGCCCTGGGCATTCGTTTTATAGACTCTTTAAACTTCTTGCCCATGAAGCTTAGCAAGCTACCGCAGGCGATGGGGTTTGAAGGGTGCAAAGGGTATTTTCCACACTTTTTTAACACGTTAGAAAATCAAAATTACGTGGGGCCTATGCCCGGTATGGAGCACTATGGTGTAGAAAGCATGATGCCCAGAGAAAAAGCAGAGTTTCTCGACTGGTATCGGGACCACAGCTCTGAGGCGTTTGACTTGCAGAAAGAGCTCGCGTATTACTGTCAGCAGGATGTAAAAATTTTGAGACAGGCCTGTATCCTATACAGAAAAGAGATTATGAAAATGACGGAGAAGGGAGATGTAGTAGAGAAAGAACCTGGTAAATTCACCGAGATAAAACTGTGTATAGATCCATTCCGGTACATAACACTGGCCTCTGTCTGCATGGCTATGTACAGGTTTATGTTTTTGGAGCCTAACACGGTAGCTCTTCTCCCTCCAGACAACTATCACAGGCAGAAAAAGAGATATTCGACCCCATCTATTCAGTGGCTGTTGTATATCTCTCACAAAGAAAATATACAAATACGGCACGCTTTACAGGGTGGGGAACTACAGGTAGGCCCCTACTTTTTAGACGGTTATGCCGATGTTGATGGGGTACGCACAGCCTTTGAGTTTAACGGGTGTTTTTTCCGTGGCTGTGTCACCTGTTATTGTGAAAAAGCACAAAATCCTATGACGGGGACATCTTTTGGGTTTCTTTATTACAAGACGCAGCTCAAGACCGACTATCTGAAACGACTTGGTTTTGTAGTGAGGACTCTTTGGGAGCACGAGTGGGAGGTGATGAAAGAAACAGACAGGGAGCTTGCAGACTTTTTAAACCGAGCCCAGTTACCCCGGCCTCTCGTGCCTAGGGATGCTCTTTTTGGGGGGAGGACAAACGCTATCCACCTATATTACAAGCCTAACCCCGGGGAAGAAATCCACTATTATGATTTTACCAGCCTGTACCCTTTCGTAAACAAAACCAAAGAATACCCTATCGGACACCCTGATATAGTCTATGACAAATTTGGGCCCCTTGCAAATTATTTTGGAATTGCAAAAGTTAAAGTGTACCCCCCACGAGGCCTCTTTTTCCCATTGTTACCTGTCAGAGTGGGTGGCAAGCTTATGTTCCCGCTATGCCGAACCTGTGCGGAAACCGAGCAGTGGGAGACATGCACCCATACTGACGAGGAGCGGGCCATCCTGGGGACTTGGTGCACGGTGGAATTGAACGCGGCCATAGCGAAGGGGTTCGCGGTGGCTAAGATCTATGAAATCTGGCATTTTAATGAAAAATCTGATAAACTCTTTTCAGAGTACATAAAATTACACCTCC
Source organism: Emys orbicularis (assembly GCF_028017835.1). NCBI lineage: Eukaryota > Metazoa > Chordata > Testudines > Emydidae > Emys > Emys orbicularis. Next base: position 199,433,533 of record NC_088684.1, read on the forward strand.
GTCAGAAACAAGAGGCTTCAGGGTATCCCAGTTGGTGCATAGACGAGGAAAAACAAAATAAGTACATTAGCGATTTCTACCAGAAAGAAGGCGTGCATTTACGCCAACACGAGATCAGATCAAACCCTGCTAAACGCCAAATCGCTAAACTGTTTTTAAATTCTCTGTGGGGTAAAGATCCAACCTACCCAACACCAGCATCGTGAGAGACCCTGACGAACTCTTGCAGTACCTGTTCTCCCCCAATTATGAGGTTTCATCCTGCGAGTTTATCGATGATGAAACAGCGTGCGTGTCGTGGAAGCACGCAAAAGAACGGTACTCTGTCTCTGGCAATACCAATGTTTTCATAGCCTGTTTCACCACCGCTTATGCCCGCTTAGAATTATACAGCCTTCTAGACGGTTTGCAAGAGCGGTGCCTGTACCACGACACTGACTCGGTGATATTTGTGAAAAGGGAGGGTGACTGGAATCCCCCTCTGGGGGATTATTTAGGGGACCTCACGAGCGAGATCCCGCCAGATCAACACATCACCGAGTTTGTGTCGGCAGGCCCGAAAACCTGTGGGTATAAGCTGTCGGGTGGAAAGGCCTGTATGAAAGTCAAAGGTATTACCCTAAACGTAGCAAACTGCGAAAAGATCAACTTCGACAGTTTGAAAGATCTAGTCTTGGACTATTGCACGGGTCTGCAAGAAAACACCTCAAAAAAGATAGAGGTGCAGCAGCCCTCTATCGTAAGAAACAAAAACCAGTGGCAAATAGAGACAAAAACCCTTAAAAAGACACAAAAAGTGGTTTACAACAAGAGGGTCCTAGGAGAAGGTTTTAAAACCCTGCCCTACGGCTTTTGAAAAAAAAAAATGGATACAAGGTGGAAACACCCCTTTTCTGCAATTCTCGCGGGGCCTAGCAACTGCGGGAAAAGTTACTTTATAAAAAACGTGTTGGATAATGCCAAACACACACTGTCTGTTATGCCTGAGAATATCGTGTGGTGTTACAGTTGTTGGCAACCTCTGTATAAAGAGCTGCATTGTAAATATCCCTTTATCAATTTTGTGGAGGGTCTGCCTGAGGCTTTTGACGATGACAGTTTGTTTCCTACTAATAAAGTAAACATGATTATCATAGACGATCTGATGAACTTGGCTTGTGAAAGCGATGAAATCGAGAAAGCCTTTACCAAGTATGTGCATCACAGAAACCTGAGCATTATGTATATAGTTCAAAACGTATTTTGTCAGGGAAAAAAGAGTCGCACGATTAACCTAAACACAAAGTACATGGTTCTGTTCAAAAACCCCAGGGATAAATTACAAATTGCTACGCTCGCTCGGCAAATGTACCCCGGTAAAGCTCAATTCTTTCTAGAAGCTTTTGAGGATGCTACCAAAAGACCTTATGGCTACCTGGTGGTGGATTTAAATGCTTCCACACCAGAAGCTTATAGACTAAGAACTGGTCTTTTCCCTCCAGACTGGCCGGCGGTTTATACTTTGAAAAGAACAACAGCCGAGTATAAAAAGAGATGACTTATCGGCAGGCCCCTTTTTAACAGCCGGGGCTGCTGACCGAAAACATGTCTAGCTGCGTGAAGAGAAACCTGGGCCTTTTAAAATTACTTAGCAAATCGTCCCCACAGCAAAGGAGGGCTATACTGTGTTCGGCCTCTGACGATCTAGTAGCGGCCATCTCCGAAATAGCGCTCAATACCTTAAAAGGAAACGTACCTTTAACACAGAATCAAGTGCGTGTGCTGAAAAAGAAACGCACGCTTATAAAAACTTTGTGTAATAAAAGGGTTTCACTTAAAAGAAAAAAGCATCTGGTAAAGCAGTCTGGGGGGTTTATTGGACCTCTGTTAAGTTTTGCTATCCCTCTGATAATGGGGCTTTTAACTAATCGATAATGGAGTATGCAGAAAAAATGTTCCTGGTGCCCAGCCACCAGTTGGAGCAATTAAGGGCTCCCCCTCCGGCAGAGGAAAATATCAAAACAACCGCAACTCACTTACTGGATGCTGAAATGAAGTCTGTTCTTCAAAGAACTGACTTGGCTGAATATGAAAAGGCTAAACTTTACAGCGCCGTGCTTCAAAGGTACCAAATGTACGTGAAGCAGAGCGATGCGGATAAAGGAAAAATAAGTCTGTTTCTACCGGAACAGGAACAAAGTGTGACTGCCAAACCCCCAGAAACACCAAAGAACTCAGACTCTGTTGCTCAGGAGGTGTTGGATAACGTAAATAAGCGTTATAAGAAAAATGCAATAGTATTGCTAAATAAGCTGGACCAGGATAAAAATCTCTCTTCATGGAACGATAAAGGGTCTTTTGTGTACAAAGGCTCTGTGGTTAATGGTTCTAACATGCTCGACTTAGTCAGGGCCGTCACCCAGACTCGCTCTGTTCCTAGCAGACATGTACCTAAAGGATGGGATGTGTTTATGAATGCCATGGCGGAACTGAATGTACCATCTTCCGTCATGGGCAATGCGGCCAACAGAAATCTTTTGAAACGCCTCAAGGCCTCGACTGCTGACACCGGGGTGGATCGAGAAACTGTGACCCCTTTTTTGCCATCTAAAAAACGAAAATTGGCTAAAAGAGCCGAATGGCTCAGTGTGTAACATTTTTCACATTCTAATTAAAAAAAAAAACTGGTAATGTTTTGCTTTAAATAAAACATTTCTATAATTAAAAAAAAAAAATCTGTGTACTTTTTCCTCAATTGGTTTAAAAAAAAAAAAAAAAAAAAAAACACACCAAACATCATTTGTCTTTAAACCCCTCACCTGGGGTGCTTTTATTGGGTAACATGGCTATGAAAATCATTGCAAGATACACATGTCTGGGCTTGTTGAAACATGGTTTGAGCAAGGCTAGGCATGCCCAAGAATTTAAATTTACTTTTTACAAAATTCATCACCATCCGGTCGTTTTGCACTAAGTCGTTAGAATACAAATTTAAAATCCGATCAAAAGATAAACCCTTGCTACGATGTAAGAAAAACACGCAGTGATAGCCGCAGGCGACGGAGCGGGGGTCTTGTAATTGTCTATTGTGAAACACCATGTCTGTGGCATTTTTGTTTAAAAATTTCATAATGCTTTTAGGAAACAACACACTGTTCAGGGGGTGCCCATATGAGTCAAAAAACTCTCCATGGTTACGCTCCGCCAGATACAAGGCAAGCCAGTGTTCACCCGGTTGGTTGTGTGGATGCGTGTTCACCACCAAGCCTAGGGGTCTCTGAGACAGCTTGCGTCCTGGGAGCCAATCGCAAGGGAACACATCTAAGAAATTCTTTTTCGTGTAAGGGTCCGTTGATAAGACACGTGAGAGCTGCACGGTGTCCATGTTCACATGTAGTCAAACAGAACGTTTCTCCTCTGATTTATTTCTATGACATTGTCAAAAACCCCATACACAATCATATTGACGGTAACTGTTAAAGCCTTCCCAAAACGTATTTCTGCTCTCAGGTTCCCGGTTTTAATCAGGGAATAGTGATCAGCGCATTCCTGGTCGGGAGACAGGTCAAAGGCAAACAAGGTGTAACCCTGTGCAAACTCCTCACGGTCGATTAACAGAGAACGATCTTTCATGTGTTTACCAGCTGTCTGTACCAAATTCATGTATTCTCTCACGCAGCGTCTTGCCTCGAAGTCCGGTTGCAGAGGCTTGGTCGGTATCTGTTCACCATCCACATACAAGGCCACAAAATTAATATCGTAATGTTTAAAATGAAAGGGATTTTTAGCGTAACTTCCGCTAAAGGCATCATTATCCACAAACCCTAGGACAAGCATTTTGGGTAACTGTCCCAAGAACAGGTTCTCCTGGTTACTGACCCTGCTGCCCACGGGGATGCTAAACACTTTTATTCCCACACGGTCCACAGGGTATTTAGCATTAGTGGTAAGCAGGGCCTCCGCGTGCCCCAGACGGACTCCCGGGGCCACCCGTACTTTCTTCACAAAAAGGGACGCTGATACAATGCGCAGTTTAAAGCCTTCAGCCGCACTGCCCATTAAACAGAAAGCGTCTTTACTGCGCGTCAGTTTAATTTTCACATCCACTCCGTTTAACAAAAGTTTTTCTTGAAAAAACAGGTCGCTATGTAAATGGCCCAGCAGCTCTACCGTTCTGCTCCCGGCCGTCAGCTTTGCACGCCTCACAAACCCTAGATTCCCTCCATCCAACTCTGTTTTTTCATGTTGTCCAGCAGTGTCTTTGTAAAACAGGCCGGCGGAAAATTGCGTGGCGAGGGTGTCGTCGCTGTAATTGAGCACCGATTCTATAAAGGCCGTGTAAGGGTAGCAGTTGTTGCTTTGGCTTATGAGGCGGTCTCCCAGCGTGACATCCAACTGACTGAAAATAGAGGCCACGGGGTACAGCAGCGTGTTGTTTAAATCCATATAATCTATGCCATTCCCTGCTATAAAAAAGTCAATGGGGGCAGACTCCATAAGGGCCGATAGAGGCGGCACCTCGATGTAGATGCTTTTCTCGATGCTGGTCTGCGTAGGGGCTATTTGAAACAAGTCTAGTTCGGATTTGGTGCACTCTTCAGACCCGCAGTGAACAAAAGCCATGTTGATTAAAATATGTCTCTTTTACCAGGCAGAGCACGTCTCCTCTTTTGCCCAGGCTTCCTCTTGGACTTTCGCTTATGGCCGGCCCTGCGAGTCAAAGCCCTTCTTTTAAAGGGTTTTGGGGGACCTGTGCGTCGCGGGTATGACGTTTTTCTCTTTCTCTTCCTCCTTTTAATGTACATCAGCCCCGATCCTTCCTGTGAAGCTGTATTCCCCACCTTCTCCAGAACAGCACGGGAGACATGACCTACCACATCTTTAGCTATGTTTTGAGCGGCGGTTTTTACGTGGGGTTTAATAATCTCTAGCCCCCTCCTCAAAAGCGGTATGGCTTTTCGAAAGAGGCTACGAAATATTCCACCCACACCTGCCCCGTACATCACGGGGGCCCCATGATATCCAGGAAGGGCGTATCCAGCCTGGGCTTTGTAATAGTTCCTGTAGATGGTGGGGTCGCCATAATTTTTTGGGATCGCCATAATAGGGTTTTGCTTTTTTAGAAACCTCGCTCTCTCCGCGGCCGCAGATGCAGCTTGATAAATAACCTCGTCGTAGGATGAAATTCCACATTGTAGCTCCAAAGGTGATTTCGAAAGGGGTGTCTTTGTTGATAGTATTCCAGCTGTGCAGGTATTGTATTTCCACTAACCCCACCTCCCAGGCACCCGGGAGATCCAAGGGCTTAATTAGCCGTATTGTAAAGTTCGAGATGGTGTTTTGGGGAAAAACTGCAGAGCTGGCATTGCTGGGCAAAGTAATGTAAAACCCGCCGTCACTCATTTTTCTCTTTCTGTCCTTGCAGAAGGAATCTTGTTTGTTTGTTTGTTTGTTTGTTCGTGTCTAGATGTCACAGAGTTGAGAAGCTTCCACCCAGCTGTTAAACTTATCAGGCCACCCCAACCATTTCACCCAGTAGCTGCTTTTTTCTCCCTTTTCCTTTCTCTGCTAGAACTTTTTCAATCCTGTAAATCCTGTCTCGTTTGGGGTTTACTTTTTGTAATTCTTCAGGGTAAAAAGATCCAGTAACTGCCTCACCCTCGTAATCTTTTAAGCGGTATACAGGTCTCTGGCCCCTGGTTAAGCTTCATCCACTATGAATATCTCATCGGTAAACGTCTGTTCATAACCTTTTTCAAAAGCGCCTTTGGTTTTAGATAGTCTCACGTGGTCACCTTTTCTAAAAGGGGCAACAACCGGTTTTATTTTAAAATCATCTCCGTAAACCATTTTCCATACCTTCAGAGAATTTGAAGGGTTAACATCAATGGGTCTGGTACGTATAGTTCTGTGAAAGCTCTGGTTGTAACTCTTTATAAAGTCAGGTAAGACGTCAATGTAGCGAAAGGTGTTATGGGCTGTAAAATATCTCCACATCCTACTTTTTAAAGTTCTGTTAAATCGCTCCACAACCCCTGCTTTGACTTCATTATTGGTAACAAAATGGTGAACTCCATGCTGCTTTAACAATCCACTTAAAGGTTTGTTTAAAAATTCTTTCCCCCGATCGGTTTGTAATTTTTGAGGCACGCGACCTTCACTGAAAATAGCTTTAAAGGCCTTGGATACCTCACCACTCGTCTTGTCTTTTAGGCCTAAGGCCCAGGCATATTTGGATAGAATGTCTATCACTGTTAAGATGTACTTAAAACCGCTGTTGTGTTTGGAGAACCGGTGCATATCCACCAAATCTGCCTGCCACTGCGCATCCAGCTCTGAAACAATGGTCTTGTTTCTTTTAAAACGTATTCGAGCCGGTTTGTGTAAAGTGTAAGCATCCTGGTCTGAAAGCCATGCTGTTACCTGTCTTCTGTTTAAAGTTTTACTATGCTTTCTGGCCGCTTGAAAAAGAGGGTTGACCCCGCCGAAGCTCCCAACTTCCCCGGGGGCGTAATATATTTTCTTTAACAGAGCCGTCTGTGTAGACATGACTGTTACTTGTACCGTCTTTTACTACCACAAGTATGAAAGGGGACACATTCATATTGACACATTTAAATAAGTTTTATTAATCGCCTGGTTTAACATGACCTTTTACAGCCACCTGTAAAATGGATGCCATGACCCCTACGATAAGGGAGTCTCAGATGGTTCATTCTTCCATTTTGTCCTTTTCGGCTTGAGATCTGTGTCTCAGACATGAGCAAAAGCAGCTGATGCACGATATGTTTACTCCCACAGGGCTTCCAATGTGTAAGTTCTTAAAGGCCTCTAAAAAGGCATCGTCGACCTGTTGAGAGATTTTCAGAAAAGAAACCATGTAAGCACCCCCACTGCTTGTTTTTTAATTTACGCAGTCCCCAGTTCCTACCCCATTACCCACCCCTCCTCGACCGCCACTTCTTAATCATTCATTTTACCCGAGCTCCGTCTTTTCCGTTCGCTTTGTCCGCCGGTGCCTCCCCCGAGCCGCGATCGCCTTCCACCTCTGAAGGGGTGGACAAAGAGAGGCCATCACGTTCATCGGACTGTCTCACGAGGGTTTCGGGGTCGGGTTCCGACGTATCCATCAATGGCTGGGTCAAAGGGTCCTCCTTGGAACTGTTGCTGATGTAACGCCTGCTCCACACAAGGTCAAAGACGGTTGGGGCTAAAACAAAGTCCGAAGTTCTCACGGGGGTGATGAAGGAGTCCATGTTTCCTCTCAGCAGCCTTTCCGCGCTTTCGAAAACACGTGTCCTTGGTAAGAGATGGCCGCCTCCTCTGTCTGGCGCTGGGACTTATGGGGTAATGGCGCTGCACTCTGATTGGCAGAGGGCCTTGGGAGGCGTTCTTAGTGGGGTCACACGACTCCCTTCCGGAGGGGTCACCCTAACCCAGAAGTCACCCTGGTTGGTCAAAATCTCCTCTCGGGGAGGTCCTGTCGGGACGAAACCCCTCCTGATTGGTAGAGGGTGGTGGGGGGAGTTCTTAGAGGGGTCACATGACCCACTTCCGGATGGGTCACCCCCGCCCCAGAAGGCCCCCTGATTGGTCAAAATCTCCTCTCGGGGCGGTCCTTTTGGCACAAAACCCCTCCTGATTGGTAGAGGGTAGCGGGGGGAGTTCTTACAGGGGTCACACGACCCACTTCCGGACGGGTCACCGCGCCCCAGAAGTCCCCCTGATTGGTCAAAATCTCCTCTCGGGGCGGTCCTATCGGGACGAACCCCCTCCTGATTGGTAGAGGGTGGTGGGGGGAGTTCTTAGAGGGGTCACATGACACACCTTGCTTCTGGTCAGGTGGCACCTTGACCCTGGAAGTAATACCCCCATGGGGTGGGACTTCCGGTGACAGGTGGGCGGGGCCAAGGTGTCAAGGGGCGGGGCTTAAGGGGTCAAGGGGCGGGGTTCGAGTTTGATTGATGGTAGGGCCCTTATACTACTGCTCTGGAATGGACTTCACAAGCTGCAGTTGTGGCTCCTCCTCTTCAATTCTCAAGTTAATTGCTCACACTATCATTCTTTTCAGACAAAGGGCCAAATTTTCTGGTAGGGTACGTTGTCCCCGCTGCATTGATGTCAATGGAGCTATGCCATTTTATAACATCAGAGAACTCACCCCTCAGTTCACTGACTCCCAAAGTCACTTAACTTGCTATTCTTTTATATATATATATATATATATATATATATATATATATATATATATATATATAAAATTACAGTGAACTCAATGGGGCTACACAAAGTAGTACAACTGAGCATGTGCATAAATGCTGGCAGATTCAGCACTTAAACCTGTAATAGGTTTGGTCTTGAAGTTTTAGGTTATTGAGTAAGAACAACTGATGCCTTGCTCTGTCCTTGTTCACCTTCCATAAAAGTAAACAGATCCAATGCATTCCAAGATTCGTAAAATAATTTGTAATAATTCACACAAATTCCTTACAAAAGAGCCACTCAAGATGTTAGGTGTTTTGGCTAAAGGCTGCAGGATTGGACCTGATTTCCCCGCCACAGCAACCAACTTAAAATAAATGAAACGAAAGTAATATTTCTCCCCAAATAAATTGCTTCCAATTAATGAAACACAGTACACCTGCATACAGTACATGCATAAGGCTCTACATTGTTCCAATTGAACTCAGTGGCAAAATTCCAACTGACTTCAAATAGATGTTTTCATGGCTCCCTAGGGAGAGATACCTACAATGCAACCTCTTCAGCGAGGGTTCCCTCTTCTGTAACACGACAGGTTAGCTTCCGGCCACCCATGTCTGCATTTGCTGAGTTGTTTCATTAGAAAATGAAAGTCACTAACATCTACGCTGCAAAAACAAAAAAACACGGCAGTGAGTCTGAGAATCTGGGTCAACTGACTTGGCTTGTGGGGCTAAAAACAGAAGTGTAGATGTTTCCGTTCAAGTGGGAGCTTAGGCTCCAAGACCCCCCCCCCCCCCCACTGGGTCTCAGAACCAGGGCTCCAGCCCAAGCAGGAACGTCTACGCTGGTATTTTCAGCCTCAAGCCCGCAAGCCTGAGTCAGTTGACCCAGGCTCTGAGACTCACTGCCGTGGGGCGCTTTTTTTTTTTGGTAATGTAGACGTACCCATATAAAGCTCCAGTTTGGAGAAAAGTTTTCTTCTCACTTATACCTTCCAACTGCTGCTTCTTGCTATTCCCCAGACTTCAGGACAACATCTTCATTCTTCATGAGAGGTGGTAATTCCTGATCCTCCAATAAGTGCTTCCACAGAACTCCAGGAAATCCTAACCATCCCCATGTTCCAGTCCCTCAGCAACAACTCCTCACATCAGCTATAGACAAGAAGCTCTGCCTCCAGAATACACAGGTCTATCATTGGGTGGGGTGACAGAATTGAATATGGAAAAAAGTAATCACTTCAGCTAATGTAATAACTTAATTCATACACTTTGGGCTGACCTTTAACTTTAAAATGTTGGCTCTGAATTGTCATTCTCGGTGAATGACTATCCTGCTTTTATACTTTCTTAAGAGAAAATTCCTGTGGTTGGACTCTCAAAGGGCATCTGATTTCTAATTTTCTTGTGCATTCTTTGCTGGATTTTAGGGCCTGATCCAAAGCCTGCTGAAGTCACTGGCTTCCATTGGCTTCTATGAATTTTGGCCCAGGCCCATAGCTGGGAACGTTAAACCTAAATAAAACAGCCAAATGAAAAGAAAATTGTTCTGCTGCCACTAATCTAGAGGTCACTAGATCTGGCACTTTACGAAAGACTGATACAAGTGTCACTAGGAATGTCTGTGGATTCTGCTAGTTATGTTACAGCTCAGATACTAAGGTAATGAGGTACCAGGCCTGAATGGAGTACTTATATGGCAAATATTCTAGAAAATCATTTTAACAACCAGCTCAAGGGGCACATGTAATGCTGAACAAATTGCTACAGTGCTCTGTCTGCTATGTCTTTCATGGATTTTTGTTGGAGGGGGGTGGATTTTTTTTCCCAAAGGAAAAAATCTCCCCAGGGGACCTATTTTCTTTTCCTCCTGTAACCTTGGCACACACACACCAGAAAAATTATAGCTACAGTACAAATAAAAATAGCTAGAGAACCTACAGCTGTTGTTAATTTCCAAAGTACTCAACCTTGCCCATTTAATGACAGAACAATATGATTTGATTTCAGTCCTGGCAAGATATTGTACTTCCAGGAGGCAGATATTTCAGTCAGAGTGAATGCCAAAGGCAAGCAATGAATCTGAGTTTCAAGGAGAAGGACAAGAGGACAGATTGGCATGATCAAGACCACTGAACGTCTACTTAAACTTTTCTGCCTGCCTTTTCATTCTCATTTAAACAGTCAACCACCGGTTGATTATATCAGGCTCGCAGACTTCTTAGCAAGTAAAGCAGAAAAAATGTGTTTAATGAGAGCTCACAAACTGGAAAACATTTTTACAGCTGAAGAGCAGATTTTTCTATTTTAAGTGCTGAAATGTGTATCACAATTTCCCCACCCCCCAAATAAAGCTCAGGTTCAAATTTGTCATTGGTGTGTATTTTGTTCTCCTAGCTGAGTACAGAACAAGGTTACTGTAAATTCCAGTAGCTATTTCTAATTAACAAAAAGTGTCCGAGTCAAGCTTTGTAAATAATAGCCAAAGAGGCAAAATGCTTTAGGATTAGCTAAGAAGGATGTGACACCAAAAGTACTTACCTGTGCAGGCCCCAAGTAACATTTCGCTGGACCCAGGACAAACCCATAACATGGGCCCCCATCCCAATCCACCCACCTACTTAAAGAAAGAAAACATCTTATTTCTGAAATGGCACAGATAGGCCTTATCACTTTACGTTTCTGGCCTTTGTCATTGAAAAATCATGCATGATCTCACTAAAGTCAATGTTTCTTGTGAGTTCACACTCAATAGACAAAACAGCAAGATAACTTAAGCATTCCTGTGCCATAAAAGATCATCTGTAGTTTTTGGATGAGTGCCAGTTTGCTGAAATTTCTTTCAGCTTCTGCCACACTCACTGGCAATGTGCAAAAAAAATTGTAGGGCTATGCACACTTCACTGAAAATTAGTTGCATTTTTTGTTGTAAATCTCATTAACTAGAGGTGGCAGTTCACGTTCTTTTCCAAAAGTAGTCTTGAAATTTTTTTTCAGATGCAGCATTTCACATGGAAAGTTTTCTGAAAGCGCCTGAAGATACTTGAGAACCAGATATTTGAATAATTCCTTCAGTTCCTCAGGCTCCAGTGTGACATATTTTAGGACTAAATGGAACATAAAAAAAATGTCATTGGTTCTTTGAATAAACACTACAATTCTTAGATAACATTGTCCAAATTTGCATAGAACACATTCCTTCTGAATACTCTCTTTCATCTTCAGAGGTGACAGAATATGAATCCTCAGAGTCTCTCACCATTAAATCTTTCCTACGTCCTCTTCTGCAGTAATTGTGGCAAAATTCCCACACCTTCTGCCACAAGGCACACTGTGAATAGAAACTTGGGCCACTGATGTCAAAGTTGCTTTAATTCTTCAATAATATCAGCACTGAGAGCGGACTCTAAATCAAGAGAGATTCTTGATGTTGCTTCAGTTCTAAAACTGCTTCTGATTGGCTCAGGTAAATCTTGAGAGATCTGGACACTGCATAGTTGCATAGGTATAAACATACTCACCGAGATTATACAAATAACATTTAGTCAAACTCAAACATCCACAATTTAGCCTGAAATTTTTTTCACACGGTGATGGGCTTGTGGCCCTCTGGCTGGACCACATGGCAATAGGTGGGCCCTGATAAAGTGTACACATTCCTCCCTCCCCCCCCCTTTAGTTGGGGGCCTGTACTTGTGACATTTCCAGCACCATCACCAACCGCCAGGGACTGCCGTATACTTAACTGATTACAGATTGGGCAATGCAGAATTAATTCTGGACAGCCAATGATTATAGATACACACACACACACACACACACACACACACACACACACACAGAGAGCAGGTATCCATCCAAAGGCAGCAACTAAGTGAAAAATTATAGCTTCATTTATGCATGGAAAATTAAATGATGCAGAAATGAAACAGAAGTCAAGAAATAAATAACTTTAATAAGGAACTGTAGGGCCCACTCTGCAAACCCTAACTAAGGCAAGGACTTCAATGGTACTACTCACATGAGTAAAGACTACTCGCCTGAATATGGGTTTGCAGGATCCAAACTACACTCTATGTAATATTTAGTACAAAAATTCCATCCTCTTCTTTCTGAGGGGCCATCTACATTATGTTTCTAACCACAATTTGATTCCATCCCCACCGCCAAGACAAAAACAGCATTATAGCACAGACAGGGCACTACCACGTTTGAACACAGTGCTGCAGCATGGTACATTGTGCTGCACAAAGAAGACCCTAAATTACTCTCAGACCTAGGACTAGTCTCTGCTAGCAAATGGGCCACCGATTTATAGACACATTCATTACCCAATGCAAGAGGGGGCAATCAAGCATTCTCCGTCGAGTGTTGAATGGGGCTTGGCTCTGCCTATACCAGTAGTTAAATTACATTTAACTACAGTTGAAGGCATTGGGGATTCAGCGGGATAATCATATGTAACGCATGTTGTCAAACACGGCCCCACATCTTGTGTTGACACAGGTTAGGCTCTGTTTAAACTACAGCTTGAACTGTGAAAGACTCAACAAAACTGATTGTTCGTAGCACAGCTTTCCTGTCCAGCATGAACAGGATCTGTTTGGTGCTTGTTTATTTTCCCAAACAACAGAACTAGCTGAAACAGTACCGTACTCTCCCTGGGGCAGTCTGTAGCATGGTTTTTGAACGAGGTTGTAACATGATTTGTGACTGTACTAGATGGGGGTGCAACCACCCCAGGCTGCAACCATGTGTGAAAATGATTTCAAACATGACTTCATCTTAGATGGCGGGCAGGGCTTTAGGTGAGACAATCTTTCTCATACCTCCACACAGGACACATTTTTAGAGCCCTGCATGAATACAAAATTTGTATCCGCATTCGATCCGCAATCTGCAAAAATGATCCGCGGATTTGCAGGGCTCTGTACATTTTTACTAATGCAATTGGAAAGTTTCAAAGCAGTGTAAGAAAATGAAAAAGCAACATGGGTAGAAATGAGAAATGTTTTCAAACTACCATTGTGGACACTGCCTCAGTACAGAAACAGCCTGATCCCAAACCCACTCAAATCTATTGGAGTCTTTCCACTAACTTCACTGGGTTTTGGCTTCAGCCCTAACACTTTCCTCTCAATGAAGGAGCATAACTGGTAATGCTTTTGCTACCAGGAAGACAGAGTGACATGATGATAAATTAAAAGAAGCAACAATCAATCACTCTTGCCAACTGTGCACCTCTAACCCTTTCTTCTTTAATATTTCAAATATTAATTATTTAAATACCTGTCAATCGGTCATAAGGCAAGTGCTGCAGATGATAATTGAACTGCAGGTCTAACTAAAATGAGGGAAACCATTGTAACTAAGAAGAATGGAAGCTCTGAAGGCAGGGGAAACCTCTTTTAGATTATGCATAAATAAGATTTCAGGTAGCCTTGAAGCTGACAAACAAAGCAAGCATCTTCTTGAGGTTCTGTGCAGTTAAGAGCCCTATAGTTCCACATACGCTATGCAACTCAGGGACCAATCCCGTTTTCCCCCTCTAGCAGTAAGAACCACCACCAGACACTGTCATGCAGCAGTTGGGTGACAGTGGTTGTGAGAAAGCCTGACCTAATTTCCTCTCTCTAGCAACCTTAAAAATGGTAAGAGCTGCCTTGAGAGTGTGTCCCAGGGCAAGATTTGTCTCAGGGAAATGGTCTGTTACGTTTTCATTTTAATAATGTATTTCTTGGAGGGCTATGTACTCACAGACTAGTTTTCATTTGGTCCGTCACAAAAGAAACCAAAGTCAGAATATTTTTGGACAGGTGTCCAGCTAGCTAATTATCACAGCCACTCCCAGAAGCCTGCACTTGGGACAGCACATTGTTCATTAAAAAAAGGCAACCCAGCACAGGAGGTAAGATTTCATACTTCAAAGGAACAGTGACTGAATTAGAAGCACTTTACAGCTTGATTGTATCTTAATTGGAAGTCGTTAGAGAGTATATTTTCATTTTGACTTTAGTCCTGTCCACCGAACAGAATTTAAATGTCAAACTTTTCTCTGCAACCACAAAGGCTAGCACCCTCTCTGTTTTTAAGGGAAAGCTCCCACAATCACATGACTCAAAGAGCTGGGTCTTTAAGAAAATCACCAGACTCTCAATAAAATTGTGAGAGTTGGCAACACTGAATACTCAACAGGACACCTATAGTTAAGGCTATGTTTTAGTCCAGGGTATTTTTAGAAAAAGTCCTGGACAGGTCACAGGCAGTAAACAAAAATTCATAGTCCATGACTTGTACTATTTACCCGTAACTAAAATTAGGGCCGGGTGCTCTAGGGGTGCGGTTTGAGGGCGCCATAGGTGCTGGGGGCCCGGGATCCCCACTGGTGCTGGGTGGGATGGGGGTGGGCGGCAACACGTGCCCCGGGATCCCCGCTGGTGCTGGGGGGGGGAGGTTGGCGGGGCTGGGTGATCTTTCTGGAAGAGCGTGATCGTAATATCTTTTAGTTTCACATGCAAAATTTAAAAGCTGGTACTTTCTTCATTTTACTATTTCCAAAATGGAAAGGGAGGGGGGGGACTCTCTAGAACCATAAATTAGGCTCTAGCCTGGTGTTACTAAGGAGGCATGGTTACTAAGGAGGCAGCCCCGAGGCCAAATTCAGTGTGGGTGGGCCTGTAACTATGAATAAAAATAGATGGTCAAATTGCTGGGTTTTCATTCTGGTGAACTATGGGTTAAAAAAAAATCTGTTCATCTGTCTAGAGAGATAGAAGCATAAGCCAGTTTTATGGTCATGTGCCCGTATCCCCATTCGCGCCCCCCCCCTCCCCGTATTTAAGCCCTTTATGGTTTGGTTGCTGTGTTTTTAAGAGGCTATTTCTTCACACTCCAACTTGTCAGTTGAAATTAGCTGGTGGCAGAATTATACATCTGGGGGCTGGGTGTATAGAATTTTCAACAGAAGACCCAAGAGGCTAGAATTCACTTTGGTCTGTGTTGAGCCAATGGATAAATTAATTGATTTTGGGGACACGTTGTAAGACCTATTAATTCATGCAGATGTTCTCAAGTTTAAAGTGGTTTAAGGAAGGTTGTGATATCTTAATTTTGTGGTTGGTGTTATCCGTTTCTCTACACGCAAAGAGCAAACAAATACATCAATAAGAATTACTTTTATTTTAGATTAAGAGAGCAACAGAGGAAAGGAGAACAGTAGTAAAGTCCCCAAGTGAAAATCACCCCTACTTAGAGGGCCCAGAAAGGCCTACAGACCACTTATGCCTTCAAATTAGAGCATATGTGCTGTATAGGCTTTGTTGTATGCACAGGGGTGAATTTCACCTTACATGAGAGAGCACGTTGTGTGACTCCTCTGGAAGACTGCACTGAACTGAACACATAATGGCTGTCTGTCTCTATAGCCAGCAAAAATTTAAAGATGCATTAAACAGAAAAAGGCAAAATTGTTACGTAGATAAACACAGAAGAGGATTTTTAACATAATTTGTTGACATTAGTTCATATATGATAAATGTAGGTAGGTGATTTTATAGGGTTTTTTTTGTACATGTGCATAGAGGCTACAATAGACATACTGTCAATTTGAAAAACAAACACCCTGATGTAAATAGGCATGCAAATAAAGTCTAGTGGCCCTTGATGCTCTTGGCAAGTTTCCAGAGTTGCCCAAGATGTTGCAAAGGTGTTTTCAGCGTAACAGAAAATATTGTAAAACATTTTTTTTTAAAATGCTGACATTTCTAAATGTCAAACAAAGAGTTCAGGACAGCCAGCAAATAGACACTAGGGGTCACAGCATTTGCTGGCACTCTCTTCTCAGAGCCAATTCTTCTTGTTGTCACTACTGTTTCCTCTTTGTCTGGAGCCAGTAATTTTGTTTGGCCAGTGGCTTAGGCAGGGGTACTGAAGCAAGCTGTTTATACACCAGTTGCTTTTATAGATCAATTAAAATAAAATGAACTGGTACAAAAGCTTTTATAATCATCTAGGTTATTTCCTTAGGTGTTGAGAGGGGAAAGTAAGCAATTGTGTGTTATATAACAACACAGACACACTGTGCATCTGTCCCTGATAAGAAGAAATTCACGTAGACTGATGTGAGATAAAATGAACAGCAGGAAGCTCAGAGGGTGTGAAATCAGTTCTCTTGAGTTTTTGCTGGAGGAGGAAGCTGTGTGTGGTGTATAGCGCACACAGAATGAAATAAAACGGAAGTGGATTCATTAGAAGTAGAGTTTGTTAGAAAATACACCTCTACCCCGATATAATGCAACCTGATATAACACGAATTCGGATATAACGTGGTAAAGCAGAGCTCCGGGGGGGCGGGTCTGCACGCTCCAGAGTATCAAAGCAAGTTCGATATAACGTGGTTTCACCTATAACGCGGTAAGATTTTTTGGCTTCCGAGGACAGCGTTATATCAGGGTAGAGGTATATAAATAGGGATGAGGCACTGCTACTCCCCTCAACAGACTGGACTCATTACTGAAGAGTTTTCAGGGTTTATTCAAAGACTGCAGGGGATTTAGGAGGGAAAAACTAGGATCACATGAGATCAGGGAGTTGGGTAGACTCTAACCAAAACCTTCCTAGTTCCTTACTACCCTGTCTACCTTTCCAACTGAGGGAGCAGAGATTCAGTGATGGAATATCATGAACATCAAAAGGACCTTTTCCTGGTTCCTTTTCTAATATTGTATCCAAATGAACCTTCGCTATAAAAATGTGGGGCTGGAAGGGCTCAAGAGGTCATCTAGTCCAGCCCTCTTTGCTGAGGCAGGATTAAGTATACCTGAGCCAATCCTGATGGCTGTTGCTCTAACCTGTCCAATAACCTCTAATGATGGGGTTCCCACAACCTCCCTAAGTAAACTGTTCCAGTGCTTAACTATCCTTGTAGTTAGAAAGGCTTTCCTAATATCCAACCTAAACTTCCCTAGCTGCAAACTAAGCCCAATACTTCTTGTCCTACCCTTGGTGACATGGACAACAATTGATCACCATCCTGTTTATAACAAACCTTTCACATATTTGAAGACTGTTATGCTTCCCCTCAACCTTCTCTTCTCTAGACTAAATATGCCCAATTCTTTCAATCTTTCCTCAGAGATCACATTTTCTAAACCTCTGCTCATTTTTGTTGCTCTGTTTCCAATTTGTTCACATCTTTCTTAAGTGTGGTGCCCAAAATTGGATGCAATTTTCCAGCTGAGGCTTCACTATTGCCAAGCAGAGCGTGACACTTAACTCCCATGTCTTACCTACAACAAAATAATGTTAAAAGCCCAGAATGACATGGCATTACGCTTCTGCAACCTTCCCCTGAAATGGAGTGCCAACAAACATTGAACAGCAATCCGGGAGTGCGTTAGTCCAGAGAGTCTACAAATATTTTCATTTGGGATTTAAACCTGAGTGCATTACCACTTGTCGCCCTGTAATAGAAGCGGTGGCTTTTCATCCTGTCTGCTCTGATAAGTTCACTACTTGATTTTCCGGGCCACATGTAATCAAACAAGAGCTTATTTTCTCATTTGGCTCTCAATTAATCTGATTTTTTTAAACCTAGTTAAACTCTTGCTTATCCTTCCACTGATATGAGGCTTCTAGAGTGATACCTAGCACCTATTTAGCACTTTACTAGTCAAAGCACTGTATGAACATTAATTGAACAATCCTCACACCATTCCTTGGAGTCAGGTACAATATTATTATCCCCCTTATATTGTTGGGGAAACGGAGGCAAAGAGATGAAGTGCTTGGGGCCTAAGGCCACAGAAGAATTTAACACTGGGATTAGAACTCAGAAATTCCTGGGCTCAGGCCTCCAGACCACACCTCCTCTCTCAGTTATCTCACTTCTAAAACTAAGACTCCAATCCTGCTTTCATTTATGCACCACATAACACATCAGAGGTTTTCTTGGTCACTTATGTAACAGAGATGCTCAAACAAACAGTCTCTCTCATATCAATGAGCATGGTCATGAATTCATCAGCAGAATGCTGTGTAAATCAAAATCCAAAAGGGCTAGGTGACCTGGAGTGTATGTATTGGATTCCTTTTGAGGAAACAGGAAAAGTAGGCATCTCAGTGACCAAACTCCTGGATCCAAGTCTTCATCCCATGAATTTTAAGACATGGACATATGGTTCTGACAGATCTCGCTGAGGGTTGACATGGCAAACGTATTGTTATCACCCGCATTTCTATTGCATCACATTTGGCCCCAGACATATCATTATAGGATATTTTGTGGTTGACATTTTGGCCCCAGCAGTTAGAACCCTGATTTATAATATTAAATGCTAGGCATATTTGATTTTAAGGCTAATACGGACCATTATGATCATCTAGTATGACCTTCTGTATAACACAGGCCATAGAATTTCATCCAGTTATGTATTGAGCCCAATAACTTATGTTTGACTAAAGCATATCTTATGCTCATAAGGAACAATTCTCTTTCCGGTCATTTTCAGCACCTATATGCAGCCACTAGGTGAACAGGCGTCTAGTGCCAGCAATATGCAGATGACCCACAGCTCTACCTATTCTTCATGACACATGACCACACCTCTACCAACAAGAAGACAGATCCTTCTCTGGAAGGCAGTTCAAGACCATGGAATAAACTCCCCCAGGAAGTAAGACCAATTACAAACTTCACTACCTTCCACTACAAGTGCAAGGCACATATCTTTGACCTTATCTTCTCTAACATAAACAAAGCATACACTTCTCTCCCCAGAGGAGAGGATAAGAAAACAAACAATGCATGACGGATATTAGCACACTGCTCAATGCACTCAGATACTACAGCAGGGGTTGGCAACCTTTCAGAAGTGGTGTGCCCAGTCTTCATTTATTCACTCTAATTTAAGGTTTCGCGTGCCAGTAATACATTTTAATGTTTCTAAAAGGTCTCTTTCTATAAGTCTATAATATATAACTAAACTATTGTTGTATGTAAAGTAAATAAGGTTTTTAAAATGTTTAAGCAGCTTATTTAAAATTAAATTAAAATGCAGAGCCCCCCAGATCGGTGGCCAGGACCAGAGCAGTGTGAGTGCCACTGAAAATCAGCTCGCGTGCCGCCTTCGGCACACGTGCCATAGGTTGCCTACCCCTGTACTACAGTGATAAGCACAATATAAGAAGCTATATAGAACAGAATATGCTCAAAGACAATAGTTCAGTATCACTAAAAGTCACACAACAAAACATCCACATGTCATGCAATGAGATTTTTGTGACAAATTACTGTCATGACTTAATGTCACAATCTGCTTAAGGTACCAGTACTGTACTCATATTATACCATATGAGAGCAACAAGCATTTGCCAGCTAAACATGAATGAGTCCTTCAGTCTAATGATTTACCTACTTCCTCCCCCAAGCATACTCAAGGAAATCCTTGAAAAGTGACTTTTCAGGTGCATTGGCCCGCTCTCTCATCACTGTCCCCACTAGTTTAAAAAAGCAAGAATTCTACATTTGTCTACATTTTGTGCAACCCCCTGGAAATCTGTGGAACTACCTGAGGTGTAAATAAGCACACTTGTCAAGATAGCTTTCATAATCTTCAGCCTTTACTCCCATTGAACAATGCATTACTCCGTGAATATCTCTGCTAAGGTCAATGGGATCACACATGGAGTAAGGGGCTGCTAAGAGTAAAGGGTGGTCTACATGGGAAATTCACAGGAAGTTAGTGCAAAATAGCTAGGATATGAATTTAAAGCAAAAAAGAGTTATCCCAAACTAACTCCCCACGTGGGCACATTTTGCACGAAGAGTACCTTTGTGCAGGTTAGATTAATTCACTTCCAGTAGCAATAGCTATTCCACACTAGCTATTCTGGACTTTTTCCCAGAGCAGACAAGCCATGAGTGAGGCTGTCAGAAACTGGCCCAAAGCAATTACTTTCTTATCATTGTTTATTACAGCTACGTACTTGGGAGTTTGAAAGTAAATCAGTTTTCTTTTAAAGATTATTTTATGCCTCCATCCTGCAATATGGTCCAGCTCTCCCTATATAGAAGGGACAAACCCTATTTTTCAGCAAAATACTGACCCATTTGTCCAACCTGTCCCTCCTAATGCATTCTTAGCCCAAAAGACTTATTTTTTCTCCTCAAAGGTCCCTATTTATAGCTTTCGAATATTGGCAGATAGGATCTTGCAAGCACATGCTCGCTGGATTGTTGTAAGATTACCAGGTGTTGCATTCATGAATATTGTAATGAGGGAGGGAGAATTTGGCTTGGTTTAAGGGGGGAAAAGAGCACTGAAACAACTGTTCTAAACAATTTTTAAAAAATTGCAGTTTTCTAACAGATTTAAGGAAAATAAAAAAAAGACAGGTCTCATTTTCAGTCTGCTGACCTTTCCATAAGTAAATAACTGAAAACAACCAATTTGACAGTAAAATGGTATATTTCCTATTTTGCACTGAGTAAATGAAATATTCATTATTCAGTATAATCACTGCATAATTATTGTTTAAATGAAATTTTACTCCTACCATGTATCTTAGTGGCAGGGATGAAGCATTAATTAAATAATGCTTTATACATCAATTACAAAAGGTGTTCCATATTGGTCTAATCTCTGACCCTGCAGAGATGTATTTTTTAATTGAGTGGAGCCTTTACATTGAAAAGATATGCAGAGTATATTACAGTGTTAGATATTCGGGGTTTCTCCATCTAGATTTGGTGAAAGAAGAGTACAAAAAAACCCACACATCGTGTCACTGATTTTAAGGCTGGTCTGACCTCCTGCAAAACACAGGCCATAAAATTTCACCAGTCATTTCTATAATGGAGGGACTTGTTCTTCCCTACTTCATAGGTGAATGTTATCAAGCCTAATAACTTGTGGATCAACTAGGGCATAACTTTTAAAAAGACATTCGATCTGGATTTAAAGACTCCCAATGATGATGAGCCAATGACTTACATTTGGGCCGGTTTGGTGGCTCAGTGACGATGCTTCTCATGAAACTTTCACAATAAAACCCAAAGCCAGTTGAAACTCATTTCCCTTTAGGACTCATTACAAATCAGAACCTTTGGCCAGGTGTGCTTTTGGTTCACAAATCTTTTGACAAATTTGGGTGAGTGGCCATCACACCTGGGACGACATGATTTTTGAGTTGCAATTTAGGCTGAACTTTGCTTTGAACTTCTGGATTCACTTGAATCTAAACCCTAAACAAAACTACATGAATCTGGAAAGGAAAAAGGTCCACGAAAATTCTGCAAGTTGAAGCACCAAAGTTCTAGGCTCAGGAGTGACAGAGAGGCAGCATACTCAGCTGTGATTGGGGGGGGGGGGAATTACTCTAGATTGCTCAGATGTGATGCCTCTCATTCATTAAAGCACAGCATTGACAGGATCAAAGCCAATCTCTAACTGGGTCATTTCTGGCTGAGAAAATGGTTGTTGTGACCTGAGGCTGCGAGAGGGGGGTGAAGAAGGTTAAAACAGGGGGACACTGAAGGATTCTCACGGATATAAAAGGGATTATAACGAACCCTCAAATGGTGACAAAAAATCATGATAATTTATACCCAGAGTTTTAAATAGACAAATCTGATTAAATATAAAAGCTCCTTACATGCATTAAGAAAACTATTTCTGAAACAGACTACATGAGGGAAAGGTACCCTCCGAACAACTTGAACAGTACAACTTAGTCAGAGCCAGCACTGCACAAGGGTGACATCACTGTTACCCTATCGAGCATTAGTATTAACTACAAGACGGGGTAAAATAATTTTGTTTGGTTTCTGGTAATGGCGGAAATCTATGTAATAAATTATATATAGTCCATCAATGGGAAAGTTTCATTTAAAACAATTTATTAATAATAAATAACGCTATTAGCTAGCTCTTACATAGGACTCTCAAAGCAATTTACAAGGGAGATAAGTATCACTCTAATTTTACAGATGGGGAAATAGAGGCACAAAGACTTGCCCAATTTTACTCCATTGGCCAGTGAATAGATCCCAAGTCTCCTGAGTCCCAGTCCAGTGCCCTAGACACTGGGCCACATGCTTCACAAACACAATAAGTAGCAGATGAAGAACAGGTGGAAAATAATACCTTAAAAATCAACATTTAAAACCCTATGAATCAGCTCATTATTGCCTCTGACAGATTTTCTATCTCCCACAAATTGGGATCCAAATAGAAAAGGCTGTGATAATCCCACACTGGGATCTTATCCCCATCACAAAAATAATCAGCACTACGGGCCTTAGTTAGCAACCTTGCTGGCAGTCTCAGCAGAGGCTCTCACAGAGGGTGCACTGGATGCAGGGATGGAATGCATAAACCAAGCAACTCAACTGAGAAGGGGAAAGTGGTGCTTGTGTTGTCTCCACCACCCCAGCAATTGCACATCTTCATTCTTTGCCAGCTTCAGGGTGACATCCTTTGACACTTCATCATCTTCACTTCCACACTCAGTATGCGAATCCTCAGACTCTGTATGTGACCATTTTTGTCTTCTTTAGTGATGGTGTCTGTGTAGCTGACAAAAGCAGCATAAGATTCATTGCAGGTATATTTTTCTTCTGCAATGAGACAAGCTTCTTGTTCTCATGATAAACTTCCTGTCTCTCCTCTTCAGTGAAAAAACTTTCATCCCTTCATTTGTAGGTGCAGGAAAACCGTGACTCTGTGCATAGGCTTGATGTCAAACTTTTCAATGAGATATTGCAAGGCTTTGGATTTCAGTTGACTTAGACTATCTACATCAGTGGTAGAAGGATGGAGATGCTTTTTCAGTCGTTTGTACCAAATGGGCACAAAGTGGAAAGTGGCCTGTGATGACTGCTCTAGTGCATCTGAAGCTTCCTTGAAGGGCTGCACGAACTCTATTAAGATGCTCAGGGTGTTGTGGACAAAGCTATCAAGGAGTTGAGTATCCCCCTTTTGCATCAAAATTTCATATATTCTGTCCCCCTGTTCCTCGATTGTCCTAAATATGAGTCGTTTGCTGTTCCATCGTGTTTCTATATCTCCTTTCAGAGACTTTTGCAGTCTGCTTTGAAATCCAGATCTCCTGAAGTAAGTAATAAGATTTCAGCTTGCGTGGATCAGTTCGGCTACTGCTTCCTCTTTCCGGTTTGGTAGCGTGCTCAAGTACGGTATTTATAATGTGCGCTGAGCAGCTTATTCGCACATAGGATTTGATGGCTGCAACCATGTTCGCTCTTTGGTCCGTAACGAAAACCATCTGGTTGGTAATGCTGTGTATATCAAATCTTCTGAGGGCCTGAATAACAGCCAAATGAATGTTCTCTGTAGTTTTTGGTTTCCCTCTGTCAAACTGAGTCACACAAAGCACCTGCTCCACCATTCCGAACTGTTGGGGCTCTATATAGTGAACAATTACTCCCAAATAGGCAACCTTTCTATAATCATTCATCCACAGATCTAGGGTAACTCCTCCACCCACTGTGCCAAGAATGTTTTTCAGCTCTGTGCAGATTTGATTTCTTTTTTCTTCTGCCATAAGTGTGGCATGCTGGGCTAATGTTGTGGAATGTGGTATTAGCACACCTGCATCTATTTGACTATATTTGGCACCCATGTTAATCAAATATTGAGAATATGCAAGGAATCCCTCGCTGCTGACTACCTCGAAAGTTCTTATGTCTTTTGCTACAAATTTCAATAATCCCTGAATCACAGCTGTCTTCACGCCCTGTGTGATAGTGACCCATTTCTTGGTGAATATCTTCAGCAAACTGGATCTCGATTCCAGTCTACATTTATGTTTATGTAAGTTTGACGTACCAGTTTTATGACTAGTAAAAGCACAGACTTTTTTGCATGCGACACATCCAGCCACAGTATCTCCATTTTCATCAACAAGAAATCTGAAAATTGGCGATTTGCCTCTCTCATTTCCCTTCAGACTGTATGCACCAGCACTTAATTTCTTTTGAATTTTTTTCTCCACTGGCTCTTCAAATACAGAGTTTTCTGGAGTCAACCAGCAAGGAAGTGCAGAGGGGTGACTCAGGGACAATTTCAATTCGCGCTGACAAACTGACAACGCAAGACAAAACCAAAGTGAACTTTCACCGGTATTAGTTGAATCTGAATAATTATATCCACATCCAAGCCGCAAAGATGGTAAACAATACAACAGCAGCTGCATCCGGCAGATGCAGATATCCGTGGATTTGCAGGGCTCTACCAACAAGCATACTACATCAAGTCACAATCTAGAGAGTCGAAAGATTCTTGAAGATTTTGGTTAAGAAGTGAGAAAGAGCCAAAAAAGAAAAAGTCTCGATATGAACCCCCAAAGTTGGAGAAATTTGGAAAAAGTTACAAATATATTACTTTAGATTACGTGATATATGGGAGCATGGGACTTGCAGGGAAAGGAATTCATGTTATTAAAACCTGAAAACATGATGGGATCACTACTCTCTAAATATGTGGGAGAAAGTCTAGATAATTACATCCTATGTTCTTTTCAATATGTTAGAGATTATAGGTGATTTTACAGTCATTGTTCAGTATCAGGCCCTCTATTTATTTCTTAATGAATGGGTGTATCTCCCATCACTGATGGCAGCTTGGGGCACATACTAAGAGGAGAATACCTAGTAGAGATGGTCTCTAACCAAAAAGGTGAACAAAATTGTTCTATAAAACAGATTTAGGTTCTGTTAAAGAAAGGGAAACATCTACTGGACATTATCTTTGTGACCCAGGAACCCCTGGGTGCCAACTGGCAGAAATCACAGGGGGTGCATAATGTTGTACAAGGATCCCCGGGTGAGATATCTTCGTAATAGTTCACCAAAGGGTGGCTTGTGAGGTGTCTTGGTAGAGACCGATAGCCCACTGGTCGTGATAATCATTGCAAAAATGTATATACGGATAATATTTAAGTATCTATAATGAAAATTATGTTCTGAAGGTCTTGGAGTTAAGGCAGATTAAGGAGGTAACATATATCAGAGATGTGCCTTTCAGCCAGGAAGTAACTGACACCTGTTTCCCTGTCTGGCTGTTTGTGTATTATGTATTGTATGCCTAGTTGTATACAGAGCCAGGTGCAAATTAAGAGATTGTGAAATCTACAAGGAAGAAAATCTACAGGCAGAAACAAGCAGCAGGGGATGTTCTGTTTATGAACAAAGACAAAGGCTTGTTCTGGTATATCTTGGAGTGCAAGGGGACACATCTAGTCCGTCACCTAAGCAGC
Source organism: Emys orbicularis (assembly GCF_028017835.1). NCBI lineage: Eukaryota > Metazoa > Chordata > Testudines > Emydidae > Emys > Emys orbicularis. Next base: position 199,458,990 of record NC_088684.1, read on the forward strand.
AAACTGACGGTGTGCATGTCTCATGAAAGGAGGCTCACAGCCAGCCTAGCTGTAAAGTGCTTCATGGATTTTGGGTATCTTGCTGATTAAGTCTAGGCTCTAGAATACCTGTTATGATTTTATTTTATATGTAAGCATTTGTTTCCAGTACTTCTACTTGCTACTTCTTGAATCTCCATGCTTTGTTAAATAAACTCATTCTTGATTTTACTAAAAACAAATCCAAGTATTATGAGTTAAGTGGAGCGGGGATCTGAGGTGAAATTGGTAAACTGAGGTGTTCTGTTTCTTTGGAAGCAGTGAACCCATGAATACTGAGAGTGTCCAGTGGAATAGGGGCTGTACACTCCAAGGAGACGTGCAGAGGGCTCAAGGGTTGGAGTACGCCAATCATGAAACTGTAGAGTGCCAGCAGGGCCTGTGGGCAGGCCCAGAGCCGAGTGCTTGTGTTGCCTGTGGCTGGTGGAGCTGACCCACGGCAGGCACAGACGAGAATTCCTCACACTAAGGGGAGGTGGTAATGAGGTGCCTCACAACCCTGGGTACCCCCAGGAAGTGTCACAGCGCTCTCTGCAGTTTTCATTGTGCAGGCACACGCACACACACAAAAGGGACAATGGTAAATTAGGAGGAGCAGAAATTACTGAAATAAGATGCTCCAGGCTACCCCCACTGGTTGGTTGAGTGGACAGCACCACGCAGCATTCAATACTATGTAACCTTGTCAATTTGGCGTTTTTTAAACTGATGTTTTCTGTGAGCTATATGTTATTAAATATGTATTTCAGTGAGTCTATGAAGTGACAACATAGTTAATAATGACAGGTGATTTCCAGATGGTACTACTTTGACTAAGCACCTAAAAGTTCAAGAGGTCATCCCCAATCTTACCTAAACTTCTTGTTTCTTACACATTGGGCTAGAAGTCTCACAGGAAAAGCTGTTCTTGTAGTATTTCTCTACGTCTGCTTCCAGCACTGGATACAAGCCAGATATGCTGAGGCAACATTTTACCGCATTTATTCAGAACTCCAATAAGGTAGGTTTGAGGTGAAGGTTTAAGTCAGTTCTTATTCTATCTGAACTCATTTTTTCATCCCTAATAATCAGAGACTAGATTACAAACAATAATAGTCCTACATGTCACTGTGGAACTACAGTAACTCCTCACTTAACGTTGTAGTTATGTTCCTGAAAAATGCGACTTTATGCGAAACGATGTTAAGCGAATCCAATTTCCCCAGAGGAATTAATGTAAATGGGGGGGTTAGGTTCCAGGGAAATTTTTTTCGCCAAACAAAAGACATTATATACATATACAGTATAAGTTTTAAACAATTTTAAACAAACAGTTTAATATTGTACACAGCAATGAATGATTGTGAAGCTTGGTTGAGGTGGTGGAGTAAGGGGGTGGAATATTTCCCAGGGAATGCCTTGCTGCTAAATGATGAACTAGCACTCGGCTGAGCCCTCAAGGGTTAATACGCTGTTGTTAATGTAGCCTCACACTCTACAAGGCAGCATGGACTGAGGCAGGAGGGGGGAAACACAATAGATGCAGGGCAGAGGCTGCAAACACTTCCCTGCAAAAACTGAACATGATGATGAGCCCACGCTATCCAGCTGGCACACACCACTCCCTCCTCCTGACAGCACATGCACGGCTGCACAGGTACTGACTTTCCAAAGTGCTCAGGAGTGCGTGCATGAGTGAGAGAGAGACGTGCATTGCCCCTTTAAGTACGCTGACTGCACTTCAAGTACGTTGCCCTTTTAAGCAGATCAGCCAGTTCAGACAGGAAGCCACAGCTTCCAGCAAGCTCCCTCCTTTCTATCCCCGAGCCCTGTCCCCCTCCTCCGCTTTGTGGAGAGGAGGTATGGAGCGGGGGGGCAGGAACAGGGGGACATCCTGACATCAGCACCCCTCTCCCCTGCTCCCCCAGCAAGCAGGAAGCACCTGGGAGCAGCTCCAAGGCAGAGGGCAGAGCAGGAGCAGCACGGCAGTGGGGGGAGGGACAGCTGAACTGCTGCTGGGCAGCTGCTGAGCCACATACGTTACAGGGAATTTAGGGGAGCTGATGGGGAGGGGCTGCCGACCCCCCCTGGTTCTAATCCCCACGAGGAGGAGCTGCTCTTCCAGCAAGCAGTGGACAAAGCAGGCAGCTGCCAAACGACATTATAAGGGAGCATTGCGCAACTTTAAACGAGCATATTCCCTAATAGATCAGCAATGAAACAACGTTAACCAGGACAACGTTAAGTGAGGAGTTACTGTATAGTGATATTCAGGGGGGTAAGTATCTGAAAGGGCTAGTAAACTAAAGGATTTGGGTAAGTAGACAGTGTAACAATCACTCTCTCTCTATTGATATCAAACTCCTCACTGACAAAATACACTGCATAAACATTTTGCAACTCTATGGTGGTGCCACTTTGACAATTAGACAAAGAAAGGAGCCCCCTGCTGAGAAATTTGGGACCACATTCAAGGTTATTTGGATGGATGCCCCCTGCCTCTGAGAACTCTGGCTTGGGATTTTCAATATCCACCTTCAGAATTACATGGAGAGGTCTCTCTCTTCAGGCTCCATCCTGCAGAGTGCTGAGAACACTGGCCCCTGACCAGTAAAGTAATGCACCTTGTAGGACTGAGCCTTAGAAGACAGAATCATTCCTAATCATTAGAGCAAAGGACTAGAGTGAAGAATCCCAAGAGTCCTATCCCTTGTTCTGCCCACTGATATACCGTGCAAGTCACTTCACTGCTCTGTGATGCAATGTCTCCATCTGCCCACTGAGAACAATAATTCTGCTCACTTATGTGGCAGGCATGCAATGAGGCTTAATTCATGTTTTAAAAGTGCCAAGAGATCCTGGTATGAAAGATACTGTTGAAGTACAATTATTATTATTAATTTAAAAATTCTAACTGTTAGCTGTCACAGAGCTCTACAGCCTAACGGCCTGATCAGCTCTTCGCTTCAGTGCTAGGTTTGAATACACTCTGAAGAAATACACTAGATCTACAAGCTGGTTTCACATACTTTAGAAAATCAATTCAGAGGAGAAATGGCAGCCATGAATAAGGAAGGAACCTGAGCCTAAAACATTATTTAAAAAGACTCGGTCCCGAGGAAAAGCATATAAGAGCCTTGCGAGGGTCATCTGGAAATTAACTCTGGAATCAATATGACACGTTTTGTGGGTCTGCAACTCGGGAACAGGTTACTAGGGATGTGCCTAGGAGATCAAAGAACTTAGAAAAGTCATTCATTTTTATGGAGAACTTTATACACCTAGGCCCCATTCCTGCCTCAAGGACTATGTGGATACATCCTTACATCCACACAGTTCTCAAGGCAGGATCGGGGCACCAGTCATCGGGTCAAACACAGTAGGTTCAAGCTCTTTTGTCTCAGTTTCATTATTGTTGCTAGAGGTATTGCAAATGCTGACAACATAATTATAACTGCCATTCTTACTGCTATGAACTAGGCTTGCAAGCATTGACTAAGCAACCTTATGAAACCCAATATTAATTGCATCTTCAATACCTCGTTTCACATTGTATGTAAACATTAGAGCTTGAAGGAAAGCACTGTTACAAAGGGCCCCTGTTCCCACTCCTTTCAAGATGTTATTTTTAAAACTCACTGTGGGAAAATTTCAAAAGGAAACTTTTTACAAGTTATTAATTTGCCTCCAAAAGGCACTTCCAGATGGTGGGATTTTTGTAAAAGCATGTAATTTTCTCATATGTAGGGCTTGCTCAGACACCACTACTCTGTGGTTAACCTTTAGAGAGCTATTCATCTGAACTATATTCCCTTAAGGAGCTTTATATCCTTCAAGGGGCCCCATTTTCTTGAAATAGAGTAAATCACAGATTAGGACTTGGGTTAAACTTCAGAATATGGATCTAGTTATGCTCCTGCTGAGTCCATGTGAGTGCTGCCACTGACTACAGTGGTAGCAGGATCGGCCTTATGTTTGAATACAAGACTCTAATTATTTGGCATTTGCATTATAAAAGGTTACATATGTACATCCAACGTTGTAGAAAAATGTGCAGTTCCATTATAATTTATTATAAATTGTACGTATTATATTTACCATCACCAAGGACTATGTGAGATATAGTTAAAGTCTGTATTGTACTACGTATGTGCAAGCAGGGCAGGTTTCCCTGAATTTCCTGACATTTGTGATGTGAGGTTAAATTTTCAGTCTTAACATTGCACTAATATGTGCATTCATATAGCTTTGGGCCCCTTATGAAACCACCGAGAAACAGATAATACAAAGAGTAAGTAATTCTTCTCTCTCTTTTGCTTTGATGTTAGACAGTCCCACAAGAAGACAAAAGTAATTTAGAGATATAATTCTCATCTCAATACACAGGCATAACTCATATTAACAATAATGGGAATCAAACACAAAATCTATGCCTGGTATAAATCTATTGGTTTTAATGGATTTATACCATGGATGAATTTGGTTCTTTGCCTCTGTTCTCATCTGCATATATGCACATAACTCCCGTTGATGTTAACAAGAATTTTGCGGGTCCACGAAGAGTAGAAGGGATCTCACATTTACACAGGTGCCGCCGCCCATTCCCCTTGCTCAGCTTAAACCTCGTCTGAGCAAATGCTTCCGAGAAGGGTGAATTTTGTTTAGATGTATGGCTACAAGATTTGTGTAATTTGACATACTGGAAAGCAGTCATGTAAGAAGATGTTGTGCTTAAGACACTTAACTGGGACTCTAGAGATCTAGGTTTAGTTCCTTCCTCTGCCACAGATTTCCTGCCTTACCTTGGACAAGTCACTTCTCTCTGTGTCTCAGTTCCCCATATGTGAAAAGGGAATAGCAACACTTCCCTACCTCACAAGGGACACTATGAAGATAAATCCACTAATATTTATGAGAGACTCATATACTAAGGTGATGGAGACCATATAAGTAGCTAGAAAAAAATGCAATTGTATTATTTGTTACCAGTGGTAGCCACAATGCTGGTAACAAATAATACACAGGAGGCTGAAGGTTCATGGTGTACTTGGTAGTCGTTCACAGAAAGCTGGTCACATGGTGCCGGCTCCTCTTCCTTATTTCCAGCTACTAAACTGCATTAACCAACAGCTAAATGTACATTAAAATTCTTTTCTAATATTACTTTCCCATGGTAGCAATTGCTATCACAAACAGGAAGGGTAATCACAAAAGGAAACAGTGTTGGCCTACAAGACAGTCTCTCCCTAGTAACATGTAATCCACATTATGAAAAAGTTTGAGAACCCCTGTAAGTTGGCACTTTGAAACATAAAAGAAGGCACAGTCTCTGCCCTAATATATAAGAGATGACACAAAGAAAGAGGACAGGGGAAATAGAACACAGAAGTAAAGACGTCACATGGAGAGGGACAAGATCATACAATGATAGGATGATGTAGGTTTTATTATATACATTTTTTCTGTTGCATATACAGACTATTTCCATTTACCTAGCAACCTCCCTGGTATCAGTCATCTAGTTTATTACAGGTGTCAGGGTAGAAGTGGGCTTTCAGGAGGGATTTGAATACAAAATGAGTATGGTCTTGGGGATCAGCTGAGAGAGAACATTCTATGAAGCGGGGGTTGAGGGCGAAGCACAGAGGGGTCTGTGGGAAAAGAGGATGTGTCAAGGTCTTCATCACTAGTGGTCTTGGTGTGTGGCGGGGAAGGGTGCATGGAAAGACACAGAAGTGAATCAGTGGAGAGAGGCAGAAGAAAAGATGCCCGGAAAACATTTTGAGAGAAATTTGAAGTAGGAGAGAGGGGGCCTGACAGCCAGAAAACAGGAGATTATTCTAAGCCATGTTCATTTAATATGTGAAGTCACAAATGCAAAGAGAGAAGAAAGCAGCTGTAAGACAAGACGACTGGAAGGAGCATCAGGAGCAAGCGGGGGAGTAGAAGGAAATGAGATCAGAGCTGTAGGCGGAGGTAGGATTCTGTTGTAGCTTGAAGGTGAAGATAAACAACTTGAATTTGAGGCAGTAAGATGAGGAGCCAATAAAGGGATTAGAGGCAGCCAGGGGACATGGCTGAAGTGATGGAGAAAATTACACCTTTAGCTGCAGTGTTTAAGAAGAAAAAAAAAACATGAGAAGCGTAGAGGTCAGAAAAGAGCAGATTCCAATAGTCAAGGCAGGAATTGTAACAAGGATTGCAGCTCTTAGAACTCAGGTTCTAGGATGAGAGTCAGGAGCTAAGGAAACTCAGTTCCTTTCACTTGCTTCCTCTCCCTGCTGGAGCCTTCCTCTCCCTTTCCTCCCTTTATTGGAGCCCTTTGTACATCCCTAATTTTCCCAACACCCTCTCATATCCCAGTGGGCTGAAGAAAACTTCAAGTGCCATCACCCGTCTACAATCCCTGATTTCTTTGCTCAAAAATTCTGCCAGCTCTCCCCAGCCCATGACCCCAGCTTCTGTTCCTATGTGTCATCTCCCCACAGCTACTTCTCAGGGCTGGTCTACACTGGGAACTTACATTGGCATAACAACATCTATCAGGGGGTGTGAAAAATCCCCACCCCTGAGAGACGTAGCTATGCCGACCTAACCCCCAATGTAGACAGCGCTAGCTTAATAGAAGAATAGCTACTGCCTCCCAAGGAGGTGGATTAGCTACACCAACAGGAGAACCCCTCCTGTAGGCATAGGTAGGGTCTACATGGAAGCACTGCAGCTGTGCCACTGTAGTGTTTCAAATGTAGACAAGCCCTAGGACTGAGATGGATAAACCTAGCAGTGGAGAGAGGCAGGTGGGAGGTGAGACTGGGTACAACATTATCTGAAGCCCTCCTCAAACCTACGACAACAACCTGCCAAGCCTATGAAGGCCTGGACCCAGCCCTTGGTTTGAGGTACAGGCCAGTCAACAACAGACTCCACCCTTTGGAGCTCAGGAAAAATGTGTTCTCCCCTAATGTCCTTTTACAGTTATTCCTGTTGGACCACTTTTCTTGTATAGCCTGGCGCTTTAAGAGACTTTGTTGCACTGAATCCATCCTGCATTTTAAATCCTCTCTAAACCTGGTTACATATTCAGTTATGGGCTCTCCCTTTCATTCCGGGTCCACCTCCCAGGAATCCCTAATAAGATATAGGGGCCCTCTGATCTTTCTCCCATGCAGGTCAAACGAGGTAAATCCTGTGGACTCTTGGGGTACTCACTTGCAAGCAAATAATAGATACAGCAATGATACATTCCAATCTCCCACTTTTCTGTCCACATACATTCTTAGCATGAACTTGACCATTTGCCTCTGAGTAGTAAGGGGCAGATTTTAACCATTTTACCCCACATTTCTTCCACAATTCTCTCAATATCAGGGACGTGATATCTGACCCTCTATCCAACAGGATTTCTTCTGGAAAACACACACTGATTAATGTAGTGAACTGTGCATCTGCAACTGTTCCAGTTTCCACGTTTGACTTGGCGACTGCCTCTGGATATCTAGTGGCAAATCAACTACCACTAATATGTATCTTTTCCCATTTCTGGGCAGCCTAGAAAATGGCCCTATGATATCCATGACGACCCTGTGGAATGCTTCTTTATTCACACATAAAGGCTGCAACAGAGCCTTGCTGATACTGGTAGGTTTCTCCTGCTTCTGACGTAAGCCACGTGTCTTACGATAGTCCTTCACCAAATCCTGAATATGGGGCCAACAAACGTTTTTCTTAAGTCTCTCAAAAGTTCTTTCCCTCCCCCAGTGACCAGCAAATGGACAATCATGTGCCAAAGTTAATAGCTCTGCACCTTTTGGGCACCACAAGCTGCCTGTAGAGCTCTCCAATGAGCCTGGTCTCATTCTCCTGCACAAAGAACTCACCACTGCTTTCCTTATTGGGCACATGCCTGCGCTAGGGCCCTGTAATGATGATTCCCAGGAAGGGATCGGTTCTGCGGTGGGGCATGCTTGGAATCACACTGCCTTCCCCTTTTTCCAGGGATAAACGGGGGGCTCGTTTTACACCAGGCTTCTGGGGTTTGTGCTCACTGAATGGTCTGGCCTGGATATAGGAGTCAGCAATATCAGCTGCTTCCTGTACAGTGGCAAGGATTTTATCCCTGACTGCCACTGACTTCTTCAGTACATATAGTAAGGAAACGTTCCTGTGCAAAGAGATCAAACAACTGGTCAGAATCCTCTACCCCTTTCCCCTTTGTCTACCTTTTCATTAAATCACACATTCTCTACACAGTCTCAATGACTCAACTTCTCATGCGCTTTTTTGAGGTTTCTAAATCTTAAACGGTACACTTTGGGGGTGATCTTTGCAACACAGCTGTTTTAAGCTTGTCTCATTTCAATGTCTCCCCCACATCCATCTCATTAAACTCCTGCAGCGCTTTACCAGACAAGGTGGAGATTGGCTTGGGTACTCTCTTTTCCTCTGGAACCTTGCGCAGCTCACATACTCTTTCAAAAGTGATGAGATACTTCTCAATACAATCTGTCTCTCTGTATGCAGGGCAAAGTTTGTCCCAGCTGGCTGACTCTTGGGGAATATTACCCATGGGCTTTTGTACGGCCAGTATGCTCAGGGCATGGTGCCTCTCTTTTTCTTGGGCTTCAATTTCTGCTATCCTCTACTGGTGCTCACACTCTCTCTGTTTCTGCTAATTCCAGCTTGTGAAGCTCTATCCTGGCCTTGTCCAGGTCCATGGGTGTCACACTGGTGGTGGTATTAGGCAGATTCCCCGAGTCTTTAAGCACACTCAGGGAGTTTGGCTGTCCTTCGTGATGCTTGTCAGATTCCATGAGGAGGGGTTTCAACCCCTGCATATATCTTCTGTGGCAAATAAGCAGCGCGCTGCACACAACTCTTCCAGCTGCTTCTTGATGGGCTTAGTATACAGTTATCTGCTCATCCTGCCTTTTCTGCTGCTCTGTTTCCTTTCCCAAAATAAAACAAACTGTAACCTTTCTTTCCCTGTTTCTAACTTTCCCTCTCTTTGATCTCTCACTAACCGGTGTACAAGTGCGTGGTGTGTGGTTAGCTAGCAAACAAGGTAACAGATCCTGCCAACTACGCCACTGTGACGGTGCTCGGGGCAGCCAGGACTGTGAGTCACCTTGTTATTCCCTGCTTCCAGTAAGAGGGAGTTTTTCCTGTGATGTCTGTTTGCCAGCTCCCTCACACCACCAGCCTGTCAGCCACTCAAGCACTCCCCTACAAGCTATGCCAACCCTGACTTTGCCTTGCAGGTTAACAATAGGTGCACCCCAATCCTTGAGTGCCCCCCCTGTGATATCCAGCCCCTGACCACTTACAGAAATCCCAGATCCTCTGCCCCCCAAAGGAACAGTGCACTCCAGTTTACGAGTCTGACCTTAAATCACAACTCCTGTATAATGCACAGCACTTGTGAATACTTATAATAAACCAAAAGCAGGTTTATTTCAAAGGGAGAATAGAGATTCTACTCTAAACAAGACAGTGATGGAAACAAATGGTTAAAATACAAAACAAAATAATAAAACATGAACCTGGGGCTGCACTTACCAATAGTTACCTTTCCTATCTAATAAAATAGGTTTCCCCCACCACCACACACAAACACAAAGTTAAGTCTGTTGCAGAGATGGCTGGCTTCATAGGAACCAGGATCCAAATTTTCATGAGAAGGTCCCTGCTCCCCAAGGATTTTCCTCAGTGAAAGGATTCAGGGGGTCTTTCCCCGTCCTCTGTTATACTGATATAGTCTTTTGTCTCTATTCACAGACAGGGCAAACCAGTCTGTTGTAATGTTCCTTTTTTACTCCAAATGGCTTTGATTGTTTGCAGTTGTCTCTGATGGTTTGCCACTGATAGTCTGAGGATGAAGCAAGACTAGACAATTAAGCCTTGCATTACTTCACCAGCTCACCAGGGAAGGGGTGACAACTCCCTCTTGCATGTGTGGGCCATCATGAAACACATTATCCTCTGGTGACTAACTTTTATATCAAGCTCCTAAAGCATACTTTCAATATAGTCACATTATTCCTTAAATATTACCCATACATACATCTTGCAATAATTATGAGCCTTGGTAAGTTATGAGCTTTCTGTAGATACCTTACATGTTACCCCTCATGGATAAATACCCTGCAAGACATGTGTTTGGTGTCAGGGCCAGCTCTAGGTTTTTTGCTGCCCCAAACAAAAAAACAAAACAAAAAACTCTGAGAGCGCCCGGAATGCCGCCCCTGAAATTGTGCCGCCCCAAGCACGTGCTTGGTTTGCTGGTGCCTAGAGACGATCCTGTTTGGTGTAGTGACCTAGTCAAGTCTGAGATGAGAGTTGTTTGCAAGAACAGAACAAGAACTCTTTGCCAAAGAGTCCCGGTGTCACAACATGTAAAACAGAACTGATACCTAGGCAAATTTGCAAGAGAAAGAGGAAAGCTCCCCAACTCTCTGTTAGGCAAAGCAGGTTTTCTTGTCCTTCCAGGGATTTAAACTACACATCCTCCTAAACTTTCATGTGGTTGGCAGCCTGGGAAATGACAAGATTCTAAGGGTTAATTGAGAAAAGCAGTAGAAACTAATGAGCCATATGATTTTAAACTTTATTGTATAAGATTTGAGCCAGATAGGACCCTACTAGACTAAGATACAATAGCTGAACAACACACTTGGCCTGTTAGAATGCTACCCACACTACAATGCACTGGAGTAAATATGCCCTAATAATCTGACACTATGAATTTTGTCCTGTGCTTTGGCCTACCACCCAAAGTTTACAGAAATTAAGCATTGCGTATATAAAAGAAAGAAATGCACATTCACAAATTATTCTTAGCATTTACCAGGGACTTGCTTACAGCATCGCTTTGTTACATAATCTCTTTTACATAATCACTACAATGCAATTCTCCTTACGCAACCTTAATCACAACCGGGGAGCACACAACTGTTTAAAATAACCCTTTCTCACTCAAGCGAACTGTTTTAACTGCTCTCCAGATTTGGCAGGCAACATTAGGTGCAGAAAAGAAGAACTGATTCACTAATGCCTCGGCGTTCTAGCAGTGGTGCTATAAATAAATTAATGTCGTTTGTTTGATTTGGGGGCAAACACCAGCACACTGAAAAACAGACATGACTCTGTACAATACCCACAGTGCACAGTTCACTTTGCAACAGGTCAAATCCTGAGACGTGCTGAGGCCCTGCTGAGCCCTCACAATTCTTAGCAAAGTCAATAGGTTTTGCAGCTGCTCAGCACCTCTCAGGTGGCTTGTTCCAAGATCAGCAGAGTCAATGGGAGTCTCCACTGATTTGAATGGAGTTTGGATGAGACCCAGGATTAGGGCACCAATAAAATCAGGAGGTCAAGATTACTGAGGAATTAAACTTAATCCAAACGCCCTTGATACTGCAGGCACCCTTGTGGAATCTATGTTTAGGAATCACCATATAAAACTGTAAAGGTAATAGGTTGAGGGCTCCTGTAGCCTTTATTAAAAGTTAAAAGCTCATAATAGGGGGGAAATATATGCATCATATTTGATCAGTAAATTTTACCTGTCAGAAAGTTTAGTGCATTTTACAATAGGCCTCATACAGTACACATTATAATATGTCCCTTATTGAGATTTCAAAATCTCCACAGTCTTCTGGTAAAAGTGTATGCATGTGCATCTGTAAATAATCTGCATAATAATAACTGCCTACTCACTGAATATTGCTAGGCTTAATAAATTAACATTTGTCCAACACATTGAGATCCTGGCATAAAAAATGCTGTCTGCCGTGGGTCAGAATCACTGTAGTCAATAAGAGCTTTGGGTGCTGAAGGTCTGTGGGATCATGGTCTATAATAATGCTTAGTACTTTTCATGTACAGATCTCTGTACAAAGAAAAATATCACTTCATCCATGTTAACAGATGGGGAAACTGAAGCAAATGATGATGTGACTTGCCCAAGTCACCCAGTGGGTCAGTGGCAGAGCCAAGGCTAGAATTCAGTGCCCTATTCACTGGCTCACGCTGCTTGCCTGTGAGTATGAATCATAATGCAACTATTGAAAGCCTGGGACTAACAGTAACAGGTACCCTCTGCACCATTATCACCCAACCTGTTGCAATTTGTGATCCCTAACAGATAACCTTTGGGGGATCGATAGTTAATTGAACACTCAGTATAGCTAGAGGTTGTGTTAGACTTTTAAAAAATAGATTTTTAAACTCCAGATTTACTAATAAAAACATAAGGTAGACACTTGGCTGAAAATATCAGAGTAGCATGCTAATGGTCAGAACCTACTCTCAGTAACTTCCATACAACCCAATCAAAGTCAATGGGGTTATACAGGCAGAATCTGAAACCCGATACTCCATCTCCTTCAATGTTTTGGTCCTCAGGTCCTTGCTGTCCTGAGTGCAGTACAGCCCCTAGCTGGAAACTCAAGCTCAAGGAAGGCCAACAGTGAGTTTCTGGATCTCATTTCACTGGGATGGGTTTGATTATCTTTAGTGATGGGAAAGTCAGATTCCCCTGGGGGCATGAAAGAAAACTCTTGCTTGAGTCATCCTGCACTGATCTTGCATCAACAGCTAATGCTTTCTTAAAGCCACCAGGCACAATGAAACTGCAATGAAACAAGAGTCTGAACTGACTTTCTACATTTGCAGAAAGGCTTTGGGGGCGGCGGAAAGAGAAAGGAAATTTATCAAGAAAAAGACTTTCAATTATATTACTTTCTGTCTGTGAAATGAGTTTGGCAGTTTCAGTCCAACCACCCATAGACAATGTGCAGCTCGCAGAAACCCCAAACACAGCTGACACCTATTGGCAATTCCCACAGAGAGACAGCCTACGAAGGAAAAGAGCCAAGTATACTAAAATACCCTCCCTTCCTAGAGGCGGTTCTTGTAGGTCAGAGTGGAAGCACGTTGGCAGGGCAACATGGAGAAGCTTGTGGTACGGATAACCATGCCATCATTTTGCTGGAGACAGTCTTCAGGCTCCAGAGCCGAACCTTTCATTATGATCTTCACACCCATCCCTGTTTGTTCATTTTTCGTCTCCCAATCACTTAAATACCGAGTTCTGCAGCTTTGCCCTCCCCTGAGACATCAGGCCTGTCCCTGTTCTGGAGGGTTCTGCTCATCATCCCAAGATTTTAATGGGCTGGGAATGATTACATCCACGTTGGCACAAAATATATTACTTTAAGGCAGGTAAAATCATTCTGTTTCAGTGGGAGTTTGGGGTGGGCAAGAAATGTAGGATCAGAGCCAGTGCTTCTACCTTTGTTTCTTCCTACGTGAAACTTGAGGGAGAGGGAGCCATTTTCAAAGTGGTGGGCAGCGATTTAGCTGCAAGATGTCCATTAACACCAGAAGCAGGAGGGCAGGCAAATCATCGCACAGCACTTTGAAAACTCACTCCCATGGATTCAGAGATGTTTTTCCTTTCTGGAAATAATAAAAAATTGAAATGTTATCAACTGGGATTGTTCCAGAGAACACTTAATCTGTCAAAGGGGGGAGGGATAGCTCAGTGGTTTGCGCATTGGCCTGCTAAACCCAGGGTTGTGAGTTCAATCCTTGAGGGAGCCATTTAGGGATCTGGGGCAAAAAATCTGTCTGGGGATTAGTCCTGCTCTGAGCAGGCGGTTGGACTAGAAGACCTCCTGAGGTCCCTTCCAACCCTATATTCTATGATTCTATGAAATTAAGCAAGCATATTTTCTACAGAGATTCATAACATCCATTATTTTTCTAAATGGAGAAAAGAGATGCTTAGGGAGAGCTACAGTATAGCATTGGTAAATGTACGTTTTTGTTGCTGCTTTTCAGCACTGATGAACAATGTCTGCTTTCATTGTCCTGAAGCCTTGGAATGGAGTGCCTGATTACAGGGAAGAAACAATCAGTCCCCTTGGCTGTAAAACAGCAGTGTGGCTCAGTGGCTAGGGCCCTGGGTTCTATTCCTGACTCTGTCACTGACTAGTGCATGAAGGTAGGCAAACCATCAGTTTCCTCTTCTGTAAAATTGAGAGGATAACTCTTACCCAGCCTTTGAGATCTATAGATGGAAAAGTGTTCTCATTATTAACCAAAGCGATCAGCAAAATTGTAAGAATGATCAAAAGAAACCTTGCAGATCTCAAACACCAGAGTCTGGACCACCTTCAGCACAGGCATAAGGTTATTGTATTAGTAGAAGTAGTATGTGTGTCAGTATTGTGGTAGCACCTATGCCTCACGCTGCCCTGAAGCCTCACAGGCTGCTAATCCTGACCTCTCCACAATGCTACACCACTAGCACTGGGCATTTGGTTTCTTATGCAGCCTTACAAGCAGGAGCGCCGCCAGCTTTTCTGCCGCCCTAGGCAGCGGAAGGTCCCGCCCCGAAATGCCGCCCCCCCACAGAGGCAGCGGAAGGTCCCGCCCCCGAAATACCGCCGCGGTTGCCGCCCCCCAAATTGTAGCGCCCTAGGCGACCGCCTAGGTCGCCTAATGGGTTGCGCCAGCCCTACTTACAAGGTTGCTTAAGAAAAAGAATCAGTGCAAGTTTCCCTCATTCAAACTTCATGTTCTGACTGAGACTCAAAAAGAAGCCCATGGGACAAATGAAGAACTCTGCCACAGGAATGCTGGGACCAGAATCAGACCCTAGTTGTAGTCTAGAATTGTGATTCTAAATCCTTTCCATCCTGCAATCACTATCAGAGCCCCTTCCTATCTAGCTGGGGTCTAGTCAGGACCCCTCTCTCAATTTGCAGGAAGTGAGGGCCAGAGAGGTCACTAGAACCCCTGGTCTAAGTACTGAGGAACATGGGGTAAGCGATGTGGGGAAAATAAACACCACTCTGGAAAAGTTAACCTTATTTAAAGGTGACTTGCAGTGGAAAACAAGATTTGTGCTCCTTTTCACTCATTTATGGTATATGAAGAAGGCTTCAATGACTCTCATCTGTCCTCTCCCCACCTACTGCAAAAAAGTAGTATTTTTTTCTATTACAATCATAGGTCTTGTCTGTTTTATAACTAAGTAGATGACTTGGGAAGTAGGGAAATTATTAAACCTAAAGAGATTGAAAGCTGGGCCATTAAGAGGAAGAGATTATTAATCAGACAGTTTAAAATTTTGTTAACAGCTATTTAACGTTAATGCTTAATACACAATTGGTAGTAAGGACATCTTTGTTAAAGATTCAGCATCCCTGCCCCTTCAGTTAAGGTGTGAAAAAGCCATCTGTGTGTATTGAGTCATCCAAAACCAGATCCAATAAAACTAGAGAAGCCCAAACTTGACATTCCTGATAATCCCAAGACAAAACAGGCAGGAAAAAAATATTAAACTCCTCACTATTCAGACCTTCATTATCTCCCCTTGCAACTTTTTGGCAGGACACCTTTCAAAGTTCAGGGCCTGGAAACCCTGGCCTTGGAGTACTATTTTTTAAAACCAATCAAAAATTTGTCCCCCCAAAAAGACAATTTTGAAACTTAGAGGTACATTAATTATAAAAAAAATCCTGAGGTTTTGAAAACTTTGCTAAAGATCTTTTAAGTCACCATAATAAACTACAACTTCACAAAAAGGCTCCTGCATGCTGAAAGAACAGGCTGTATTGCCATAGACACAAAACACAATATTAAACTGATAAGTGCATGCAAACTATGGGAATCTCCATCAGCTAAGTGGGAAGTAAGGAGAGCAGAAGGGGGTCAGAGAGAGAAAGTGTGACTTCCTTTTATAGAAAGCATGATGACAAGTGCTAAGTATTTGTGAGAGCTCTCTATAAAAAACCAACTCAGTGATATAACAAAACAAAACAAAAAACCCCACACAGTAAAGAAAACTCGCAGCAGGCATATCCACCTGGGACTAATTCCCCAACCTCTCCATACAGCAGGCAAATGGTTCTCAAGAACCTCTCTCTTGCTGTTTCTAAGGTACCACTATTGCAATTAACATGGAAATGTTCTCACTGACAATAATAAAGGGGCTCAGTGTGCAGCCTGAAGCCGCCTGCCTTTAAGTCACTGCAGTACTGTCCAGAGACAGGGGAGACTTGGTTCCTGCCAGCCCTGGTTGTATCACAAAACAATAAGTCATACTAAGCGGCTCTCTTCCTTCACTCTGTGATGCAACAGCTACTTTCCAACCAACAGCAAGAGAGAAAAGAGACACAGAAAATCATTTTCATGCTGCTGAGCCCCTGTGCATCTTGAAACAAACAGATGGGAAAGGGTCAGCGGACACATCTGCAGTAACATTCTCCATCACATGGTAAAGGTGTTATGTTATGCAGGACAAATGGACAGAAAAATGCTCTTGGCAGTCCTTTTTAGTGGGCTGTGCATGTGAAGCATTCCCCCTCCTCCCCCCATATGCTGCCAACCACAGGTAAAGTTTCTTATCCATGTGATTTTAATAGCGCATGGTTAATATCAGTGGTCTTTTATTGACAATCACTTGTCATGGAGATCACACACACACCATTTAATGAGTACAAACAATGAGAACTTTGTGGTTTAAAAAAAACCCAATCTTAAGAACTCTGCCTGTATCTAAACGGACCAAAGGGCTTTTTAGACTGGTTTGTTTGCCTTTGCTAATATTTTTGTTCACATAAAGGGAGGTAAAGAAGTTTTATGAACAGCCTGAACTATTAAGTTTACCTTACATCCCATACCTTGAATCTCATTTAAGTCTATGCAAAAAATGAGACAGCAATTACACAAATGGAAAGAAGCTTGCAATTTTTGCTTTTTTATTTTGGATTTTATTTACAGTTAAAACAATTTGATCAGCAAATTATGTCTGTTGCCTTGTACTCAAAAAATAATACTTTGTTCTTCTTTTAATCTACCTTTCATCTGACGATCTCTACGTATTTGACAAAGATTGATTAATTTAACCTCACCATACATCTATCAAGGAGACATAGCATGTATCATTCATCATACATATTTTACAGAGGGAGAAGCTAATGTACACAGAGGCCAGCACTTACATTTTCAGAAGCGCTCACACATTCTGATGGCCTCCATTTTTGGATGGCCAACTTAAGACACTTATGACTTGCTTTCCACTCACACTTTCAGCTGTCCACAGTGGGACCTGCAGGTGCTCAGCTGCTCTGAAAAAAAGGCTCTAGGGGATCTCATGCTGACCATCCAACTGAAGCATCTAAAATTAGAGGACACTTTTGAAAATTTAGACCACACAGCAGACTACCTGCAGAATTGGGAATAGTATACCTAGATCCTGTGAGCCACCTATAGAACATCTCCTCTGCATAGTGTTGTAACTAACACAATACCCTTTAGCAAAAGTAGATCCTAAAATGTTCAATTCAGTCTTCCCCATCAATGATTTCAAGCTTCATAAATACAATGGCCTGGGCCTGCTGCAGAGGTTGACATGAACACCCATCCCAAGAAATAACACGCAAGTAGATGTTGTACCCTCGCTCTGGCTGGCAGAAGGCCTAATTTAATCAAGGGGGTTTTCAACAGTGTCCTAAAGGCAGTGACTCATTATTAAAATAATATTTTAAATATATAGAGCACCCATGCCCAAAAGCCACTGGGTGTCTAAAGAAATAAAGGCAGGGTAACACGATACATTCCAGAACTGGCAAACAAATATTCCCATTGGACCCACTTTCCATCCCTCTATAAAGCTGACCCACATAAAACTAAAACAAATTAAGCACAGGACTGTTACAGGAGTCACAGCTGTAGCAACAGATAATATGATTGGCTATATAAATGCCCCAACAACTCATGGATTTCAAGAGTGCATCTGGGCTCTTTGGAAAAATAGGATTTTTGAGACGCAAGAACCTCTGCATAGCACACACTGCTATTGTGGCACAAAACTGATTTTTGACTAACCAGGTTCATTTTTAAAAGAAAGAAAAATGTACATTTAGCAATGTTCATTTACTTCTTGCGGGATCCTAAATTACCTGTGCAGCTATCTGCCTTATGGTTTTGCACTTCCGTCCCCCACTGTAGTATTTGAGTGCCTTCCCCGTTAAATAGACAGACAATAATGAAGTCAATCGAGCCCAGACCCACTGATTTCAATGGAAGTTAGAAGCCTAAATACCTTTGTGGATCCTTGAAATCTCTGGCTCTTCTCCCATTTGGGGTTCTAGAAATCTCTGCTTGGGCTTGTTGGTTTGTTTGTTTGTTTCAGAAGAAAAGAGTCAGTGATTGATGTTGTAAATGTCTCTCTAGTTATGGTGGGAACCCTTTGTCAAATAGGAAAACCTCTGAATTAACTGTCCATCCCCACCATATCTGCTTGCAATACATTTCCATGATAAATATATTTCAAGCCCCGCTATACAGAGCAGCATGGTCCTGCGAACAGCACAGAGAGCCAGGAATTTAATGTGTTCTAATCTCTGCTCTGACACTGACCTCCGTCACTAGCCTCGGGCAAGTCATTTAATCGCTGTCTCAATTTCTCCCTCTAAAATGGAAACAACAACAACATCTGTCTGACTGGAGTGTTGTGGGGTTAATGAATTAGCTAACATTAACTTTGGAGAACATCTAGAGATATTTAAGAAGATATGGGTCTAGTATCTGAGGTTGAATTTAATATATATTCATTTGTAATCACGTTGTGTTTTTCGGATTGCCTAAAAATAAATATTGTTTTATTATTTAGATGTAGAAATGTTTTATAGGGTGTATTTTGTGCTATTTAAGCAAATAAATAAAATACTTTATAAGTTAATGGTTGTAAAGTGCTTTGACAATAATCAATTCTAAGTATTTATTATTATTACAGTTACTTCTATTGCGGTAATGGCCTGGGAATCCCAAAAAAGTCTGAATGAAAAAAAGCATGACACAGCTAACACTACTTTTAAATATTAAATTAGTTCATATGGAAGCTGCAACCTGGATAAAATAATCATGTAGCAAGTCAATCTCGTGCACCAGTCATAAGGCAGTCAGTACACCTTACCATAGATTTCAGAAGTTTCACTCAAAAAAACCCATCATATTTCTTTGATCCAGTGGTTTATGCTCAACAGTTCTTAAACTTGAGCCTTTTTTCTACATGCTATTACTGATAACAATCTACAATACATTTTATTTATACAGCACCTAATGTATAAAAATATCCTGAGCTTTACAAAACAAATCCAGATGGCAAAACAAACATTCCAGATTAAAATCAGTATAAAACCTTAAATAAAATCAACATGGAGGTATATCCAAAGAGGATTTATGCAAATTACTTTTCCAACCACACCAAATCCCAACATAACATGTATTATAGACCAAAGACATCTAATCAAATAGATCTTGCATGTGCAAAACCTCCCACATTTTCTGTGGAACAATTCCGTTTCTGGTTTATTTTATTGCTTTTCTTCAAGTCTGTTTCCTCTTATTCACATTTTGCCTCTCGTTCTTTAAAGTGAATTTTTGCAGAGTCCAAGAGTTATCATGGAAGGCACTGGACCAGATTCACAGCTGGTGAAAAAGGCACAACCCAGTTAATTTGAATAGAATTAAATCCATTTATACCAATGTGATTTTGTCCATCCCCGTCCCGTTTTTTCCCCTTAAGTGTGACAATTATGGATGGCATAATGGCCAATATACCAGGAATAGTTCATCTAAGTGGGTGGCATAAACCTAAAAAGAAAGAACACGGATTCTAAAAATATCCATTTCCTTAAACACTGCATCATTATGTAGATACTAGTCGTTTTCCAATCAATCAGTTTTCTCTTTTTGCAACAACCATATTCCTTCTCTAAACTATCCAGCGCAGAGAACTACATCATTTCCAAAGCTTTAAACTACCAGACGGCATCCAAAGGGTCAAGTGTTCAAAAAGCACATTAAAGTAAACCACTTAGGTCTTCTGGAAATCAATGAAATACACCGTACCGGGAAGTATTTGATAAGGAAGAGACTGAAGTGCATTGGCAAAGCTGTGAAAGGGGAGCTCACACATGGCAACATGCCTGCATCAAGCCTGGTTCGCATCAGTGTAATGCCATGCTTTTAGGTGCACTGAATTCAACCCCAAAAGTCAAAACAAGAAATGAGAGTACAGCTGATCTTTTTATTAAAAGCATGTGGATCTCACTCCTACAAAGTCACCCTTCCAGCTCTGTGATATCAGTACAAGGCTTAAAATAACTTTTTAAAATTAACATAAGCTGCACTTTCCCCCCCTTTTGTTGTAACTGCTAAAGCTAAATATGAAACTACCAAAATCATCCAGGAAGTCTAAAATAGAGTGTTCCTCACTCTCTCCGGAGCCTGTTCATTCTGATGCCAATATTGGCAACCGTCCATTTTATATAATACATTTCATCAACAAAAGGGCACCAGTCCAAAAACTGGATACATCTTCCAGTCCAATCCTAGCTGAAATCTGCTCATTCCCACAAGGGTGAATCTGTGCAGCATTTAACACCTAGCTAAGACGCTAACCAACCCAAAGTGCTTCAAGACAAGGTAGCGTTCAACAGTTAGTGTTCCAGAATACGTGTCTGTTACTGAATCAATTCCAACACAAGAATAATGTACAAATGAAATTCAGCATACAGCTGAATAGTAATTATAAAACGTTAGTTCTCAGAGCTTCTAAATTGCCAATTTTGTATAGCCAAGAATAGTTTCATTTGCCCATAATTATCACCATACCAGTATTCCCTGTATACTCTCCTTCCCATCAACATCCTGCTGCACCTCCCTGAGAACTAGCAAACTCAGTCCTACAAAATTAAGTCAATTTCTGCATAGAAAATATTTTTACAACAGCCCCACTACAAAGCTGCTTTTTAAGTTTTTCAGATGCCCATGGGAGTTTTCCATGGCTCCTAGGGGACTAAAAGCTTTTTCTTCCCCCATCTGTACAGTTATAGCTTGTGAGCATCATTAATATTTGACTACATACAGATTTCTCTCTCAAAAGGTTAGTGTTCCCCTCTACTGGGGAAAAAAAATACACAACAGCACAAGAAAGGAGGGAAAGAAAGATGTGGGACGGGTGATCCAGAGTGAGAAAAATGAATCCGGAATCTCAAACCACCCATTCAAGAATCAAAAATGAAAATGTATTCAAGGTCTCCAAGGCTGACAGCACAAAATACATTATAGTTTTGATCTTTAGAGGGGGAAAGGGACACACATAGAGGGAATCCCTGGGGGGGGGGGAGAGACAAGGCCAGATTTGGGGAGACATTACCACACAGATCCACTTTCTGCACTAAGTGATTTGCCATCATTTAAAAAGTAATCAGACCAATCTGAATACATAAATGCCATGATTAATAATAAGATTTTTTAATATATCACCAGAAATCTATTTCCAAACAACAGAAGAATAGTTATTAAATTTAAAAGATAGATATTTCTATCTTCAATCTTACCTCCAGAAACAAGGAGAGCAGGAATATGACCCACTGCTGGAAATGGTTCATTTCGCCTCTTCTTTCTGTATCCTTATTTTCTCAGATGCACATGAAAGCTGTCAGCAGAGCAAGCCCCATCACTGTCACTGGGGGGTAAGGGGGGCAAGAAGAGGATCAAGGGGTGAGCATGGTGGGGGCGACACCCAGGGGCGATGCCTTGGGCGGTAGGGTGGGTTTGGGGGCAGGAGGAGCAGTGCACACACAGAGGGATCCCCTGGCTGGGGGCAGACAAGGAGAGATGCGGGAGCCACGCCCACCCCGATCCCCTGGCGAGGGGGAGAAGGTCGGGGCTGGTCAGTCCGCAGTCAGGCTGCCCTGCGCCCTCCCGGCCAGCAGCTGCGGGGGGACCGTCCGGCTCGGGGAGCCTGGCTCGGGGCCGCGGGAGCAGCAGCGGCAGCAGGGAGCGGATCCCGGCGAGAGCGGCTGAAGCGGCACAAAGAGGCCCGGAGCCGCGGGGCGGGGAGAGAGGAGCGGCGGGGACCCGCCCCCGGGACCGCCCCGCGGCGCTTCCTGGCCAGGGAGCCGCCGCAAGCTTGGGCAGGGAGCAGAGCCGGGCTGCGGGCCGGTGTGGGCTGCCCGGGAGGAGAAGGGCGATGGGGCCGTGCCCAGGCCGCAGGGGGAGGGAGCTGCTAGGCACCTGGATGGCAGAGCAGCCCGGAAGGGAAGGAGACCTGAGCCCGCTGAGCTGGCCCTGCAGCCTCCCTCTCGCTGGGGGCTGGAGAGTTACCAGCCCTCGGGTCTAGCCTCCTGCTGCCCAGCTTCCTGGTGTCCAAAACGCGGCCAGACTTTCCTAGGCGTGAGGTCAGGGCTGAACACCTGCCCTCTTCTTGTGCCAAAACGCGCAACCACCTGGTAGCGGCTCGTGCCAGGCCTGGAATGTGGGGGGTGGGGGGTGGGGGGATTATAAACGGCCATAACCGACAGCGTCCATCAGGCAGCCTCTCGGGTTCAGGGCCCATGTTCTGTAGGTGGGATTAATGAGTACACTTGAGAACCCCCTTTTGTGTTGTATGTTACTACGGACCCTCAGAGGATTAAGGTACCTTGTAGAAGAATTTAGGAACCGATTTTCAAAAGTAACCACTGATTTTGGATCTTCCATTTCCCACGGGTAAGGCTGCCAGTCTGTCACGGAGGTCGTGGTTTCCGTGACTTTCCAGGACTTCCGTGACGTCTGCAGCAGCGGTGTGGCTGACCCTAGGGCTGTCCAGCTGGGAGAGCCCCAGGGCCCGCTGCCCCTGCCTCTGCTTGGGTAGCCCCAAGCAGCTTGACCCAGGGGGACGCCAGAGCAGCAGGGGACCTGGGCGCTACCCTGGAGCAGCGGTCTCGGACCAGCCGCTGCGCCCTGGGGGCCGTCGCCCCAGAGCAGCAGCGGCGCCCTGGCGGCCCCCAGGGCATCTAAGATTTAGTCAGGGGTATTTATAGTACAAGTCATGGACAGGTCAGGGGGCCATGAATTTTTGTTTATTGCCCGTGACCTGTTCATAACTTTTACTAAAAATACCTGTGATTAAAACGTAGCTTTACTCATTGGCCAACGTGAGATATCCTGGCCTGGATTGGTCAGATATTCCTAAGCATCCACCGCACCCACGGAAGGCAATAGTAGCTGCAAAGTGAAGGTCCCCATTTTGGCCAACATCAAGGACTGAACCAGGAGTCTCGGACCTAAAAGCAAGAGTCTGTGCCATTTAAATTAAAAAGGTAGGAAAGAGCTGTAACAGACTTGCAGCCTCTGTGACTTGGACATAGAAGAGAACATCTAACACACTGACTGGTGGGTTACACACACCGACTGGTGGGTTACACACACCATCTAGGAAAATCAGATCCAAGTTATTTCAGTGGCTACTTTTGAAAATTTGGCCCATAATCCTTAATGTGAAATGAGAAGCAATGCACATACATAACTGTCTAAAATCAAATGTAGGCTTAATAGTCTTCAATTACAGGGTTCTGTCCTGAACTTGCATTAGAATTTAACTCACTTTCCCTCTACTCCTAAGGGCATTCTGCACAAAAAAGTTACAGTTTCTTCACACAATATTTTAAAGCTCTGCAAAATTCTGCACATTTTATTTGTCAATAAATTAATTTGGAGGTGCCAGCATGGCAGTGGGGAGCACAGGCCACTGGCTGCAACGAGGTGGAAGATCGCCCAGCCGCCCTCTCCCCCACCCAGACATAGACTCGGTGGTGAGGCTGCACTTGACACTGACACAGTGCAAGGACCAGGCCTGCCTCAGAAACACCCCAGGGCTCTGCCCCTTTGCATCAAACACACCCGTGGGTCACACATATAAGAGGTTTGGGGAAGCTAAGCTTCCCCCAAAAAATTCTGGCCATGCAGGAGAGCAAATGCCACGGATGCTGCGCAGGTCACCTCTTTTTGGAGGTGCACTGGCCTGCCACCTTTGGAGCGCCAGAAGCAAAACTCCCTAGAACTGGGAGCAACCGGCGCCCAGACTGTGGCCCTGACTGCACTTCACCCCAGGCTCCACCCCTGCTCTGCGTCTTCCCCCAGGGACCTGTGCTCTCTCCACCTCTTCCCCCTAGGTGCCTCCCGCCCACCACGGAGAGGAGCAGCCAGCCAGGACTCAGGGGAAGCAGCAGAGAGAAGCAGGGAGGGGGGCTTCTGGAGAAGAGGCAGAGAGGGGTGAGGGTGGTCTTAGGGGAAGAGGAACAAGCAGCGGGTGGGCAGGGAGGGCCTCAGGGGAAGAGGCAGAGAGCGGGGTGGGGGCTCGGGGAGGAGGCAGAGTGAGGGTGGGGCCTCAGGGGAAGAGATGGAGTGAGGGCAGGGCCACGGTCTGGGTGCCTGTGACCCCCCCCCCCTTTCAGGGAGCTTCCAGCATTGTGGGTAAGCCTCCCCAAATGGAAGACTCACACACAGCCCATGAGTGAGCCAGGTATGGGCAGGCAGGCTCAGCCCAGCAGGATCCAAGTGTGGAGGGGTTTTAGTGTGTGGGGATCCAGGTGTGAGATGAGAGGGTTCTGGGTGGGGCAATCTGGGTGTGGGCAAATCAGTGGGGGGCTCAGTGAGAGGGGGATCTGGATGCACAGGGGCTCGTTGTGGTATTCTGGGTGCAGAGGTAATGGGACTCTGCAGGGAGGTCTAAGTGAACGTGGTTGGGGCTCAGCTGGAGGGGTCTGGGTATGGGGGACTCAGAAGAGGATCTAGGTGCCGGGGGAGTAAGGCTTGGTGGGATGGGAGTCCAGCTGCAGCTGGTTGGGGCTTGTGGTTGGGGGTGGTCCAGGTGCAGGGGGGTGGGGCTCATCAGGGTGGGAGTTCAAGTGTGTGTGGGGAGGTCTGGGTGCAGGGGGGTTCCGGATGCAGGGGGCGAGGCGCAGCAGGGTGGGAGGTTTCTGGGGGGAGGCTCACCAGCAAGGTATGGGGTGGTTAGATGCAAGGGAATTGGGCAGATGGGGAACACGATGTGAGGGGCATGTGCAGAGCTTCCTGCAGCTGGGGGAGGTTTGTTTTTGCGGGGGGGGGGGGGGGTGTCTGACCCAGCCCTGGCCCCAGCTGCTCCGTGCAGGGGAAGAGGACATCTTGTCTTCTCCTGCCCCTAGTCCAGACTAGCAGCTGAGCCTGGTGCTCCTGCATACATTGATGGGAGCTCTGTGGCAACAGAGAGATAAAGGGAGAATTCTGGCTGCAGAATTGGCAATGGGGAAGGAACTGGGAAGAAGAGAAGGGGCTGGGAAAAGTCAGAGGAGAGAGAGAGCGCATGCATGAGGAAAGGCTTGGAGAAGGAAATTAGGGTCATATGACCTAAGGTTTTTTGCTGGCCTCAGAGGCTAGCTCTGTCTGTACTTCCAGTTGATAGCCCACTGGCCATGTACAGTGTCCTGAGTGGCTGACAGCCAGCTGTTAGGTATTCTTCATTCTCTAAATAACCCAATACACATTACTGACACCAAAGTTAGAGTGAGGATCAATCAGGTGTCAGGAGTTTTATCTTGGTAAAATGAGGGAGTCAACAAGCATGTGGACAAGGGGGATCTAGTGGATATAGTGTACTTAGATTTTCAGAAAGCCTTTGACAAGGTCCCTCACCAAAGGCTGTTAAGCAAAGTAAGGGAAGGTGCTCTCATGGATCAGTAACTGGTAAAAGGATAGGAAACAAAGGGTAGGAATAAATGGTCAGTTTTCAGAATGGAGAGTGTCTCCCAGGGGTCCTTACTGGGACCAGTGCTGTTAAACATATTCATAAATTATCTGGAAAAGGGGTAAACAGTGAGGTGACAAAATTTGCAGATGATACAAAACTACTCAAGATAGTTAAGTCCAAAGTAGACTGTGAAGAGTTTAAGGGATCTCACTGGGTGACTGGGCAACAAAATGGCAGATAAAATTCAATATTGATAAAAGCAAAGTAATGCACATTGGAAAACATAATCCCAACTATACATATAAAATGATGGGGTCTAAATTAGCTGTTGCCACTCAAGAAAGAGATTGTTCTTTGAAAACATCCACTTAATGTGCAGTGGCAGTCAAAAAAAACCCCTAAGAATGTTGGGAATCATTAGAAAAGGATAGATAATGAGACAGAAAATATCATAATGCCTCTATATAAATCCGTGGTATGCCCACAGGTTGAATACTGCAAGCAGGTCTGGTCACTCCATCTCAAAAAAGATATATTGGAACTGGAAAGGGTACAGAAAAGGGCAACAAAAATTATTAGGGGTATGGAAAGCTTCCATATGAAGAGAGATTAATAAGAGTGGGACTTTTAGCTTGGAAAAGAGACAACTAAGGGGGGGAGGATATGATAGAGGTCTATAAAATCATGATTGGTGTGAAGAAAGTAAATAAGGAAGTGTTATTTACTCCTCATATCCCAAGAACTAGGGGTCACCAAATTAAATTAATAGGCAGCAGGTTTAAAAACAAACAAAAGGAAGTATTTCTTTACACAAAGCACAGTCAACCTGTGGAACTCTTTGCCAGAGAATGTTTTGAAGGCCAAGACTATAACAGGGTTCAAAAAAGAACTAGATAAGTTCATGAAAAATAGGTCCATCAATGGCTTTTAGCCAGGATGGGTAGGGATGCAAAACCATACTTTGAAGTGACCCTAGCCTCTGTTTGCCAGAAGCTGGGAATGGGCGACAGGGGATGGATCACTTGTTGATTACCTGTTCTGTTCATTCCCTCTGAAGCACCTGGCATTGACCACTGTCAGAAGACAGGATACTAAGGCAGATGGTCCATTGGTCTGACCAGTATGGCTGTTCTTATGTTCTCATGAAAAGAAAAGGGACGGACAATACTTTGTCAACAGGAGATATGGTTGCTGAGGGGGAGAAAATTCTGGACTTGAAAGGAAGGAAATAGCAGAGCCTAGTGACATACCTCACCTCACTCATCGTGTATCTATTACTCTTGATGGAAATTATCTTTGTAGAGAAGGATATTGATATCCAAACCCATAAAATTCTCTCCCAACCAAATGCTAAACTGAAAGAACAAAAGTAGCTCAGGGCCCAGGAATAAAAAGTTTCAGATTTCATATAAGCCCCGCCTAGGCTCCATCAAGTGGTATTAGTGCTCTTCCATCATCTTTGTTTGGACTCCAGGGGCCACATTCATCCCTGGTGTAAATCCTCTACATTTAATAAAATTACACTAGAAATTCACTTAGCCCAGCATGTAGCATTTTTGTCGTCTGTGAAAGCATGCGTTTCAGAAAAACCATTTGCAACTTGTCTATCAGATAAATGAACTCTTTCCTTCTACCACACTACAACGCATCAGCAATGCATCTAGGAGGCACATGTTGTACCAATCAAATAGAACAGCAGACTTGGACAAGCCTTTTCTTCTGGGCAATTTCTCTAAATAAAATTTAATCTGTATTTCACATTCTGATTTTCCTGTCTCTTAAGACAACATTTAAATGGTTTAGCACTTCAAAGAATAGCCCCCCTGTGCCACTATCTGGGCATAAAAACAAGTTTAGAAAACCCACAGAATAAAAGTTAACACTTATCACAAAAATGTTTTTATTGAATATTAGTTCTAAAGCCATTATGAAATATATGGTCTCACTGGGGCTGTGTGTAAAATAAATATGGTAACCACTATACTATGAAAACAGCTAATACTAGATTATCTTTCATTTCCCTATTTGTACTGTATTATATATTGTGAACTATTTGTATTAGCATAGCACCTAGGTGTCCGTGTCATGGACCAGAATCCCATTTTGCAAGGTGCTGTGAACAGAATAAAAAAGATAGTCCTAATTATATATGTAAAACTGCTTCTTTATATTTGTCGAAGAAAAACCATTCATTAGTTCATGATTTGTTGTTAAAGGTTTGTAACATTCCTGTACAAGTACATTTTTAAGCTTTTGTTTCAGAAAGATGTAAATGTAACTCTTCTTTGGGTAATGCTGATTTTAACAAAAGAAATATAAATAACTTCTCATCTTTAAAACACATACAAGACACTTGCTGAAATAGCTTGGATGGGAGAGTATTAGGCTAAAGAGTTATGGTAAAAGTCCCATTGTTCAATCCTAGGTTGTGGAACTCTTCCCCTCCCCACCCGCACACTCCCTTTTTACCTACAGCCTGGATTCTGCAGTCACTTGCAGATATGAACAGCTTCACACACAACAGTAGTCCCATTTGCAGGATCAGGGCCTAAATTACCACCAGACTGCTCAAAATAATGATGACTAATTTCTTATCTTGATCACTATAACTGTCTAATAACTAACCATTGTAGCCCTAAGGATTAATCTGCTTGTTTGTATAAATATATCTTTTCTTATAAATTTGAGTATTTGATGTAATACGATTATAGATTTATATTAAAAATAAGTTTGGCTGTAATGCAAGAGACCTACAGACCAAAACCCTGTATGTTAAGCTAAGGCAAAGTTAGCACATTTTGGGACCCTTACCCAGAAAAGTAAAAATAGATAAAACACCCACGCAGATGTCTAGAGACCTTTTGCCTAAACCAATAGACAATGAAAGATGGCATAGGGGATTTTTCAATGTTGTACCCACAGAATTAACAAGTACACCACAAGTGCGTACATACCTGTCATCCATATGCACATACATACTAGCCTATGGGGTAAGTGTACCCTAACATTTCTGTGGGAGAAGGATGAAATTTGGGCATAAGAGGAAGGATTTCTGACCAATGCCCTATAAAAAGGCGATTCATCTTGCCATTTGGGAGGCAATTCTACCCACCCACCTACTCTTCATTGCCTCCACCTTCAACAACGTATCGATGCTACCCATCTATGACGGCTATTAACTATTAATAGGCCGTACATTATTTCTTTTCAAACTTTAAGTTTTAAGGGAACTAGGCTACGCATGGTTACCCTACGCTTTATTTCAGTTTAAGGCTTATTGAGTTAAGTTAA
The DNA here is from genome assembly GCF_028017835.1 of Emys orbicularis. Lineage (NCBI taxonomy): Eukaryota > Metazoa > Chordata > Testudines > Emydidae > Emys > Emys orbicularis. The sequence continues at coordinate 199,487,872 of NC_088684.1, forward strand.
AGAGTAAACAGCTTTAACAGCTATACGTTTAGCTTCCTCTGCCAGAGGTGTCAAAACGGAACTGCCAAAGGTGTTGTCCCTTATTTTCCAACACTGGGTTATTAAAACAAAGTGTGAGTATTAACCAAAGTTTGCAGCACATAATATTGTATTATCATATGTATCTCGAATAACAGTAATACAAGTGTAACTCTGTAATTCTAACTGGTTTACCATTTGCTTACTATTTCATTGATTTTAATAAAAGGTCTTTATGACTATATCTGTCTCAGTGTAAGCTTCCTGTCATACCCCCAAAGGTCCTTTTATAAACTCTGTGAAGCCTGATTCAGGACAAACTTTATCTTCTGATCAAACAAATTGGCGAGCCTAAACCCATACTAATTAATATCCATAATAATTATTAATACCATTAATATTAATTAATTAGAAATAATTAAATAAAATAAAATTAAGTGTATACATTAAATCAACATTACTAACACACCCCAAATCAGGCTACAGGCTGGCGAGACAGCCAGGAGTTTCGAGGAGTGTGTGACGGGAATTTTTAGGAATTCCAGGCATCCTTAGACCCTTAAGAAATCTCACCTGAGGCATAAGTAAATGGTTAAAATTACAGAGATTTACAAACTTCCTCTCTCTTAAGAAAAAGCAGAAGCCTCATTTCCTGTGACTGTGGCTTGGCACCAGTTCCAGTATTTCCGGTTTAACTTAGAAGTTTAATTTTAAGGTTTTTGAATATAATACTGCAGGATAAAGTAATAGAGTTTTTGACTAAAGTAATATTATTTAAAGTGATACGCGTGTTTAAGGGGTTTTGTAAAGGTTGAAGTTATAACGAATGGTACCGATAAGATATTAGCAGTAGCGTTGGATCCGATGACCCACACTAGTGGTGGCGGGGGAGTTGACAAAGCAAGGTATTAATCGCCGCCAAAAAGGCTGCAATAAGTCAGAACTTGAACCTTTCAAAGATACCTTATCTCAGTC